>NC_143065.1:13562500-13865530 GCF_052426305.1 Pelodiscus sinensis | reverse complement strand
AGGGGACTGGGAGCCAAGAAGACCTGAGCACGGCCCAGCTGAGCTGGCAGGGGAGCCGGGAAGCCCGGTAGGGCAGTAGAGTGGGTGGAGGCTGGAGACAAGGGTCCAAAGTAACCTCCCCTGTTCCACCAAAATCCCTCATCTGAGGTGCCAGACCAGGAAGGTCCAACCTGTAATTAGATGGAGTTGCTGTTGAGCCTATTCACAATGCCAGTAGGCCTGCTGGTAAGGGTTGATCTAATCAATAGCGTTTGCTGTTGAATACAGCGTAATCACGAGTCTGTACGCAATCATGTTGACATGAAAGCATTTATATGCTAGTTTGTATCGAAAGGAAGATGTGTCCATATGAAATTTCCTATGAAAATGGAGCTGTCTGCTCCAAAGCAGTTTACTCTGGGATAAGGTGCAAGAGAAATCAATGTAAGACAATTTGCGTATGGAGAGTCGGCGGGTTCTTACACCAGTGAAATGTTCCATGTTCCCATAAAACACTCCTTAAGTTGTGCAAAGTTTCTTTTTGTTGTCAGCTTGCACAATCTTTCAGGCTTTATGACACACTATCCTCATTGATTGAGTTGTTGCATCACATTGAGTAACAGGATGTGTTGAAAATCATTTGGAAGATTCATTCTTCAGTTAAATGAGGATTTTCTAGTGTTAGAGGACTATCTAGCCACCTTGGTCATCTTAGCTCCAGAGCCAAAGGAAATCCTCGAATTCATTCCCACACACAAGAGGGAATGAAGAAAATTTCCTAAAACACATGTCCTTTCATATTCTGGAGCTCTACCGTGCGCATACCTCTCATGAAGAAAACTGAGGCTCAGAAGGAGAAAAGGCCTAGAGAATGGCTGTGTTTCCCCAGGCAAATGCCCTATCTCCTGGGCCACTCCAGAACCCACCCCACCTTCACAGGGCTCTTTGTCCTGCCTTTCTAATGCATGATCTAGGCCCCTTCCTGGGGCAGCCTGTGTTGGTTGTCCTGTCACTCCCACCATGAGCTGAGGGAGGACAGGGCTCAAGCCCCCCACCCTGTGCTCCCCCAGGCAAATGCTTTATCTCCTAAACCACTCCAGAACCCAACCCTACCACTCTGCCTTCAGCAGCTCCCTTATCCTGTGTTTACTGTCTGGTGGCTCTCGGTGGGTGGTAGGACTTGAACCCACCGCTCTCTGCCCCCTAAGCAAATTCCCTACTCCCCTAATCAATTCCAGAGTCCAACCCAAACCCTTCAGAGGGTCCCTTATACTGCCTTCCTAGTGTGGGAGCTGAGTCCATCCCTGGGGCAGCCTGTGTTGGCTGTCCAAGCTCCCTATGTGAATGTGCTATCCCCTAGTCCAGTGTTTCTCAACCAGTGGTACGAGTACTCTTAGGGATACTCAAGAGAAGTCTAGGGAGTATGTCAACACAACTGAAATTTGGAAAAAACAGAATTTTTGTTCTAAGTTTTACAGCGTTTTATTATTTTTGTACTTTTTACACCCAAAAATTTCATCACCTGCCCCACTACAATTAAATTATTTAAACAAATGTGTTGCAATGATAGAAAAAAATATTGTGTGTCTGAAAACTGTATGTACTGAGGTACTTATAAATGTTTTTTTAAAGGGGTACTTTATAAAAAATGTTGAGAAACACTGCCCTTGCCCACTCTACCTCCCTACGTTCACAGGGGGTCTCTTAACCTGTGTTGGCTGTTGAGCTGCTCCCAGGGTGGGGTGAGGAGGGAAGGGCAGGAACCTAGCACCCCTAGGCAAATGACCTATCCTGTAAGCCACTCCAGAAACCCCCTAGCAGGTCCCTTATGCTGTTTTCCTAATGGGGAAAGCCAGGTCCATCTCTGGGGCAGCTTGTGTCCATCTCTGGGGCAGCTTACTCCTTGCGACTGTGAGGAGCACCAGCGCTGAACAGAACCACCCTCAATGTTCAATTTAGTGGGTCTAGTTAAAACCCACTAGACCCACTAAATTAACTAGCTCAACTAAATTGAACACCGGAAGATCGATCTCCAGCTGGCAAGTGGAGCCGTGGTCTAAATTACATGGAGAGACAGAGAGTGTCTGCTCAGGCTGACTTTTTTCTAAAGACAGACAAGATATAAAACAGGGAAGAACAGATACATAGCTATGGGAAGGATTTTTGGCCTGAGTTTTGTAATCTCTGTCCATACTTGAATATTGAAAGTAGGAATAAGAGATCCTCCGGAAAAGGGCTTTATTCCGGAGGATCGCACCAGTCTAGACGCTTTTTTCCGGCTTTTCCCCAAGCCGGAAAAAAAGCGGCGGACATGTTTATTTAAATCTGCGGGGGATATTTAAATCCCCCGCGGATTTCCCTATTCTGACTTACCTGCTTTGCATGACTATTCCGTTTTATGGGGCCAGTGTAGACGTAGCCTGAAGGTCTGAGTAGTTAGTATGCTTTGTGCATTTAGAATCGTAGCTTTTTGAAAAAATGAAGATCTATTTTTATGAAAAATTCCGAAGTTGTTGTTGTTCTGAGGTATTCGGAATGGACCTGTTTTTCAGTGTTTGAGATTTTATTTCTGTATTTGTTCAAAGAGTTGTATACAAACTTCTGTAGACTTTTTAGGGGACGGTTATAAGGAACACTTAACATGGATTCACCAAGGGCAAGTCATGCCTGACCTACAAGATCGCTTTCTTATTTTGTGGGAGTTTTCTGCCATTCTTTCCCTTAAACCCAAACCATAGACCCAACCTCTCAGCCTATTGGGAAGTTCAGATACAAATTATTCGGAACAGACCCATTTCTTAGACCAGATCTACACTAAAAGGGAAGGTCGAATCAAGATACGCAATTCTAACTACGTTAATTATGTAGCTGGAGTCGATATTTTGAATTTCCCCACCATTCCTATAGCAGGAGGCTGACAGGAGCAAATGCTCTTGTTGGCTTCCCTTACTCCTTGCAGAAGCTAGCGTAGCAGATGCCAACAGGTGTGCCCTCTGAGTTTCATTTAGCAAGACTTAACTAGGCTCACTAAATTGAACTCCGGAAGATTGATTGTGGCAGTGTTGATCTTCGTTTAGTGAAGACATGGTCTTATTGTTTTAGGCTGGGATCTGGGAGCTTTAATCTAGGTTGCTTTGAAAGTCCCACCTGAAATACTAGGGAGAAGTTGCTAGCTATTGCAAGCAAACTGTAGAACCATGAATTTAGGCATTGGTCAGTTAAAAGCTTTCTACTTAGTTCCAAAAGTAGCATAGGCCAAAGCTGTGGGGAAGAAAATACATTCGCCAAAAAGCCACACACGACATTTTTCAAACCCCACATTAGTGTATGAGTTTCAGTGTACAGCTGTTGTGAAACCACACTGGTGCTACAAACCTGGACTGCTCGAAGCTAAAGAATTAGCCTCCGTAGCTGAGCAGATTCACATGCTCTGTGGATCACGTAACACAAATTGACCAGGGAACTAGACACTTCCACTGCACAAAGGAGGCTCCTCTGGAGCATCTAAAGCCCACAGAAGTTTGAATCTTGGATGACTTCTCCTTACACTGAGAGCTGAACTAGATGCTGCCAGAGTGCCTACAGATTGAACCACAACCCAGCTTTGTAGCTGGGATTGTAACAGCTCCAAGGGGGATCATAACACATAGACTATGTCTACACTACGACATTTTTCTGGGATACCAAAGGTAATCCGGAAAAACTCTGCTGCGTCCAGGGAACGCATCTGCTCTTCCGCTTTTTTTGGCAGAAGAGCAGACGCGCTCTTTCGGAAGCCCTGTCTTCCTCCTCCCACGAAGAAGAAGGGCTCTTCCAAAAGAAGAGGCTTTTCTGAAATTTGGCTCAGTGTAAATTACGAAATTTTTTTTGGAAAATCCTCTTCCGAAAAAACTATCGGAAAAGGGTACACAAATTGTGGGGTGCAATTTGCATATCTTTTTCTGATACATCAATGTAGTGTAGACATAGCCACAGTGACCAGTAGGATACACTAGTTCATGTATGGTTCATTTGACCAACCTATTGGATGAAATTTGATTTTTTTTGTCAAGTGAAAGAAATTAACGTTTTTCTTATCTGACCAGCAAGCTCATTCTTTACCAAAAGGATACTTTAGAGAGTATTTTTTACCAGTACACAGGCTGATTCCACTTTGTAATTTAAAATGATTGGGGACAGTGAACTACTATTCTGAACATTAAAGTAATTGTGGAGAAGCTAAAATTAATTCTTTGCTTCTGTCTTCACAGCTGAGGATATGGGGAGAGGCATAAGGATCTTGCACAAAATGATATTTTTGCACGAAAAAAGTCCACACTGCTAATTATGTTGAGACTTATGCTAATGAGTGCTTCATTAGCATATTTTCTGCTGCAAAAATGTGTAGTGTAGCTGTAGCCTAAGGTGACAAAATTTGCAGATGAAACGTAGCTGATCAAGATAGTGAAGTCTAAAGCAGACAGTGAAGAGCTTCAGAAAGATCTCACCAAACTAAGTGATTGGGCAATAAAATGGCAAATGAAATTTAATGTTGATAAATGTAAAGTAATGCACATTTGAAAAAATAACCCAACTATACATAATGGAGACTGATTTAGCTACAATTACTTAAGAGAGAGATTTTGGAGTCACTGTGGATAATTCTCTGACAATATCCACTGAGTGTGCAGCAACAGTCAAAAAAGCACCCAGAATGTTAGGAACCATTAAAAAAGGGATGGAGAATAAGACAGAGAATATCTTACTGCCTCTCTGTAAAACATGAATACTGCGTAAAATTTGGTCACCTCACCTCAAAAAAGGTATCTTG
Organism: Pelodiscus sinensis; assembly: GCF_052426305.1. Classification (NCBI taxonomy): domain Eukaryota; kingdom Metazoa; phylum Chordata; order Testudines; family Trionychidae; genus Pelodiscus; species Pelodiscus sinensis. Next base: position 13,860,741 of record NC_143065.1, on the reverse strand, counting down.
GCATTGGAAAAGGTTCAGAAAAGGGCATAAAAAATTATTAGGGGTTTGGAATGGGTCCCATATGAAGAGAGATTAATAAAACTTGGAGTTTTCAGCTTCAAAAAGAGAAGACTAAGGGGGGATAGGATAGAGGTCTATAAAATCATGAGTGGTGTAGAAAAAGTGAATAAGGAAAAGTTATTTACTTGTTCCCAAATATAAGAACTAGGGGTCACCAAATGAAATGAATAGGCAGCAAGTTTAAAAGAAACAAAAGGAAGATTTTCTTCACTCAGTGCTCAGTCAGCCTGTGGAACTCCTTGCCAGAGGATGTTGTGAAGGGCTTTAACAGGGTTCCAAAAAGGAGCTGTATAGATTTATGGAGGTCAGGTCCATCAATAGCTATTAGCCAGGATGGGTAGGAGTGGTGTCCCTAGCCTCTGTTTGTCTGGAAATGGGTTACAGGAGAGGGATTATGTGATGATTTCCTGTTGTGCTCACTCCCTCTGGGGCATTTGGTATTGGCCACTGTTGGATACTGTGGTATTTGGACCTTTGGTGTGACCCAGTATGGCCGTTCTTAACATTACTTTCTTGGGAAGTCCAAACTGACGATATTGTAGTCATTCCCAGAGCAGGCAAGAAACTTCAGAAAATACTCTTTGGGTTCAGCGCTGCAACCCTTAAAGCACTGAAGCATGTGCTTACATTTAGGCATATGAGTAGTCTCGTTTTTTGAGTGGAACTCATTACCATTGGATGCTATGAAACCCAAAGGTATAACTGACTTCAAAGAGAGTTAGATGAGTTCAAGGAGGCTAGATCTGTCAATGACTATTAGCCAAGCTGCTGAGGGATGCGACCCCATGCTTCAGGTGCCCTTAAACCCCCATGTGCTAGAAGCTGGGACAGACAACATGGGATGGGTCACTCAAAATCACTCTCTTCTCTTCATTCCCTCGGAAGTGTTTGGCACTGGCTACTGGCAGAGATGGGACACTGGACTAGTCAACTAGAACCCCCTCTCTCCTCTCCCGCTGCCTCTATCAGATAGAGGCAGCAAAGTGGGGGAAGAAGGGGCACTTCAAAGCGGCAGTGCCGCATGGAGCCTGAGGCAACGTTTCAAAGGGCATTACTGTACAGTTGATCCACAGCAACTGCATGGAGCTTGGGGTCAGCTGGAAACTCCCCAGCTGACCCCAGGTTCTGGGGAAATGCTGCGCGGAACTTGGCATAAATCCTCAGCTGATCCCAGGCTTCAAAGCGGCACTCTTGTGCATTTCAAAGCTGGCACCTGCATGCAGCCTGGAGTCGGCGGGACGTCCCACTGGCCCCGGGCTGCACGCGGAGTTCCAGCGGGGCCTCTTGTACATTGCAAAGGAGAAACACGGAAGCGCCGATTGATACTCCACTAGTACATTATTTGGTATTTAATGTCCTTACACTGGACTAGATGTATCATTGGTCTGATTCAGCTGGATTGGCTAGAGGACTGAGCAGTGGTGCTGGAACAGGTGGGGATGTGCCTGCCCTTACTGCTGTCTCTGCCCATCACTGCCCCAGGCTGGGCCACAGCTGGAGAGCCCCAGGTGTGGGGCCAGTGTCTGGGATCCAGAGCCCCTGGGGCTGGGAGTCAGGACCCTGGGCAGCAGTGGAGCTAGGACCCAGTAGCCAGCAGCAGAGGTTGGGATCCTGGCAGGCAGTGGAGCTCCTGGGCATAGGCTGGCAGCTGGGACTCTGGTTAGAGGCCAGTGGTGGAGACTTCAGACCGGGGGCTGCTGTAGCATTCCCCTCCCCCCCACCTTTACTTCTCATGCCAGTAGGATTGAGTATTTAACAACAATCTCTAGCTGTGCTCTGTGGAGCACTTGATGCTGGTCCACAGCGAACTGTCCAGCCACGTTGCTCTGGCTCCGCTCTCTCTGCTCTTTCAGCTGAAGGGAAGGGGGAAAAAACATCGAGTCTTTCTCAATGTGTATGAGCAATTGCTGACTTGGCCCCATGCTGCAGATGTAATTGAATCCTGAACAAGGGGGAAGGAAGTTTCTGCTAGCATGAATGGGAGTGGATCTTGGTGTCACTCAAGATGTGGTCTATACCATGAAGCGAGAGAATCACTACCTCTCAAATGAACTCACACAGGAAAATGATAAATGATAAAAAAAACACCACATCAGCCAGTGGGAAACGCTCGACAACACAAAAGCTCTTTGCCTGACCTCTCAGTCTTCATCCTCAAAGGAAACCTGCTCAACACTCTCAAAAGATGAGCCAGGGACCATAAAGGCACAACGGTGCTAAGCACTAAAAATCACAGACTGGACCGAGACACTGGATTTATGGCTTATTACAGCAGTCTATAACTTACTGCCCGCTCCGGATTAAGAAAGGGGTTTTAGGGGCTGCAGCCCAAGACCCCAGGCTAAGGGAAGGGGCTGCCAAAAGATCTCTGGGCTGTCAAAAGTGAAGATCTTTTTGTGGGGCCCTCTTAGCCTGGGACCCCCTTAGCCTGCAGCCCTGGGCTGCAGACACTAAAGCCTCTGCACATTATCTAACCCTGCGTGTGGTGCTGAGGAGGCATTTTCGCATGCTGTTGTCCCTCCCCCCTACTGCGCTGGAGCTTCGTTACCACAAGCACCAGTAGAAGCTCCATCCCCACAGCTCCCATTGTCTGGGAACTGCAGCCAATCAAAGCTGTGGGAGGCGGTGCCTGCAGGAAAGTGCAGGGCAGTGTACAGAGCCTCTGGCAGAAAGGGGAAGAACAAGTAGCATCCTGGTAAGAATCTCAGGGAGGCTTCAGCCCCCTGCCTTCCCTAAATGGCACCCTTGCCCCCCACTTGCCCCTACACACGTATCTCATACCCCCATCCCCCTGTCCTGAACCTCACCTCTCAGCACCCTGCCCTGAGCACCCCTTACATCCTAACTCTCCTCCTTGTACCCCTCAACTCTGATTGCAGCATCCCCCCCCACACACACAGTCCCTGCCCTGAGCCGCCATATCTTCAAACCTGTGTCCTGACTCCTGTACCTCCCTCCCCACCCACCCTCACCTGCCAGTGTTCCCTCTAAGTTGAGTGCTCGGGCAGCTGCCCAGAACAAATTCAAATGCTTCGCAGCTGATTAGCTGAGCCCCCATAGCTTACAGCAGCCAGCAGCTTGTGTTTCTACTGGTGGTACACATCAGCACATGCCTTGGTGCATATAACAACATTTATTCCACACATGGATGGAAAAAGTTAGAGGGAACACTGCCCCAAACCCCTCCACAATCCACCCACCACAACACCCTTCCCTAGTCCCTTGCATTACACCCCACACTTAAATTTCTTATAGTTTCTGTCATATTGCAACCCTCTGTTGCTATGTACTGGGTTATGTCACATACAGCTGGGTTGATGTAGTTGAATCTAGAGAACCTGTGCAGTATAGGCTGGCTGTAAGACTACACTAGAATGAGCAGATCACAGCAAAACTAAATGGAGACAATGAAACCCTCCTAGACATGCTCCTCCAGAGTATCACGGAATTTCCCTGGAAAAATGCAATCAGCTGTGGGATATGACTTGTGTGGAGCATGTGACCGAAGCAATTTCTCCAGGCATAGACCAGGGGAAGGATAAGTGAGATCCCAGCACAACAGCAGCAACAAACCTTCTATCAGGACTTCAATTCTCAAGACATCTGAGGAAAGGAAGTGGCAACCAGCTGTCAGTGGGGTTACTAAGTATCTTCCCTACTTCAGTCCTCTGATGGCAAGTGTAGGTTTGTTTTTTGTTCTTTATTTTAATCACTGGGACAATAGCTCAGGGTTTTAACTGCTCAATAGATGTGAGGTGTAAAAGTTATTTCTACCATAGAACAGAAATAATGAGAGCACGTGGGCAGGTGTAGCTTGCTAGCAAGGATCAAATGAGCATTTCTGACTATACCAATTTCCTGTTGTTGCACTTGTGGCATGGATGGATTCACCATCCACTCCCCAGCACCTTCTATGTGAGCGCTTGCATTGCCTCACATTTTATAGACTGTGCAATTTGCTGGTAGAGGCATTTGTCTAGGACTAGTGTGGGTCATTCTCCCTTCCCCCCCATCTCCTCATACCAGAGCTCACTGTAAGTTTCCATTAGAGAGGAAGGAGCTGCCACTGTCAGGAAACTGTGGCATCAGAAGCTTGTAAATATGCAAGTGATAGCAAAAGATTAACCACAGAGGTTAAAGTTAGCTTCGGAGGAAACAAAAGCTTCCGAATCCAAGGAGCCCCACTCTGTTCAGAACCACTGGAACCCAGGATCCTTAGTTCGGAAGCGTAACAGCAGCTGCACAAGGATGCAAGCAGCCGCAAGCAGTCTGCCATTCATTCCTGAACATTGCTCAGTTCCCGTCTCTTAAAGTCACGCGCTAAAGCCTTCATATATTTGCTTTAACATAAAATGTAAGAATCTGGCTACTAGTTGCCAAAGGGATATAGATATTGGTGATTGTGGTGGGAAGGCAGCATGTCACTCCATTTATAAAATGATAAATCCCTTGAGGTTTGTGACTAGATGATGAACTATAAGAATATGGAATGCTTTTGCAAATTTCATATTGCACAGTAAGCAACTTGGGGATGGGTCTGTAATTTCCTGTGGGTGCTTGTACACCAGCTTTTCTGTGCTACATAAAACAATGGCTACTAGTTTATCCTTGTATCACTCATGTGACGCATATCGCTGTATTTTTATACTTCAGCCACAGAAGAGATCAAAAAATCAAGTGCTCAAAAATGAAAACGGGGTCCAGGGATAGAATCAGGAAATAAAACCCAGGAATCTTGGCTTCCAGTTAGTAAGAATTGGCCAAATACACGTAAAAATGGCCCTGGTACTGCAAAGCCTGCAATTAAAAGTGACTCTCAACACTCCCAACTAGCTTAATACTTGGTAGGTTCCCTGTGCACACATAATTTCACTGTAACTTCGCAGCAATTTTTAGAGCCTATAATGCTGCCTATACTTTGGCGCAAGATGGATTTATAATGGGAAGATGTTTCACAGTTTGAGTAATTCCAAATACAGTACACAAACAGAGCAGGTGATACGTTGGTATGAGGGTTCTCCTCTGTAAGCTTTAATTGTATATTATGAAACCTTCCGTGCCAAAACTCAGATGAACCAAAAACCACTAGTGCAACCCCATAGCTGTGAAACAAGTTCTTCCTGCTTTTACAACTGCTTTATCAGGTGGCCATAGGAAGAGTGCATCACAGCATATTGCTGTTTTACGGGGAAGCCCTGGCTGTAGTGGATAGTCTAGGGGTGAGATGGCTTTGCTTCTTCTTCTCAGAGAACTGATGTGCCCAATAGCTCCTCTTCTATAAGGCACTAAAGTGTTATTTCAAAATAACTCACATTATTTCGAAATAACAAGGTGAGCATCCATACAGCAAGTGTGTTATTTTGAAATAACAGGCTTCTTATTTCAGAATAACAAACCCTCGTTTTGCAAGGAATAACTCCTATTTCAAAATAGCTATTTCGAAATAGTGGTAATGTGGGCACTCCACTGCTGCTATTTCGAAATAGCTCCTCTCAAGAGCCATTCAAAGTAATTACTCCCCAGTGCCTCCTGGGGCTCTACATTGAAGATGCATGTCCACATTAGGGGAATGTCTACACAGCAATATTATTTCGGAGTAACAGCCATTATTCCGAAATAACTATGTGAGCGTCTACACAGCCATTCTGTTATTTTGAAATAATTTTGAAACAGCAGTGGCTTATTCCAAAATCTGTAAACCTCATTCTACGAAAAATAACGCCTATTCCGAATAGCTATTTCAGAATACGGTGTGTGTAGATGCTCCGCTGTTGCTATTTCAAAATAGCCCCTTTCCAGTCTAAGTTATTCCTCCCCAGTGCCTCCTGGGGCTCTAAATCAAGGTAGCATGACATTAGGGAAGCCTGACTTAGACTAATTTTGAGGCTTTTCTGCAGTGTAGATGTACTATTTCAAAATAAGCTATTTTGGAATAACTATTCCAGAATAGCTTATTTCAAAATTGATGTGCGGTGTAGATATATAAATGCCCATTTCCATTAATTCCCTCTAAAAGCATCTGGCACCCAGGACTATTAGAATACAGAATACAGGGCTAGATGGACTGACCTAGTCTGGCATTCTTATGTACTTTCAGATCTATCATCACAGACTGTGATAAGGACTAAAATAATCATATTTTCCTGAAAATTTTATTTAGGTAGCTTCTTAATGTTTATGCCTTATAGAAGCTGAAGGATGAGCCTTTGAAAATCTTGGAAGATTCAGATATTAATAGTTAATTCAGATATTAATGGTTAATATCTCTATAGCAGTGGCTCTGAAAGTGTGGTCTGCCTTCTAGGTGGGTCGTGGCTCGAGGCTCAGCCCCCTAGTGGTCCAGTTCTGCCCCTGCCTGCAAGGTCGGAGCACCAGTGCTGGCTTCCCACTGTGCGTAGGGGAGCCCTGAGTCTCGCGGGCCAGGTCCAGCTTGCAGGGGAAACAAGGGTCCCAGATGGGGGAACTGCAGGGCAGGGAAGCACTGCCTGGAGGCTTTCCCTGCTGTTTCAATTGGCCAGAATCACAGCCAATGGGCGCAGCGGGAGGGGTGCCTGGGAATGGTGGGGGATATGGTGTGTGTGCAAAGCTAGGTAAATGCCTCCCATCCTCCACATGCCCAGACCCTGCACTCCCACCCTGCTCCTGCACCCTCCATCCCAGACCCCTCCACCCCCCGGCCCACTCCTGCACCCTCCATCCTGGCTAGACCCCAACCCCCAGCCCACTCCAGAACCTATCTTCCACTCAGATCTTTCTCCCTCATCTGCATCCCACCTCCTACCCAGCTCCTACACCCCCCTCACTATCCCACTCCTTGACAAACTCTTCCTGCACACTGAACCCCTTATTTTTGGTCCTACCCCAGAACCTTAGGTGTCCACAAAATCTACTAACCCTGGGACCCAAGAAGAGTTTATCTGGCCTATGGGAATCCCTGAACCTTGGTTCTCCCTGCCTCTTCTCCCCTCATGGGGCTGGAGTTCGGTGTCTCAGTTCGGAGCCACACCAGTGAAGGTGTGGGGGAGAAGAGTTGGGGGAGAGGTGGCTTCTCATTTTGTGTTGCCTCCAACTGATTTTTCTGTGGGCCTGACCCAAAAAAAGATTCCCCATTCCTGCCATAAATAAAGACAATGTTGAGCCCTTTTGTGTTGGACATAAATTAATATTTTACTTTATTTGTAATTAAGTTTGGTAAACTAACATGATAAAGTTAAAGCACTTAATCTGTTTAATGATTTTGATTCTGTTTAATAATATTTCCTTTCCTTTCTTCCCAGTTATATATACCCCTTACTTGCATGTTCTTGTGCTCCAGTAGGCTAATATAAGCTAAGAGAAGGCATTTTGTTATCACAGGAGGTTGGCTGTTGGATTGCAGAAAGATTTATGTTGAGCAGGGTGGGCCATGGGCCAAAAAGTTTGAGAGCCACTGCTCTATGGTATTTTGTAACTTCCACTCATACCTGACACCTAGAGAAACTTCACACAAAAGGCCTGACAGAAACCTGAGAATTATCTTCCATGTGGTGAAACAGAGGCAAAGATATTAAGTGACCCAGCTAATGGTTACAGAGGGCGTGTGTGTTAGAGATAGGATTGAATACAGGCACTACTGACCATTTCTCCCTATGGGTACGTCTACACTACAGCGCTAATTCGAACTAACTTAGTTCAAATTAGTTAATTCGAACTAAGCTAATTCGAACTAACGCGTCTAGAACTAAAAACTAGTTTGAATTAGCGTTTTGCTAATTCGAACTAGCAAGTCCACATTGAGTGGACCCTGAACAGGGCTTAAGGATGGTCGGAAGCAGTGCCGGCAGGGCATCAGAGGAGGACTTAGAGCGTGGAGCTGCTGTCTCAGGCTAGCCGAGGGCTGCGCTTAAAGGGTCCCGACCCCCACCCCGGACAGACAGTTCTAAGGGGTGCCCCGCTTGCAAAGCAGTCCTGGCTTGGAGTGCCCTGAGTGCCCACACTGCGCACATCACAGCACTCGGCCATCAGCCCGGCTGCACTTGCTGCAGGCTGCCATCTGGGGAGAGGGGGCAATCGGGGGGCTGCAGGAGAGCTTCCACCCCCAGAAGCCCACAGAGCCAGCCCAGTCCTCCCCATCGGGGGCTCGTACCCCATTCCTCCCTCACCTCCTTCCACTTACCCCTCCCTAGCCCCCCTTCTTATTGATGTACAAAATAAAGATAACGTTTCTTCCAACATTGACTCTGTCTTTATTGAACAAAACTGGGGGAGACTGGGAAAAGGAGGTGGGAGAGGGGAAGAGAAAGGCTGGGAGAGGGGAGGGCAACTAAAATGATTAGGGGTTTGGAACAGGTCCCATATGCAGAGAGGCTAAAGAGACTGGGACTTTTCATGTTAGAAAAGAGGAGATTGAGCAGGGATATGATAGAGGTCTATAAAATCATGAGTGGTGTGGAGAGGGTGCATAAAGAAAAGTTCTTCATCAATTCCCTTAATAGAAGGACTAGAGGACAGCAAAGGAAAGGAATGGGTAGCAGGCTTGAAACTAGTAAGAGAAAGTTGTTCTTCTTCCCAAAGCAAAGAGTTAACCTGTGGAACTCCTTGCTGCAGGAGGCTGTGAAGGCTACAACTAGAACAGAGTTTAAAGGGAAGTGAGATCAGGTCATGGAGGTTGGGTCCATGGAGTAGTCTTAGCCAGGGGGTAGGAGTGGTGTCCCTGCCCAAAGTTTGTGGAAGGCTGGAGAGGGATGGCACGAGACAAATGGCTTGGTCACTGTCTTCGGTCCATCCCCTCCAGGGTCCCTAGGGTTGGCCGCTGTCGGCAGACAGGCTACTGGGCTAGATGGACCTTTGGTCTGACCCAGGACGGCCATTGTAAGCTCAGGGCTCAGGGTCGGGGGTCTCAGTGGACCCCCTTGATTTTCATGCACACCTGCTCCTGGGTGGCCAGGCTGGCAGCTCTCCTGCCCTAGCCGGCCACTTTCCTGTGCCTAGTGCGGAGATCGTGGATGAGGTCCACGATGTCTGCACTAGCCCAGGAAGGTGCCCGCCTCTTGCGGTCCAGGGCAAGCTTCCGGGAGCCGCCAGCCTGGTCCCGGGAAGAGGGGGTGGGCTGGGGGACATCGGGTGGGTGGCTCTGTGCTGTGCCAGGTGCACGGTCTGCTGGCTGGGTGCTGGCAGGCTTGCACCTGGCACGGGCACCGTAGCCAGCCCGTGCCCCTTTAAGGGGTCCGGGGCCGGGAGGGGGGCATAGAGTTTCCCTGGAGTTGGCCAGAGTGGCCACCAGGGAAACCTGGGGAGGGCTAGCCTCCCACTAGTTCGAATTAAGGGGCTACACAGCCCTTAATTCGAACTAGTAAATTCGAACTAGGCTTAATCCTCGTAAAATGAGGTTTTCCTAGTTCGAACTAAGCGCTCCGCTAGTTCGATTCAAATTCGAACTAGCGGAGCACTAGTGTAGCGGCTATGAATGTTAGTTCGAACTAACGTCTGTTAGTTCGAACTAACATTGTAGTGTAGACATACCCTATGTGACAAATGCCAACATTTCAGATACATCTGAGTCTGCTCTTGTCACACTTTTTCATTCATCTAAATTGGCTGAGATCTCTGATGCACGACCTCCCTTAGGGTATTTTCAGTACTTGTTGTGTCTGGATGGGATGGGGATATAAAGTAATGTTAGGGCAGGTGCTACCAAGTGACAGTTACTCTTAGTCTTGCAAGTTATTTCTTAGTGTACAAGACTATGTCTATAAGAAAGACGTGTTGTGTGGTGCTATATTTGAACTTTGAGAGCAGCAGGAGAGTTTGCTCTCTGACTGGATCTCTAATTAGCAGCAATTCTTAAAGTAGAGTTGCTCCTTAGGAACCAGACCTTAGTATCGGGTGGAGAGTCTTGAAAAAAGTAAATGTCTGCTTGCCATTTGACCATGTTTGTTCCATGTCACTAATTTCTCCATCTCTGTGAAAATGTCCTGGAAGACCTTGGCCTAGGGATATCTGCTGCTGCTCAGCACAAGATTAACAGCAACATAAGAACAGTCTCATTGGCAGTAAGTTAGCACGCCTGTATTTGGTGAGAACTGTTATAGGTAGAGACAACAGGGAAAATATTTTTTGAAAGTTACTTTAAGTTCTGTTGATTGCTTATTTTCTGGGCAGAGGTTAAAGTTGGTTCTTATTTTTTCCAAACTTCTGTTTAGCTCTACTTAGTAGTTTCTAGTATACTTGGAAATGGTGTTTGCTAATATCTTACCTAACTGTTCGCCTTTGTGATTTCAGTGCAAGGAGTTCACTGCCCACTCTGGCTATGAGATGCTTGTCCAGCGAATGTTGGATGGAAGAAAGATGGCAAAAGATGTGGAGGACTTACTCAAACAGAGGTAAGAAGAGGTGGCAAAAGAGGTATGAAAGGCTATTTATGAACTCATCTCATGGACTCCTGAGCACTCTTGTAGGAGCTGCAGGATGATTCTGCAGGTCACTTCAGAATTTGATTGGAAGAATATAGTCATACAGATTTTTAAATACAGAGGTCTGTACAGAAACGATCTGCGCATCAATGAGTTCTTAGCAACAAAGCACTGGTGCATGAATCATTTGAATGATAATCCATACCCCTTCCCCCGCAATCCAGAGAGCTAATTTAAGACATATTTCTGAAAATTAAATGAATGAAAATAAACAATGGCAGAGTTATACCTTGTCATGCAGTTAAACACTGTTTGGAGGAGGAATTGTAGACATGACCAAGAGGAAAGACTAAGTCATCTAGCCCTCTGTACCAATGCAGGATTTTTGCCCTTGTGCTATATATACAGATAGACTTGAGTTTCAAAGTTAAGATCCAATATTTTTCGAAAGATTTTTCTTTTTGGTGGGAGTGCAATAGAGAGAGATTTGGAAGGACTTCAGAGCCTGAATTCTATTGAGACCCATCTCTAATGAGTTGTGGTTTGTAGATACTTAACGGCACATGCCCAATTTATTGACTAACGCATCGTTCCTCTTTATTAACATCCAGAAGTGAATCATCACTGGTTCTCTTCCGTCAGGGCTGTTCCCCATTCTGGCACTATGAGTGCAGAAGATGGAGGCCCGCAACAGACCTTAAATATCTTGCCTCTATAGGCTCTGCTGACAAAAACTACCCAGAGTGACAGATTCGCTGACTTTTCTGCCACTACCAAATGAAACAAAAGAAAACCCTTTTTTTCTTGAATCCAGGAAGAAAGTACTTGGACTTCTTCCAGAGGGATATCTCCAATCTCCTTTACCACATGAGAGCTTAAAAAAACAGAGAGAAAACAAACTGCAGTCTCTGGTATCTGACTTCTCAGTCTTAGGCAGGCACACACAGAGACAGACAGACTTCCTGTTTCTTTCCAGGACACAAGAATCAAATCATCACCTCAAAAAAGGTGATTTTATTAACAAAACAAAAAGCTATGCTTGATTAAGCATACTTAGTTGCTAGGTGTTATGGAACAACCAAGTAAAACAAATTAAAACACAGAGAACATCTCTGGGTACACACTTAGGGTATGTCTACACAGAAAAGTTACAGGCAGTCCCCGACTTACGCGGATCCGACTTCCATCGGATCCGCACTTACGAACGGGGCTTTTCTCGCCCCTGAGCTCACGGGCAGCGACTCGCCGCCCGTGTCCTCCGGGGCGAGAAAAGCTTCTTCCGGTCTCCCTGGTCTGCTGGGGGGGTCCAGCAAAGCCGCTGGACCCCCCCCCCCCAGCAGACCAGGGACACCCGAGCAAAGCCGCCGCCTGGGCGGCTTTGCTCGTTTGCCCGGGAGCAAAGCCGCCCAGGCAGCGGGATCCCCGCCGCCTGGGCGGCTTTGCTCCTGTCCCCCTGGTCTGCTGGGGGGGTCCAGTGGCTTTGCTGGACCCCCCCAGCAGACCAGGGAGACAGGAGCAAAGCCGCACAGGCGGCATCCCGCCACCTGTGCGGCTTTGCTCGGGGGCAAAGGAGCAGAGCCACACGGGCGGCGGGGTCCCTCCGCCTGTGCGGCTTTGCTCGGGTCTCCCTGGTCTGGGCAACCAGAGCACAGAGACAAAATGCTTTCCTGTCCCTCATCGAGGTAGACAAGCAAGCAGGGAAACCTGAGAACTGGCTGTCCGGGAGGTTCCCTTTAAGCACAGACCTTAGATAGCCTGAGGCAGCAGCCCCACACAGTACGTTCTGACCTGGTGCCCTGCCGGAACTGGTTCCCGCCAGCCTTAAATGTGATTCATAGTCCACTCAGTATGGATGCGCTATTTCAAAATAGCAAAATTCTATTTTGAAATGCATTTTTTGTGTAGACGCATTATTTCGAAATAACACTGTAGTGTAGACATACCCTTAGATAGTGAGTGGGGGAGGGAAGGCATAGATTTACACAGAGAGGTTTAACCAAACAACCAAAACAAAGAAAAATACCCTGATCACGATTGAATACACCTTTTCCCTGTACTCATGATCTGAGCTGAACCAGACTTTAAAGTCCAGTTCACTCCCATGCCCAATATTTCTTATAGGCATGGTAATTCTGAGTACTGCACCTGCTCCTTCTTGCCCTAATCCGAACTAGCTACTCCGTGCCGCATGTAGCCGCGCGGCACGAGGTTCGAACTGCCGGCATTTAAAAATGGCGCTGGCCGGCTTCATGCAAATGAAGCCCAGGAAATTCAAATCCCGGGCTTCATTTGCAAGTGCGGTATGCCTATATTACCCTCCTAGTTCGAATTAGGAGGGTAGTGTAGACATACCCTTCCTGATGTAAAAAATAAAGGACATGTGTGGTCAAAAATAGAAACTCTTTATTTAACAAACCTGGGGGGAGGGGATTAATCTCTGGGGAGACTGGGAAAAGGAGGTGGGAGAGGGGAAGAGAGAGGGTGGGAGAGGGGAGGAGGAAACCTGGGAGAAGGGAGCTGGAAGGAGGAAACCAGGGGAAGAAGGAGGAGGGGAAGTATAAAACTATGATATGCCATATCTTCAGTACTGTGCACAGATATGGTCTCCTCACCTCAAAAGAGATGTTTGGGTTCAGAAAAGGGCAACTAAAATGATTAGGGGTTTGGAACAGGTCCCATATGAAGAGAGGCTAAAGAGACTGGGACTTTTCATGTTAGAAAAGAGGAGATTGAGCGGGGATATGATAGAGGTATATAAAATCATGAGTGGTGTGGAGAGGGTGCATAAAGAAAAGTTCTTCATTAGTTCCCATAATAGAAAGACTAGAGGACACCAAATGAAATGAATGGGTAGCAGGCTTCAAACTAATAAAAGAAAGCTCTTCTTCACAAAGCAAATAGTCAACTTGTGGAACTCCTTGCCACAGGAGGCTGTGAAGGCTAGGACTATAACAGAGTTTAAAGAGAAGTTAGATAAAGTCATGGAGATTGGGTCCATGGAGTGCTATTAGCCAGGGGGTAGGAACGGTGTCCCTGGCCTCTGTTTGTGGAAGGCTGGAGATGGATGGCACGAGACAAATGGCTTGGTCATCGTCTTCGGTCCATCCCCTCTGGGGTAGCTGGTGTTGGCTGCTGTGGGCAGACAGGCTACTGGGATAGATGGACCTTTGGTCTGACCCAGTACGGCCATTCCTATGTTCATATGTTCTAAGCTCAGGGCTCAGGGTTGGGGGTCTCACTGGACCACCTTGATTTTCATGCAAACCTGCCCCTGGGTTTGCATGTGGCCTTTGGTGGCCAGGCTGGCAGTTATCCTGCCTTAGACGGCCACTTTCCTGTGCCTAGTGCGGAGGTCGTGGATGTTGGAGGCCTCCCTCCAAACCTGGATGAGGTCCACGATCTCCGCACTAGACCAGGCGGGTGCCCGCCTCTTGCAGCCCCAGGCAGGCTCCTGGGAGCCGCCAGCCTGGTCCTGGGAAGAGGCAGAGGGCTGGGTGGCAGCAGGTGGCTGGCTCGTGCTGTGCCAGGTGCAGGGTCTGCTGGCTGGGTGCTGGCAGGCTTGCACCTGGCACAGGCACCGTAGCCAGACCGTGCCCCTTTAAGGGCTCCGGGGCTGGGAGAGGGGCAGAAGAATTTCCCTGGTTGTGCCCAGAGTGGCCACCAGGGCAAACTGGGAAGGGCTAGCCTCCCACTAGTTCGAATCAAGTGGCCACACAGCCCTTAATTCGAACTACTTAATTCGAACTAGGCATTAGTCCTCGTAGAATGAGGTTTACCTAGTTCGAATAAAGCGCTCCGCTAGTTCGAATTAAGTTCGAACTAGCGGTTTGCATGTGTAGCGACTATCAAAATTAATTCGAACTAACGTCTGTTAGTTCGAATTAACTTTGTAGTGTAGACATACCCTTACTGTGTCTCACAATCCCACGGCAGTCTCATAATCATAGAATTATAGAATTCTAGGGCTGGAAGAGACCTCAGGAGGTCATTGAGTCCAGCCCTCTGCCCAAATCAGGACTAACCCCAACTAAATCAACCCAACTAGGGCTTTGTTAACCGAGACTTAAAAACCTCTAGGGATGGAGATTCCACGAGTTCCCTAGGTAACTCAGTCCAGTGCTTCTCCACCCTCCTAGGGTACATCTAAACTACATGGCTCCGTCAATGGAGCCATATAGATTAGTTTACTCGACAAAGGGAAATGAAGCAGCGATTTAAATAATTGCTGCTTCATTTAAATTAAAATGGCCGCCACGCTGTGCTGATCAGCTGTTTGTCGGCACAGCGCGGTAGTCTAGATGGGGATCTGCTGTCCCCAGAACCCTTCATCGGCAGATCCTGTAAGCCTCGTTTCACGAGGCATAAAGGATGTGCCGACAAAGGGTTCTGGGGTCAGCAGATCCCCGTCTAGACTGCCACGCTGTGCCGACAAACAGCTGATCGGCACAGCACGGCGGCCATTTTAATTTAAATGAAGCAGCAATTATTTAAATCGCTGCTTCATTTCCCTTTGTCGAGTAAACTAATCTATATGGCTCCATTTATGAAGCCATGTAGTCTAGACATACCCCTAGTGAAATAGTTTTTCTTAATATCCTAGACCTCCCACATTGTAACTTTAGACCATTGCTCCTTTATCTGCCATCTATTACTACTGAGCGCAGCCTCTCTCCATCCTCTTTGGAACCTTCCTTCAGGAAGTTGAAGGCTGCTATCAAATCTCACCTCAGTCTTTGCTTCTGCAGACTAAATAAGACCAAATCCCTCAGCTTCTCCTCGTAGGTCAAGTGCTCCAGCCCTCTAATCACTTTAGTTGCTCTCCACTGGACCCTCTCCAATGCATCCATATCCTTACTGTAGTGGGGGGGAGGGGCAGAATTGGACGCAATATTCCAGATGTGGCCTCACTAGTGCCAAATAAAGGGGAATAATAACTTCTCTAGATCTGCTGGCATACTCCTCCTAATGCAACCTAATATGCCTTCTTGGCTACAAGGGCACACTATTGACTCCTATCCAGCATCTCATTGACTGTAATCTCCAGGTCCTTTTCCGCAGAACTGCTACCCAGCCAGTCAGTCCCCAGCCTGTAACAATGTTTGGCATTCTTCCATCCCAAGTGCAGGACTTGTCCTTGTTGAACCTCATCAGATTTCTTCAGGCCAGTGGTCACCAACCAGTAGATCGGGAACTACCGGTAGATTTTAAAGCCTCTGACAGGTGATCTTGACTGGTTTGGTTGGAAGACTATCAAGCACTGGCACTTCTGCTTCCCATCTGCTCCTGCCCAGAGCCTCAGAGCTGCCTCTGTGAGCTTCATGCTTATTGTGCATGGTGGGGGAGACAGAGGCCGGGGAGCACTGATGTCTCTCTGTCCTCCTCTCCTGTACTGCATATTCACAGATCGAGCAGGGCGAGGCCTCAGTAAAGAGGGGGAGCAGGGGTATTCGGGTTTGAGGTAGATCCTGGACTGACAAATTCAAAAAGTGATCTTTTGCTTAAAAAGTTTGGAGACCACTGCTTTAGGCCCAATCCTCTAATCTATCCAGGCCACTCAGGACCCTATCCCTGCCCTCCAAAGTAGCTACTTCTTCCCCTAGCTTAGTGTCATCTGCAAATTTGCTGAGGGGGCAATCCATCCCCATCCAAGTCATTAATGTTGAATAAAACTGGTACTAAAACTGATCCTTGGGACACTCCACTTGAAACCAACTGCCAACCAGACATCGAGCTATTGGTCGCTACCTGTTGGGCCCGACAATCTAGCCAGCTTTCTATCCAACTTTCAGTCCATTTATCCAATCCACATTCCCTTCACTTGCTGGCAAGAATATTGTGGGAGACAGTATCAAAAGCCTTGCTAAAATCAAGGTTTATCACAGCCACTGACTTTCCCACGTCCACAGAGCCAGTTACCTCATCATATAAGCTAATCAGATTGGTCAGGCACAACTTTCCCTTTGTGAATCCATGCTGACTATTCCTAATCACTTTCCTCTCTTCCAAGTGCCTCAAAATGGATTCCTTAAGGATCCCTTCCATGATTTTTCCAGGAACCGAGATAAGGCTGACCGGCCTATAGTTCCCTGCATTGTCCTTCTTCCCTTTTTTGAAGATGGGCACTACATTTGCCTTTTTCCAATCATCCGGGATTTCTCCTGACCTCCATGACTTTTCAAAGATAATGGCCAACGGCTCCTCAATGACATTTGCCAACTCCCTCAGTACCCTCGGATGCATTAAGTCCGGACCCATGGATTTGTGTACGTTTAGCTTTTCTGAATAGTTCCTAACCTGTTCTTTACCCACCAAGGGCTGTCCATCTTCATCCCATCTTGCTTCACTTCGCACATTAGTCTGGGAGCCCACCTTGTCTGTGAATACAGAGTCAAAGAAAGCATTGAGTACCTCAGCTTTCCCCACATCATCTGTCACTTAGGTTACCTCCTTCATCCAGTAGGGGCCCCACACCCTCTCTGATCACCTTCTTCTTGTTAACATGCTTGTAGAAACCTTTCTTGTTATCCTTCACATTCTTAGCTAGTCGCAATTCCATTTGTGCTTTCGCCTTCCTGATAACCCCCCAGGCATTCTCGAGCTATACATTTAAACCCCTTCCTGGTCGTTAGTCCAAGTTTCCACTTTTTGTAAGCTTCCTTTTTGTGCTTAAGTTCACCAAGGATTTCCCCTGTAAGCCAATCCGGTCTCCTACCATGTTTGCCTCTCTTGCTACACATTGGGATGGTTTCTTTCTGTGCCTTCAATAAGGCTACTTTAAAATACTGCCAGCTGTCCTGGATTCCTTTCCCCTTCATGTTAACATCCCAGGGGATTCTGTCCATCAGATCTCTGAGGGAGTCCAAATCTGCTTTTTTGAAGTCCAAGGTGTGTATTTTACTGCTCTCTTTTCTTCCTTTGGTCAGAATCCTGAAATCTACCATCTCATGATCACTGCTTCCCAGGTTGTCACCCACCTCTACTTCCCCTGTTAGTTCCTCCCTGTTTGTGAGCAGAAGGTCAAGCTGCGCATGGCCCCTGGTCAGATCCTTCAGCACTTGTACCAAGAAGTTATCCCCAACATTCTCCAAAAGCTTCCTGGATTGTCTGGGTACTGCCGTATTGGTTTCCCAACAGATGTCAGGGTGATTAAAGTCCCCTACGAGAACCAGGGCCTGCGATCTGGAAGCTTCTCTCAGTTGTCCAAAGAAAGCCTCGTCTACCTCATCCACCTGATTCAGTGGTCTGTAGCAGACACCAACCACAACATCACTGCTGTTGTTTGCTCCTTTAAACTTAACCCATAGATTCTCAACAAGTTTTTCTCCCTCTTTATACTGCAGTTCAGAGCAATCGTAGTGCTCTCTTACATATAGTGCAACTCCTCCTCCTTTTCTCCCCTGCCTGTTCTTCTTGAACAGTCTATACTCTTCCATGACAGCGCTCCAGTCATGAGAGTCATCCCACCAAGTCTCTGTTATCCCAATTAAATCATATTTCTTGGACTGGGCCAGGGCCTCCAGTTCTTCCTGTTTGTTGTCCAGGCTTCTCGCATTAGTGTACAAACATCTCAGATAACCAGTTATCGCCCTATCTTCTCCATTCGAAACATGGGTCCTCCTTTGTTGCTTGTTCCTCTTTGCATTTCTTCCTGGTATCTGACTTTCCCACTCCCCTCAGGGCTTTGGTCACCGTCCCGCGACGAACCTAGTTTAAAGCCCTCCTCACTAGGTTTGCAAGCCTGCCCGCGAAGATGCTCCTTACTCTCTTCGTTAGGTGGATCCCATCTCTTCCTAACAATCCTTGTGCCCGGAACAGAGTCCCATGGTCAAAGAAACGAAAGCCCTCTCTGTGACACCACCTGCGCAACCACGCATTTACTTCCTCAGTTCGATGATCCCTGCCCAATCCTTTCCCTTCAACAGGGAGGATGGACGAGAACACCACTTGTGCTCCGAATTCTTGGATCCTTCTTCCCAGTGCTACATAATCCACAGTAACCTGCTCAAGGTCATTCTTGGCCGTATTGTTAGTTCCCACATGGAGAAGCAGGAAGGGGTAGCGATCTGAAGGTTTGATCAGCTTGGTAAGCCTCTCAGTCACATCCCGAATGCGAGCTCCCGGTAAGCAGCGCACCTCTCGAGATTCCAGGTCCGGACGGCAGATAGGTAGCTCTGTCCCTCTTAGGAGGGAGTCCCTGACCACCACCACCCGTCGTTTTCTTTTGGGGGTGGTGGCCGTGAAACCCCCATCCCTAGGACTATGCATCCCATGCCTTCCAGTAGATGGTGTTCCCTTCCGGTTTCTTCCTTGTGAGGGCCCTTCCAAAGCATTCAGCACTGCAGAGCCTGTGGAGAGATCCTGAAGCAATTACTTACCTCTATAGCATTGGGGGATTCCCATGCTGGCCTTTTTCCCCTTCTAGAAGTTATATCACTAGAAGTTACCCCTTCTAGTTTTCTTGTTACCCTTCACATCCCTTGCTAGTTGCAATTCCAGTTGCGCTTTTGCCTTCCTGATAACTCCCCTGTATTCTCAAGCAATATATTTATACTCCTCCCTCGTCATCTGCAGGGCCAGATTAAGGGGGGAGCTAGCTGGGCAGCTGCCCAGGGCGCCAACCTATGGGGGGCACCTGATGGCAGCAGTAAGGGGCGCTGTGCGCCCGGCCACACGGCACCCCTTAGAGCTGCAATCAGGCACCACGCGCCTGGGACCAGAGGCTGTGCAGCGCCCCTTTGAGCTTCAATGAGGCGCTACACACCCGATTGCAGCTGTAAGGTGCGCAGTGCTCCTGGGGGGTAGGGCCATGCATGCGCCGTGCGCCTGAGGGCAGAACCGCACATGCGTGATGTGCCCGCTGCCCGGGGTGCAGGAATGGCTCGAGCCGGCCCTGGTCATCTGTCCAAGTTTCCACTTCTTATAAGCTTCCTTTTTGTGTTTAAGCTCACCAAGGATTTCCCTACTATGTCAATCTGGTCGCCTACCATATTTTCTTTTCTTACAGTGCATCTGGATGGTTTGTTCCTGTGACTTCAATAAGGCTTCTTTAAAATATAGCCAGATATCCTGGACTCCTTTCCCCTTCGTGTAAGCATCCCAGGGAACTCTGCCCATCAGTTCTCTGAGGGAGTCTGCTTTCCTGAAGTCCAGGGTGTGGATTTTGTTGCTCTCTCATGTAATAATGATATTACATGAGTTGTACTCATTTGAAATTACTTTTTTGTGGTCAATAAACTTCAGGAGGTCAAACCCTTTTGGCATGTGTTAGTATTAGCTAGGAATTATAGCTCTAAGCTCATATAATATAGGCTCATGATACCATCTACATTGTTTTTTAGTCTCTAAAGTGCTGCAGGACTATTTGCTGTTTTTAAAGTTTTTTCAGTTAGGGTATGTCTACACTGCAAACTTATTTCAGAATAAGCTATTCTGGAAGAACTACTCCAAAATAGCTGTTTTGGAATAGGAGTTATTCCTCGTGGAATGAGGTTTACAGAAGTCGGAATAAGTTGTCCATTATTTTGAATTCATTTCAAAATAACGGAATTGCTATGTAGACACTCGCATTGTTATTTTTGAATAATGGCTCTTACTCTGAAATAATGCTGCTGTGTAGACGCACTCTT
This sequence comes from Pelodiscus sinensis, assembly GCF_052426305.1. Classification (NCBI taxonomy): domain Eukaryota; kingdom Metazoa; phylum Chordata; order Testudines; family Trionychidae; genus Pelodiscus; species Pelodiscus sinensis. The sequence continues at coordinate 13,840,664 of NC_143065.1, read as the reverse complement.
AGGGTATGTCTAGACTGCACCCCTCTGCCGGCAGAGGGATGCAGATTAGGCTGGGAAAAATTGCTAATGAAGTGGGAATTTAAATATCCTGTGCTTCATTTGCATAAAAATGGCTGCAGCTTTTTTTCAGCACAGAGCTTTGTCAGAGAAAAGCGGCAGTCTAGAGGCTGATCTCTTGCTAAAGAAAGCCTTTTCCGATAGATCCCTTATGCCTCGTAAAATATGATATACAGGATCTATCGGAAAGGGCTTTCTTTAGCGATAGATCAGCTTCTAGACTGCCGCTTTTCTCCGACAAAGCTCCGTGCTGAAAAAAAGCGGCAGCCATTTTTATGCAAATGAAGCTCAGGATATTTAAATCCCCACTTCATTAGCAATTTTGCCCAATCTAATCTGCATCCCTCTACCCTTATAGACTAACATGGCTACCTCTCTGAAACTTAGGAGTTATAGTATGTGAAATGTGATTGAGACTAAAGTACGTTGGAGGTACAAATTTTCCGTCATTAGTGGGATAAGCTTAACCATGGCTGAAATGGACTTTCCACAAAGAAGGAGAAAGCTTCATCTCAAAGCCATTCTGAAACAAGTAGCTGAAGAAATCTCTCAAAATGTTGGTTTTTTTCAAGAATTTCCTCCTTCAACCCACTCCTCTTAACCGTAGGCCTGTACATGTTCGAATGCGCACACATACAGCAGCTGACAGAAAAATCTTCTATTTTTGGTTAGAAGTACATTGAAGCTGTCCCTTCCAAGCATGATGTAAATACATACTGATGAGAAGGACAGAAGCAGGAATAAAATGGGACTAACCAAATCTTTACTCTTGGAAGCCACATGAGTTGTAATCTTGATTTTAACAAGGTCCTTTCAGAAGCTGCTTTGATGACACCAACAGTGGGTGCAGTTTTGCCACCAATCCTAGCAAATGTAAACAAATTCTGTCCATAGCTACCCTATTCTACACACAAGGATGATGTAAGGATTGTCAGGTCTTTCCATCCCCTGTTCCTTCCAGCTTGGTTATGTTTTCCAGTCTCTCATACCAAAGGCTTAGAAACCTACATTTGTGTTAAATGAGAACTGAGGTTCTCCTTTATGGGGACTAAACATTGATTCTATTAATAAGGATTTTGTGAAATTCATATGTCTCCTCCAGCTTATCAGCAACCTTGGTCATCCTATGCATAGACCAGTACAATAAAACACAGGAATTCAAAAGTCATAAGTCATTCGCTCCCCCCTCCCCAAAATCATAAGGTTTATAAAAAACGCATTTTGCTTTCTGATTTTAGGACCTTTGCATTTCATATTCTGTGCAACTTACATTAAAAAAACATAAGCTGAGAGTCTCAGTGGAAATCACATGACTCCAGGACCTGGAGCTTTCAGAAAAAACAAGAGTATCATGAAATCTGACAACACCATTTTATCACCATAGTGTAACCATACACTTTCTGGGAGTGGTGCACTGTCTCATCTAGTAGCACTGAGACCACTTACAGAAATAATAATGAGCCTGTTCTACAGGCTGGCTTATAACTCATATGATAGAAGAGACTCATGTTCCAGAGGTCTGGGGTTTGATTCTGCCTGCAAACAACCGGGGTTTGTCGGTGTTGCAATAACATAATATGCATTTAAAAGATTCCACGTCTCCAGTTCAAAACAAACAAAAGCCCTATCACAAACCCCTCTTAATTTACCATGCAGTGTTTGTTCATGGATGATTGTCCACATTTTCATACTTATAAACACAGAAGCATCAGAATATATTAACAGAACAAAAATTAATCACTTCCCATGTGCAAGGAGAACTATAAATTGCTTAATTGACTGCTCCATCCTGTACAACTATTATTATTCAAACACTGTCCTCTTCTTCAGAACAGACATGTATTGCATGCAAATCATAAGCCATCTGGCTTGTAAGAACATTAGCCCAGAAGAAAATGAGAATCTTGCCACTTTGTAAGAAAATTATCTCCTCTGAGCTGCACATATACAAGGGGACACGGAAAGCTAATGCACGATGAGATCACACTTCAAACAGTAAAGGGCCAGGCTCAAAGCTCTGAGATGTCTGTTTTCCATACTTCCTTAGCAACCCCAGTTCTCACTTTGAATGCTCTTGGTTGTCCAGGCATCACCCTTTTTAGGACTCAGATATGGCATTGTTGGTGAGGGCTTCTAGTCATTGCAAAAGTTCAAGTGGTTTTGCAATGCCCTGTGCTGTGGTTTTTGCTTTGCAAGAATTTAAAACACAAGAAGTATGTGTAACATACACATTTGCTTGAAACGACTTCCTGTATGTGGAATTATGGCAGGAAGTACAAATTCTCAGCATCCTTTTCCGTGTTTGAAAAAGAAAGACTGCTAGTTAAAAATTGTATCTTGCAAAATAATAAAGAGGCTCCTGTCCACATTTGGAGCTACAGAACGCACAATGCATCCAGGCTGGGAGTGCAGCAAGAAGGCTTCAATCTGCCTTTGCGCTCCCCTGATCCTGTGCTGACTATGTGCAGGTCTGGCCCCCAAGGTCCATTGCAGCAAGTGGAAAATTACTGGGGAGCCCTGGCAATGGCCCTTTTCTGCAGCCATGTTCCTCAACCAGATGCCAGGAGGGGCCTGTGGCCTGGAGCCACTATGCAAGCTCTGTGTTACCTTAGGATACGCTTGGGTGTTTTTTCCCAGGGCTCAGTACCTTGGCCGCGGGGCTGCTTTGTACTTCTCCAGTGAAGCAAAAGACCCAAACACAGGTGAGGCTTGGAGCCAAAGTCCTTACCTAGAACAATGACATTGTCTCTTTTTTTAAAAAGAGAGGAAAACATAGGAATTTATTTTTCACTGTTTACTCTGCATTTCCTCTCATGTTAGCCATTTAAAGTAGACTAGTCAGTTTCACGTTGAAGGCATCTCTTACAAATCTAGTGTGTTAAAAAAGGGACAGGGTAATGAATCATATTTGGAACCATACTTGATATTCAGGTCCCTTTTGTCCCAGAAAATTGCAACACCATTTACACAAACGTGGCTGGATGTGCACATAGACCACCACTTTGAAGGGCACTTTCCTCCATGGTGGGCTGCAGCAATAAACTGGCAGGCTATCGGGGCTGGTGATAATGATGTGAAATGTCAGCAGAATAACTTATTCAAAATTTGAAGTCAAGTACAGCAAGTTGCAAAGTAAGGCCTGTCACACCTGGCATAGAAGGGTGTGAAAGGCATCTAGTGACAGAACTGATCAATCAAAAAATCTCATTGTGGTGGGGACTTGTCTGAATCCATGTGGAGAACAGCTGGTATACTACTAATTTTGGATGAAAAACAAGGGCACGTCTATACTGCAGGGCTAAAGACGAAATAAGCTGAGCAACTTGAGCTACGTCAATTGCATAGCTTAAATCGAAATAGCTTATTTTGGTTTTTGGTGCTGTCTATGCAGCAGTTATTTCGAGATGGAGCACTCTTCCTCCAACTTCCCTTACTCCCAATACAATGAGGGTTACAGGAGTCGGAGTAAGCAGTCTTTCAGTTCAACATTATTTCAACATAATGTTCGGGCCGTGTCATTTTGGAATAACTCACGTTATTCCGAAATAACGCTGCTGTGTAGACATAGTCCAAAGGACAGAGTGCCAAATCAAGGGAAATTATTAATTTAAACGGGGCCTGTTAGGCCAAATAGCCATATCCTTGTCTGGGAATTCTTTTTGGGTAAAGGCAATCTCTTTCAAAAGTGCCTGATCGAATTTCTATGAGCAACTTGGATTTCTACGTGTTGTTATTTTTGAAAATGGGACATGTGCTACTGAAAATGTTACCCAAAGGGTACCTGATGGTAATTCTACTCTTCTACACCAAGAGTACACCACTTAGTTATAGTCCTACTTTCCCACCCAACTGTGAGCCAAGTAAAAAAGAATGGAAGAGTCGATTAATACAAAAATGTATTCTCTGTAAGCAGCTATAGCTTCCAAGTACATCAGCAAACTTTTAGATTATAATAAAGACAGTTACAAACCAACTGTTTATATCTTAGAGTCAGCTACAGATGCATTTTTGCAAATATGGGCTCAACTTCAACAGAAGAAATAACTAAGGAATTTTGTTAATAGGGCACAAGCAGAAGAGAGATATGGGAAAGAGCTGGTTCAAATTGCACGAAAAGCAGGAGGACACACAGAAATCAAGTAAGTCTTTTTCAAGCTTGTTGCTTTAAAGTGCTTCCTGTTTGATACATCAGATACACGGTCTTCACTGAGGAATGGATCAGAAAGGTCCACTTCACACTGAAATAAGCTTCCATTTCAGGTGACCTCTTTGTACAGCAAAGTTCAATTCATTTTGTTAAGCATTTTTTCTCCATTTGGCCCCTCTTGGCTGTTTGGTAATAAAATGGCAGTTGTAGCTGGGAGTTTCCTTACCAAGTTTTTATTTCCATATGATCGCTCTCTGCAGCTGGTCTGTGTAGGGATGGAAAGGAAAAGGGCTTTGGACTTGGGCAGGTGTAGAAATCTTGTTTAAGCTTATATTAGAAATATAGGCCTAGTTCTAGAGCTGCATGAAAGACCTTCACTCTTCTATTAACTAATGTCCTGCAGCAGGCTAGAGCAACACATAGTATTTATCTGAGCCCTCTCCTGTTTGCTGCCAGTGTGTATAAATGGAGGTGGAGAAGGGGAGGGATAGGGATGTATTTGGCAAGGAATTCTACTTCATAAACAGCCCTGCTGAGCTGCTGCTATTACTGAGTGATGCAGCAGTAATGAGACATCCTGTCATTACAGCCATAAGTAATAAGCAGTAGTAATAAGGTGGAAGAGGATGAAGATCTGGGGTCACGATAGTTAGGGCTGAAAGAGGGGACTCCAATCTATATAAACCTTCACTAAAGTTCTTCAGGGTCACCCACCCCCTCAAGCCCAGATCAGTTTTTTTAATTGCATCCTATTGGTTTGATCAATTTATCACTCACTCCCCCTGATGCGCATATGAATTTCTTTTAGTTTTTAATGGAAAATCTGACCTCAAATCCCTGGATTATTTCCTGGGCACCATCACAGTAGGCAAGTACCAATCAATCACCTGTGGTACTAGCCCTCACATGCAGTGGCACATCCCGGATTAAAGGGCCTTTAGGGAAATGCTGAATTTGATCTGGTCATTAATTTGAACTAGTGAAAAACAGTGGAGAGCTTTGAGGCTCACACTAAGGGCATTTTTCTCTGCACGCTCTTTCTTTCTCCCTTCTCCTGGGTCTTTAAGCAAATCCAGTATATTAAAAGGAACATTGAAGAATTCTCTCATTAGGGAAAATCAGTTTCTTGCAATTTCCATTGAAAATGGCTTTAAATACCCTGATGGCTCATTTCATAGAGTGAAAATGAGGGAAAATGGCAATAAGGGTTTGCAAATTAAAAGAGCGGATCAACGAGAATGGACTGTTTCATCCTCAGTGAAATCTGTATGCCTTTTGTAAGGCCAGGACTGACAAGAAACTTTCTTCTAAATTTCCTTCCTGGCAAAGTGGGGCTAGCAGGATTGTGTTGCTGTCCCACAACTGGAGTAGGCAACCTATGGAAATTGTGTCCCTAACAGTTATAATAATTTGATCTGGAGATAGTCCGAGGCATAGGTCCGGTTTGGCGGGGCACGAGGGGTCATGTCGTCCCCCCGAGACGGTTTAACTGCTGAAGCAGTTGCCCTCACTCTGCACCTCCTGCCCCACAGGCCTCTGGGCCCAGGCTTCAGCCTTGGGTTATGGATCTTAATTTCCCTAGAGTTAGGGTATGCTTGGATCCAGGGCTTGGCATTTTTACTTTACACCGGTATTTGTAATATTTTGTCATGCACAAATAGGTGAATACACTACCACAATGTGCTTTCAAGCTCATTTAGACAGTGATGTTTCTATTTAACCATGGCCAGTCTAATGCTAGTGAGCCTCTTTGCTATGATGCTATTGTCACAGATGTCTCACTACAGTAGTATATTGGGGTTGAGAGGGACAGAACATACCATTCATCCCTCAGCATCCTCTCTGATCATTTAAAGAGCCATACATATGGACTTAGAAAAGACTCCAGTCCAGAAGACGTGTGGGTATAAACTAGACAGAACTGAGATCTAAGCATGGCACTTAGTGGCATGACTAATGAAAATATATGTAGTTTTCATAGCCTATATTTTGATTCCATATCATGTTCTTGTTTCCTTGCCTGAATATATGCTGCAGACAGCAATTCTGCATCTAAGAAGCAATGTTCAGAGAGGGAACAAACATAACAGTGATAGTCAAAAAGTTTTTAAAAGAATTGCACCACAACTAACTTCACCTTCCACATTCTAATGAAATAGAACTTGTAAGTCTGTTTGTAATAGTGTCAACTGGTTGCTCCCAATAGTATTCAAAAATTTAGACTGAACCTGAAATAAAATATCTCAGCATGTTTAAATGCAGCTTTTGAATGTGCATCTGGACAGCAGTAAATCTGGAATGTAACCTAAGGAAAAACAGCTTCAGTTTTTCTTGCAGAAAACTTGAGTGAACATCCTGTGTCATGCCATATATGGATTCATAAAAGCTAAAGATGGAAAAAAATCCATCACTGGTCACTTGGTCTATCTTCCTGCTAGAACAAGACTGTTCCCTAGTCTTTTGTCCAGTCTAATGTTAAATGTCTCCAGGGAAAAGGCTTTTCATCACCTCTCTTGGGAAATTATTTTATATTCTAGCAGATCTCAATGTCAGGAAGTTTTTCCTGACATTTAGCCTTAAAAAGGTCCCTCTCTTAATTTCATCCCTTTATTTCAAGATTTTTAAATTGGCACCAGGGAGGAAAAATTACCCCCATAAATACACACAGAGAACTTCTAGAAGGCCCTAGAGAGAAACAATGACAAGGCTAAGCTGTAAATCTGATGGAACATTAAAACAGCCAGTGCTGACTGACATGACTGATAAACTATTTGAAAAATACCTCCATGGCATCCACAAGTCACAATGATTCTTTGGAGAACTTACATAAAATGAAACTGAAAGGCAAAAGAGGCTGGAATGCTTTAGGCATAAAACCTACATGGCCCCATTCTAGGATCACCTGGCCTTCTTTGCAAAGAGCCACTGGCAGACCTACTCTGCAGGCAGAAAAAGGGAGAAATTGGTCTCTGCCAAATCCAGGAAGTTGCATAGTAAGCAGCCCAACAGTGCCCCAAATGCTCATGGCAATATGAACAGCTCTGTCCAACTTCAGACAATTGTTTTCCACTGGGCACGTCACATCTCCTGCCCCCAAAGGAACTTAGGGCACATCTACACAGCAAGGCTAAAGCCGAAATAAGCGACCTAATTTGAGCTATGTCAATTGCGTAGCTTAACTCGAAATAGCTTATTTCCACTTTTGGTGCTGTCTACACAGCAGTTATTTCAAGATAGAGCACTCTTCCAATGACTTACTGTACTCTTCATACAATGAGCTGTGTCTACACTGGCCTCCCTTTCAGAAAAGGGATGCTAATGTAGCACTTTGGAATAGGCAAACTATTTGAAAGCAGGAATAAGAGATCCTCTGGAAAAGGCTTTATTTTCCGGAGAATCACGTCTAGACTGGCGCTTATCTCCGGCTTATCTCCAACTTGGAAAAAAGCGGTAGCCATGTTAATGCAAATGCTGCGGGGGATATTTAAATCCCCTGCGGATTTGCCTATTCCAAAGTGCTACATTAGCATCCCTTTTCCGGAAGGGAGGCCACTGTAGACGTAGCCTGAGGGTACAGGTGTTGGAGTAAGAAGGCCTCCATTTTGACACTATTTCGACATTATGTAGAAATAACTGCTTGTGTGTAGATATGGACTATGCTACTTCGGAATAACATCAATTATAACATCAGTTATTCTGAAATAACACTGCCGTGTCGACATACCCTTGGGCTGTGTCTACATTGGCAAGATTTTGCGCAAAAGCAGCTGCCTGTCTACACTGGCCGCAAGTTCTTGCACAAGAACACTAACGTTCTAATGTAAGAAATCGGTGCTTCTTGAGCAAGAACTATGATGCTCCTGCTCAGGAATAAGCCCTCTTGCACAAGTTTTCTTGCGCAAGAGGCCAGTGTAGACAGGCAACGTGAATTTCTTGTGCAAGAGAGCGTCTACACTGGCACGGATGCTTTTGCGCAAAAGCACATCTCTTGCGCAAAAGCACATGCCAGTGTAGATGCTCTCTTGCGCAAATACTTTAACGCAAAAACTCTTGCGCTAAAAGTATTTGTGCAAAATCTTGCCAATGTAGACAAAGCCTCAGAGATTGGGTCTTCTCTAATGTCCACTATACCTGGAGAAGTGGCCTGGGAACTGGAGAAGAGAGGCAAAGAGAAATTAGCTGGAGTGCAGGAAAGCCTATTCAGGTCTTCACCTCAGCCCAACTGGAATGGGACCCTAAGCAGTACAGGCAAGAATGTGTGTCCACCAGAGTTCACCTTCATGAGCAAGCTGCCTCTTCTCCACAGTAGCTGTCTTGGGTTGGTAGAAGTACAGTCAGCAGCCCATGGTAATGTGCCAGGAAAAGGGGACTGTCAACCTAATAGTCAAGTGGTTGGACTCAAGGGAGGACCAGTTTGGGCTCAAGGGAGGACCAAGCAGCCAAGAGATGGATCTTTAGAACCAAAGATTCATACAGAGACTGGGCCCCAAAGAAAGAGGCTCCAGGCTAGTTCTTCAGGGGTAACCAAACTCTTTCAAGCTTCCCATAGAGTTTTGGATTCAGTTACTTACATTTTATCTAGCCCAGTCTGTCCATTTTTCATGTCCCTAGGACAATGTGTTGTGAAAACTCCCTGGTAAAATGAAAAGATTCCCCTCTCCTAAATTGGATCAAAACACAAGGAAGACCTAACCACTAGCTGCCTCCAACCTCTGCCCTAATCCCCCAACTTCTGCCCTGAGACTCTCCTCACTCCCCAACCCTGATTCCTATACCCACATACCTCCAGCCCTCTGCCCTGAGCCCCCCACAACCCAAGCCTCTGCCCTGATTCCTGCACCCCCCACACCCTCGGCCCCTTGCCTTGAAGGACCTGAGCAATGCCAGGTAAATCTTCAAGTTACTACTAAAAGAAAAGTTAGGAATCATAGGGGCTACGTCTACACTGGCCCCTTTTCCGGAAGGGGCATGTAAATTTCACGAGTCGTCGTAGGGAAATCCGCGGGGGATTTAAATATCCCCCGCGGCATTTAAATAAAAATGTCCGCCGCTTTTTTCCGGCTTTTAAAAAAGCCGGAAAAGAGCGTCTAGACTGGCCCCGATCCTCCGGAAAAAGTGCCCTTTTCCGGAGGCTCTTATTCTTACTTTGAATAAGAATAAGAGCCTCCGGAAAAGGGCACTTTTTCCGGAGGATCGGGGCCAGTCTAGACGCTCTTTTCCGGCTTTTTTAAAAGCCGGAAAAAAGCGGCGGACATTTTTATTTAAATGCCGCGGGGGATATTTAAATCCCCCGCGGATTTCCCTACGACGACTCGTGAAATTTACATGCCCCTTCCGGAAAAGGGGCCAGTGTAGACGTAGCCAGGAAGTATGATGATTTTTAAAATAGTGTTAGCTTTTAAAATGCAATTGTAGTTCAAACATATTATTTATAAATGAGCTTGGAGAAGAATGCAGTCTGAACGCAGGCATAGAGCCTGGAACTGCCAAACTTTCCACACAAGTTCTAATATAATTTACACGTGAAAACCATCATTAATATGGAGTTAATGTAGATACAGACCAGTGCTCTGTGCTCCATAATGTAACAGCTTAAAAAGCAGTGAATGCAGTGTTCATAGAATCATAGAACATGGCTTCATCTTCACTGTGAGATCTTCTGGCAGAAAATATGCTAATGTCACAAGCTCATTAGCATATTTTCTGCCGTTTCTTTTTGCGCAAAAAGATGCAGTGTGGACTTTTTTTGGTGCAAAACCCCTGTTTTGCACAAGATCCTTATGCCTCTCCAGGACAGGGATTTTGCGCAAAAAACCACACTGCTTCCTTTTGTGTAAAAACCCCTTGCACAAAAACAAACGGCAGAAAATATGCTAATGAGATTGCGACTTATACTAATGAGTCCCTCATTAGCATATTTTCTTCCAGATGATCTCGCTGTGAAGACGTAGCCCTAGAGTTGGAAGAAACCTCAGGAGGTTATAAAGTCCAGCCCCCTGCCTAAAGCAGGACCAACCCCAGCTAAATCATCCCAGCCACGGCTTTGTCAAGCTGGGATGTAAAAACTTCTAGGGATGGAGATTCTACCCACTCCCTAGGGAACCCATCTCAGTGCTTCCCCACCCTCCTAGGGAAATAGTTTTTCCTAATATCCAACCTAGACCTCCCCCGCTGCAGCTTGAAACCATTGCTCCTCGTTCTGTCATCACTGAGGACAGCTTCTGTCCATTTTCTACCCTTCCAGTGGTTAAAAGCTGCTACCAAATCCCCCCTTACTCTTCTTTTCTGTAGACTAAATAAGACCAAATCCCTCAGCCTCTCCTCATAAGTCATGTGCTTCAGCCCCCTAATCATTTTGGTTGCCCGCTGCTGGACTTTCTCCAATGCATCCACATCCTTTCTGTAATGGGGGCCCCACAATTGGATACAATACTCCAGATGTGGCCTCACCAATGCCAAACAAAGGGGAATCATCATTTCTCTAAATCTGCTGTCAACGCTTCTCCTAATGCACCCTAATATGCCATTAGCCTTCTTGGCTACAAGGATGCCCTGTTGACTCATATCCAGCTTCTCATCCACTGTAATCCCCAGATCTTTTTCTGCCAAACTGATGTTTAGCCAGTTGGTTTGCAGCCTGTAACTATGCTTGGGATTCTTCCATCCCAAGTGCAGGACTCTGCATTTGTCCTTGTTGCACCTTATCAGATTTCTTTTGGCCTAATCCTCCAATTTGTCCAGATCACTCTGGACCCTATCTCTGCCCTGCAACATATCTGCCTCTCTCCCTAGCTGTGTCATCTGTGAACTTGCTGTGGGTGCAATCCATCCCCTCATCCAGGTCATCAATAAAGATGTTGAACAAAATCAGCCCTTGAACCTATCTTTGAGGCACTCCACTTGAAACTGACCACCAACCAGACATTGAGCCACTGATAACTACCCATTGTGCACAACAATCTAGCCAGCTTTCTGTGCAACTTACAGTCCATTTATCCAATCCATACTTCCTTAGCTTGCTGGCAAGAATACTGTGAAAGATCATATCAAACCTTTGCTAAAGTCAAGGAATATCACGTCCACTGCCTTCCCCATGTCCACAGAGTCTGTTACATTGTCATAGAAGGCAATCAGGTTGGTCAGGTATGACTTGCCCTTGGTGAATCCATGTTAACTGTTCCTGATCAATTTCCTCCCTTCCAAGTGCTCCAAAATGGATTCCATGATTTTGCCATTACATTGATGCTGCCTGAACAACCCCACCTCTACCCTGCAAGAGAAGTGGCAATAGAAACTGGGAATACAGCAGTACCTCAGCCCTCCCCAGCAAACCTGCCATTTTCTTTGTGGTACCCATAATGTTAAATCAGTACTTTTCATCCTGCTGGCCCTCTGACTCTTCCCTGCTGCTCAGAAGGGTGCAATGGAGATGGAAAAGCCCTTTGAAGGTGAAAAGGACTACGCACGTGTTAAGTATTGTAGTGAGAACTGTCATATCAATTTTACCAACTTTTATAGCTATTACAAGTTCAGTAGTAGAACTAATTAAACAAAATGAAAAATGGCGTACAGGTACAAAACTTCTGGAAGAACATAACTTATTATAATGTAGGTCTGTCATTAACAGCAAAGAAGAATATGCTTGCATTTTTTTTTAAACACACTGCTGTTGTTCAGCTAGATTGTTGTCTTTTTCTTCCAGGCTACATCTACACTATACTGTTGTTCAAAATAAGATACACAATTAGAGCTATGCAAATTGCATATCTTATTTCAATCTTATTTCAAAATAGCTTATTTCATAATTTGGCGCTGTCTACACAGCACCAAATTTCGAAATAACCTGCTATGCCAAAACATCCCTTACTCCTCATGGAATGAGGTTGAGAAGGATGTTGGAATAGCGAGCCCGAAATAACAGGCTTGCTGTTAAGACGTGGGATAGCTATTTTGGGATACTTTGGTATCCTGAAATAGCGCTGCAGTATAGATGTAGTCCTAGTGGCCTAGCAACCTGCATCCTTAATCTCTCTCTGGCTTTCCTTTCCCAATTATTTCTACTTACGTACCAGCCTCTTGCTGCTCTATAACTCCAAGGCAAAGTGTGGCTAGCTATTAAAATGCAACGACAATGCTGAATCTTTTCCTACTGCTTTGTGTGTGTCCAAGTATGTTGTTATGGCAAATATCACCAAATATTGCTGCTACTCGGCCTTCCAAATTCCTTGTCTTAGCGTGAGAGTAGATGTTCATTCTTGAGAAAACCTGCTGTGCATTGTTGTTAGTTTTGGTTCACAAGGTTCTAGGTAGAAGGAGCGGTGACAGCAGCAGTAGCAACTTGTGCCCACAGCACTGGTGTCTGATTAGAGTTAATTCTTGTTACAGTTACTCTCTAGGTCCTGGTGTTAAACTGATCCCTGGAAGAAGTGGTAGCCTGCATGAAGTTTGTCACCATCTCTATCCCAGGAGTGGTGCCTACGTCTCAATAAGACAAGCCATACTTAGAATTTCCCCAGACTCCACATCACAGATTTCTCTTCCATTGGGCAACTGACATGTAAGGCCCTGTCCTAACATCTGATATTGCTCTGCATGGGGACAACAATACAATAAACCACCAATGCAGAATGAGATCTGACTCCAGATACTCTGAGCTAAACAAGGGTTTCGTAAAAAACCCAGTTAAGTAGCAAAAAGAGAAGAATATGACATCTTCAACTTTATTGTCATTGGCACTAGCACACTGAACAGTGGCTTTCATCAATAGATTCCCCTGTTCTAGTTCTGGCTGCAGGGTTTATGTCCCTGAGGGGCCATCAAAACCATCTTCCAAACTAGTTCAGAAACACTGCTGAGACTTGGCTTACATGGGAACGAGCTCCAGGAAGTGCCAATCGCTCTTTGTGAACTGCTACTGAAGATGGCCACGTCTGGCTTACACTAGCGGTGAAGCTGCTCTCAAGTCTAAGCGCTGAGGGGGCCATGCTGTGGCAGTTCCATTTCCCAGCAGATGAGAAGTTGCTGCTGGTTGCCATGGTAACAACAAACAAACAGTCCAAATTCGTCCTCTCAAACCTCCAGCTGCACCCAGTTCTTTCACACAGATAGCTTGAGCCAGGCAAATTTAGAGACTGTAACTGCTTGTTCTTGGAGTTCTGCAGCTGTGGAAGCTACTTCCGATTTGGTGTGGAATGAGTGTATCCCTCTCTAGCCTTGTTGTTCAAATTTAACTCATCAGTTCGGTGGAGGCATTAGCCAGGGCCATGGCTAGCTTGCTATAACACAGTAAAAAAGACAGAGGACTGATCCCAGCTCCTTTACAACAGGCTTTTCTGCTAGCACATTCACCCTAGAGTCCCAACTGTCCATCTTGTGACAGGGAAGGGGTGGAGAGACAGTTCATGCCATATTTTTTAATCACCTTTATCCTCCAGTGCACACTGGGACTTTGGGATGCAGGTGGTCCAGAGGTCTTAGTGAAAGAGCAGGGAAGAGAGGCTGCTGGACCAGAATTTCAAAGGAAGGAGTTGAGTATATTAGTGCAAGTACAAACCGGACTTTTAGAGTTTTGAATTAAAATAAAACCTGAGATAATTGCATGGCTGCAGCCTAAAGTTGTAGGCAAAATCTCGTCTGTGTGAATGCTAGATGGAGAAGGGCTAGTTTAGGACTTTTATCCTTCTCCAGGCTTTGGATCTGATTATCACTCTGTAGCCTAGGCAACCAGGCTGTCATATTTTGGCAACAGTGGTAAAGAGATGAAAAACCTCAGTAAGTTCCATGCAGCAGGGAAATGATGTCCCCAAAGGCTGTGTAAAAAGGGCCAGGCTTTCCAACCAAATGACAATGCTCAAGGGTGCTTGCTGTTAGGTACCAGAGCTTGCGGCAAAGCAAGTCTTCAGGCAGCCTCATCACTACAGCTGGCCAGCCGCAGGCAGCCTGCCTCTTTGGCTAGAGGGGCCATCAGTCCAGATGGCTGGCTGCTCGATGCTCCTGCCTGCTTTCATGTCACTTGGTTCCTGCTGCTCCTGAATGTTGCACCCAGCCTTGCCTATGTCCTGCCCTGACTTTGAATACTCCTTGCCTGCTACTCTGTTTCGGCCAGTTCCTAACCTGATGCTTTGCTCCAGCTACTGACCCTAGACCTTGGCTCCTGACACTCACTTAACCATCAGGCTAGATTGCCCTTGCCCTGATTGGGTGGCATTTGAAGAGTTCATGGGGCCTTGACATGGACTTTGCAAATGCCTGATTCACAACCAGTTTGAACCCTCTGAGGGTATGTTTACACTTGCAGCCTATTTCGGAATAGGGCTGCAAATGTAGGCATTCGGAATTGCAAATCAAGACCGGGATTTAAATATCCCACGCTTGACTTGCATCTTCCCGGTTGGGCGCCATTTTTTGAAATTTATAAGCCCGGAATAACTGCCCACATCTAAACCTCATTGCAGGAGGAATAACAGGTAGTTCGAAATAGGGCTTTTTTTCGAATGCCCGTTTCACTGCCACGTGTAGACGCGGGCAGTGAGTCCGGGCTTGTAAATTTCAAAAAATGGCGCCCGGCCGGGAAGATGCAAATCAAGTGCGGGATATTTAAATCCCGGGCTTGATTTGAAATTCCGAATGCCTACACTTACAGCCCTATTCCAAAATAGGGTGCAAGTGTAGACATACCAGCTACATCTAGACTGGCATGATTTTCCGGAAATGCTTTTAACGGAAAAGTTTTCCGTTCAAAGCATTTTCGGAAAAGAGCGTCTAGATTGGCACGGACGCTTTTCCGCAAAAGCACTTTTTGCGGAAAAGCATCCGTGGCCAATCTAGATGTGCTTTTCCGCAAAAAAGCCCTGATCGCCATTTTCACGATCGGGGCTTTTTTTGAGGAAAACAAATCTCAGCTGTCTACACTGGCCCTTTTGCTCAAAAGTTTTTTGGAAAAAGACTTTTGACCGAAAGGGAGCAGCATAGTATTTCCGCAAAAACACTGACAATCTTACATGAGATTGTCAGTGATCTTGCGGAAATTCAAGTGGCCAGTGTAGACAGCTGGCAAGTTTTTCTGGAAAAGCGGCTGCTTTTCCGGAAAAAGTGGCCAGTCTAGACACAGTCACCCTGTGTTAAAGAGAAAAAGCCCTTTTGTGCTGCAAAGGAGCCTTATGCTCCAGCTTAGGAGTGTTCCCTAAGTGACTCCAGGGCCACTGAGCTACAGCAAACAAATGAGTGGGAGAGCCTGATTTTCAGAGGGGCTAAGCAGCTGCAACTCCAGCTGAGGTGGGGACCTCACTTCCGTAACAAAGAAAATGCAGAAGCTGGTTAAGCTTTGCCTTTCCTAGCAGGTTGGCTTTTTTACTTTATGCTTCTCTTTTCCTTGTGCCTCATATAAATGCTGTCTCCCCCTTTCCATCCGCTTCTGCCAACAGGGCAAAGTCACTCCCCTACACCCACTTCTGCAGTGCACTTTTCTGCAGTGCTTAAAATTGTGAGACTCCTGCACTGAGCACATGCGTGAGTCTGTCAAATAACAAAGGAAAATTCATAACAGACTTTGTGTACCACATATAAATATAGTATCTTTCACAGGAAGGAGCTCAGACACTCTGTTGATAAGCACAGTACAAGAGCTGACATAGAAAAGCATTAGTCATGTTAAATTTTCTCTATTGTACATGTGAACAAATTGCTCTTTGACTTGCAGCTAAAATCATTCTGAAAAGTTGCTTCTCCGCGTGGTCACTTTTCAGCAAAGATTTTATTCTCCACTCTAAGTCCCCATCTACACTAGGACTTTATTTCGAAATAACCTCCCCAAGGTTACATTTATAAGCGGAGTGTCCACACTACCAAGCCTGCTATTTTAAAGTAACGGGCCGCGGAATTTGAAATCTGTACTCCTGCTTTTCATCAGGAGTAATGCTAATGCCAAAATAGTTATTTCGAAATAAGAGTAGTGAGGATGCTCCAGTGCTACTATTTTGAAATAATTACTCCCCAGGGTAATTCAACTTAATTCCTCCCCAGTGCTTCCTGGGGCTCTGAGTCTGAGGTAGCACGTCTACATTAATGGCGTCTGCCTCAGACTAATGTCAGGGCTTCCCTGTAGTGTGGACATGCTAGTTTGAATTTGTTAAATTGGGAGTTATTAAATTGAATTTAGTAATTTTGAAATAATTTCCTAGTGTAGACATGACATAAGGCCCTGAACTTTGAAAGGGTTTGCACATTCTATTTTGATGTCAGCAGGACTCTACGAAAGAGTAAAGTACCATGTATTTGGATCGCATTGCACGATCGAAGAGTAGGTTAGATTTGACATGAAATGAGGCCAAGAGAAGCTGTCACACAATATTAGGTGGAAGTTTATAGAAGATGTGATTATGCTACATAGATCTCTTTGTAGGTTACATACTGTTAGGCTGGTGTGGGAGAGTGGGCCATTGTTGGAGAAACGAAGGTATTACGTACATTGTTCAGTCTCGGTTATCTGTTGCATTCTTGCAGACGTTCAACTAACCGATAGTCTTTATGGGTTTGATGAAAAGATTTTTTACCTACCTAAATAAAAATGTGGGAAAAAATCTTAGTTATATATTTTAAGCCAGTGGTCCCCAACCTTTTCGGGCTGCTGGGTGCCCGGGGGCGGGGCTGCTCACGCGCCGGGCACCCGGGGGCAGGGCCGCGCACATGCCTGGGGAAGGGGCCACCCATACGCCACATGCCCGGGGCTGGGCCACTCCTGTGCCGTGTGCCCAGGGTTGGGGCTGCTCATACACCGTGCGCTGGGGCCGGAACAGCCCATGAGCCGCACGCCCAGGGGCGGGGCCGGCACTGCCCATGTGCTGCATGCCCGGGTGTGGCGCCGCTCCTGTGCTGAGCACCCAGGGGCCAGCACCGCCCATATACCATGCGCCCAGGGGCCAGCACAGCCCTTGCGCTGCGTGCCCAGGGGCGGGGCCACCCAAACGCTGCACGCCCGTGGCTGGCACTGTCCATGTGCTGCGTGCCCAGGGCTGGCGCCGCTCCTGTGCTGCGTGCCCGGAGCCAGCACAGGCCTTATGTGGCGCATCCTGGGGCAGGGCCACCCAAACACTGCGCACCCGGGGGGGGGCACCCATGTGCTGCACGCCCAGGACCAACACTGCCCATACGCCGTGTGCCCAGGGGGCCGGCACCACCCATGCGCCCGGGGGCCGGGCCATTCCCGATCACTTGGCGGGCGCACAGAAATGGCCCGATGGGCGCCATGGCACCCATGGGCACTGCGTTGGGGACCTCTGTTTTAAGCCATTTTGTTATGTGCTTAATTTTTTTACTTTATGACACATATGTTATAGGTAATTCTGAGGGTTTTTTCATTTTCTTATACTTAGCATGTATAAATCCTGGCATCCACATCAAAGTCTTTGCATGTTGAACAGTGGCTAAATTTATGACTAATCATAACACAAATTTACTTTATACTGATAGCCTCAAAGAACTTGGTCTACCAACCTTAACAAAGAGAGTGATAAGGGACATAGGATTGACCTCAACTAGCTGGATGGAGATAAAAGTTGCCAGTGCCTTATTCCCCAGTCTACTGTACTAGTTTGCTGGTATGATACACATTGAACCCTCGGAGGCTGTGTCTAGACTGGCAAGTTTTTCTGGAAAATCAACCGCTTTTCAGGAAAAACTTGCCAGCTGTCTACACTGGCCGCTTGAATTTCCGGAAAAGCACTGATGATCTCATGTAAGATTGTCAGTGCTTTTCCGGAAATACTATGCTGCTCCCGTTCAGGCAAAAGTCTTTTTCCGAAAGACTTTTGCACAAAAGGGCCAGTGTAGACAGCACAGTACTGTTTTCCGCAAAAAAGCCCCGATCGCGAAAATGGCGATCGGGGCTTTTTTGCGGAAAACCGCGTCTAGATTGGCCACGGATGCTTTTCCGCAAAAAGTGCTTTTGCGGAAAAGCATCCTGCCAATCTAGATGCGCTTTTCCGAAAATGCTTTTAACGGAAAACTTTTCCGTTAAAGCATTTTCGGAAAATCATGCCGGAGTAGACGTAGCCTTAGTGTAAACACAGCTTATATTAGCAAAACTGTGCTTATACCACTTTCCTGAGGTGTACCATCAAATGGGGCTTTGTGGGTATAATGTGTCTATGTTAGGGCTTTTGTTTATATACAAAATTGCATACAAATAATCCTACCCCTGACATTACTATACCAGCAAAAGTGTAAACCTGGCCTCAAGATAACTATCACTGGGTAAAAACACATTTTTGCAGGGCAGTCACAGCCCCAGACTCATAATATGTAGGAGAAGACAAACAACCTTTTAATTGATTTCCCCAATCAGATGTTGCAAGAAGATGGCATGATTATGGAGAACAAAATTAGACCAGGGAACCAAAGGACAAGAAGCATACATAAATAAATAAATCTTTAATTGCTTATATAAGTCAATCCCAAGATTCTGGGTAACAAACAAAAGGAATTGGATTTATTTGAGAGCACGAATTTGATCTACTTAGTGTTACTAAAACCTACTTGGACGAGTCACTCGATTCGAATGTTAACATCATAGAATCAAAGAACTTAAAGGAACCTCGAGAGGTCATCAGATCTCATTGCCCTGCACTTAGGATAGGAGCAACACCATGATCATCCCTAATAGGTGTTTGTCGAACCTGCTCTTAAATATTTCCAATGATGGAAAATCCACAACCTACCTGTCAGGGTGCACGCCCCCACCATGCCTCAGTGCCCCCTGACTGTCCTCATCTAGCCCCTCTCAGGGCAAGTTACAGTCTATATGGGTTGCTCATCATTGGCATTGGGGTTATCTCTACTGCCCCGCTTACCTAGGCTGTATTGTGATCTGCCTCCGAACCCGGGGCCTTGCCTCCAGCCCCCAGCCAGGAGGAGTCTTGGCTGGCCCTCTCCCAACCCTAGCTGGCTATCCCCAGCTGGTCTCCCTTCTGAGAGCTCCTGCTTCCTCTGCCGTCAGCCCTTCACTAGCCCCTCTCTAAGGGGACTGTGCTTCTTTATATAGCTGCTGGCTGGGCCCTCACTCACCCTAACGGCTTCAGCTGCCTCACCAAGCCAACTGTGCTGCCCTACATAGCTGCCAGCTAGGCTCTCCCTAGCCCTAACAGCTTCAGCTGGCCTCTCTGTTCCCAGCCCCGGCTCTAACACTGCTAACACTCATTTTCAACAGCCCAAGGAACACTGGGAGAGTTCCAGAATATTGGGGGAAAGCTAATGTTGTGCCAATAATTAAAAAAAGTAAATGGAATGCCCTGGCTAATTAAGGGTCTATCAATCTGACATTGATTGCAGGCAGGATAATGTACTATTGATACTGGACTCGATTAATAAAGAATTAAAGGTAGGTAATATAATTAATACCAGTCAAAATGGATTTATGGAAAAATCTAGCCTGTCAAAATAATGATTTTTATCTTACTACAAGCTTGATTAATAAAGGAGTTGAGGTGATATAATAAACTTAGCTTTGTGTGTAAGGTATTTGACTGGGTGTCTCATGATATTCTGATTAACAGACTAGACCAATATCAAATGGAACAGAGTAAATGGATTGAAAACTGGCCAATGTAATTGAAAACGGGGAATCACCATTGTGCCGGTGTGTTTCCAGTGGGGTCCTACAAGGACCACTTCTAGCCCTATACTGTTTAACATTTTTATGGGTTATCTGGAAGAATACTTGAAAATTATCACTGATACAGATCTGATGACAAAGCTGACTGAGGCCAAAGTAGGAGATGTGAAATGTAAAGATTAATCTTTAGAGGACCTTGAATATGCGGATGATGATGCTTTATTTGGAGAAACTATTGACCAACTACAGCTAATGTTGAAAGAGCTGTGAAAAACTGCAGTATATGGGATGTAAGGTTAGTGGTGATAAACCTAAAGTTATGCATACTTCCTGTAGAACAGAAACCAATGATCTACCTACATTGCATGTAGATGGCAAAATTATTTATCCATTTAATGCAATTATCTATCTGGGTAGTCAGTTGACAGCAGGAGATGTTCCTTACCCAATGAAGTGACATCAGATTGGTTTGCATCAGTGTCATTTTAGCATCTTAAGAGGCCTCTGTTTGTCTGGTGGGATCAATAATTAATGTATAATGAAAGAGGTGCTGGTGTTCAATGCAATTAGGTGCTGTGGCTCAAGAAAAGTTTTTACTTTCATAACTGTGATGTGGCAAGCCCAGAGGCGAAGAGCTATGAACTGCCATGCCTAGAGATGCCCTGGCACAAATTAAGCACTTGCTGGGATGTTTGTGACACAACCAACATATGAATGTTCAATGCAGTAGAGATATCTGCTCTGTTATATGGAGCAGATACATGACTAAAGAGGAAACTAAATAGTTTTCAGTGTCAAAAGTTACAGCATATTCTTAACATCTATTTATTGATGTTGTCACAAATAAAATGCTTAAACAAGATGTAGTCTTGCACCAGTTAGGAACCAAGATGACTACAATGGTGGAGGCATATCCAACATGCAGAAGAAGGTACATTTTTACAGGAGACTTATGCTGCTGAGGTTGGTGGAAGTAGAGCATGAAGCTGACCACAAATGAGATTGGAAGAAGCAATTCTGAGGGAGTCAAGAAACCTAAATTGCTCCATTACTGACTTTTGCTCAAGAAACATGACTTGCTAGGACCCATTCAAGATAAAAGTTCATTTGACTCATCACATCACAGCTACTTCACAGGCATGTGACTCTGCTGGATAAAATTTGTAGACGACACCAAAATTGGAAGTAATAAATAAGGACAAGAACAGGTCACCACTACAGAGCAACCTGGATTGCTTTGTAAGTGGGTGCAAGCAAATGATATATTTTAGTATGGCTTAATGTGTACCTCTAAGAACAAAGAATATAGACCACACTTACATGAGGAGGGACTCTATTCTGGCAAAGGTGATTCTGAAAAAGATTTTAGGATTGTGGTGGATAATCAGCTGAATATGAGCTCCTAGTGCAGCTTTTTGGCCACAGTGCTAATGCAATTCTGAGATGCATGACACAGAGAAATTTTGAATGGGAGCAGAGAGGTTATTTTACCTCTGAATTTGATACTGGTGCTGCTGCTGCAGGAAACTGTATCCAGTTCTGGCATCCACAGTTCAAGAAGGATGTTGGTAAACTGGAGGGCTGCATCTAGACTGGCATGATTTTGCGGAAATACTTTTAACGGAAAAGTTTTTCCGTTAAACTATTTCCGCAAAAGCGCGTCTAGATTGGCACGGATGCTTTTGCGCAAAAGCATCCGTGGCCAGTCTAGATGTGATTTTGCGCAAGAAATCCCCGATCGCCATTTTAGCCATCGGGACTTTTTTGTGCAAAACAGTTCTTCCCTGTCTACACTGGCCCTCTTGCGCCAGTATTCCTGCACAAGAGGGCTTTTTCCTGAGCGGGGGCGTGAAAGGATTTGCGCAAGAAGCACTGAGTTTGTACATTACAAAGTCAGTGTTCTTGCACAAATTCAAGCAGCCGGTGTAGACAGCTGGCAAGTTTTTGCACAAAAGCAGCCGCTTTTATGCAAAATCTTGCCAGTCTAGATGCACCTTAGAGGGTTTAGAGAAGAACAGTCAGAATGAATAAAGGGTTAATTGTGGTTAATATAAAGGAAACCCTAATCAGCTCTTGCCACTCCAGCCCCACTCAGGGGAAATGGATTGGTGCTCGACAATTAATGGAGACTGGCCTGGAAGCTGCCCACACCCGTCAGGCTCATTAGTTGAGGTTAAAAGTCTGGAGGCAGTGAGAACAGAAGAACTGGAAAAGGAGAAAGGCAGAGAGTAGAAGCAGAGGGAGGTAGCGCTCCCCTGTCCTCTGCCTGTGTACTGCAAACAGGACAACCTGTGTGGGGAAAGGGTGGTGGGAGCATAGCCTATAAATCAGTGGTCACCACCCAGTAGATCAGAATCTACCGGTAGATCTTAGAGCCTCTGACAGGTGATCCTGACGAATTTGACTGGGAGGCTATCAGGTGCCAGCACTTCAGCTGCCCCGCCCCCCACTGCCCTGCTGCTCCTGCCCAGAGCCTCATAGACGCTCTCTGGGATCCTCCTGCTTGTTGTGCAGGGTTGGGGAGACAGAGGTGCTGATGTCACTCGCTGGAGATGGGGTATACGGGAGGGGGACAGAGTGAAGAAGATGGGGCCTCAGCAAAGGAACAGGGCTGGGGTATTTGTGTGTCAGGTAGATCCTGGACTGACTTAAATTCAAAAAGTGATCTTGTGCTTCAACTGGTTTGAGGCCACTGCTATAAATAAAAGCATGAGGTGAGCATTGCCCAAAAAGGTCTCCGAGCAAGGCAGAGCCGGGAGCATCCTGCAGCGACCTTGTTACAGTTTGAAAATATGCCTTGTGCTGATAGCGTCAAAGAACTCACTCTACAAGAGAGAATAAGAAGGCATGATTTGATCACCGTTTATAAATACCAACACAGGGAACAAATATTTAAAAATAGGTCTGCAGTGTAGCAGAGACAAGCATAACAAGCCCTACTGGCCAGAGGCTAGACAAATTCATACCAGAAATATTGGATATAGTTTTAACAATAAGAGTAATTAATCACTGGAACAGTTCATCAAGGATCATGCTGTATTCTCCATCACTGGCTATTTTAAAATGAAGATGGGATGTTTTTCTCAAGGATCTGCTCTCAGATTTGTTTTGGGAAAGTTCAATGGTCTATGTTATGCAAGAGATTATAATAGACCTTCTGGCCTTTGGAATCCAAATACTGTTAGTTTAGAACCAAGCCAGATATTAACACTAGCCATGGATGGAAAAGAGGGACTTGATATTTAATTGGTCTCCAAATATATAGCTGGGTCTAATTCACCTGAGGCAAAGCACACACCACCAGTGGAGAGCATTCTTTGTAGAGCAGAAGTTTGCATGGCAGAGGCTATGTATGGTCTCTCCCTCTCCACTTTAAACAGACCACACTTTTTATACAGAGAACACGGTGCATCATGCTGCTGTTATTTATAAGAGATATGACTGAGGCACTGTTATTTTCCACTCCTATTCACTAAGCAAAGGAAAAAAATAATCTGTGGTTTTCCTGTCAAAAAAGTCACTGTTTTGTCTTCCTGTACATCAGAAGTAAAGGCACTTAATAAATTACTGAGTTAGCCTGTTCTGAGCTTGAGGAAATGGTGGGCAAGACATTCAGAAAAACTCAAATTGGCACTGGCAAGATTTTACTTTTCAGTTGAAACTGCCATCTGAGGCCAAAGTTCACTGAGATACACTGTTCCTTTAACTATAACAACTGAGGAAAGTGCTGGGACATAGCTCATTCACATGCAGCTGAACACGCTTTAGTAGGCAGGCAGGGGTAAAAAACAGCACAGGAAAAAACATTACTGGATACAGAGAAAGGAGCATGGAGCAAAAATCTACGCAGGGAGAATCTATGCAGGTTGTCCATGACAGGAAGTGCGTTCAGTATATATTGTACTAGAACATTTTGTAGCAATTTCACAGAAGTGTGCACTAGTGCTATCAAGGGTGTGAACACCCGCTCTGACAGGATGCAGCTGATTTTACTCACTCTGACACAAAGCCAGGCATTCATGACAGGGTGGTGAAAGCACCCTGAGTCCTAGCCACAGCCACTCCTGCCAGTGCCACTGCAGCTGCACTTTTGCTTAAGACCAGATAGGACATTTCCCAGGGCAGACTAGCTCTATAAAGCAGAAAGGGAAAGAATGCTCATCAGCAGACAAGGAAAAAGGATGAGAGTAGAAGTCCTTCAAGGAAATAAAGGACATCTATATGGCAAATAAGGGACAGAGCTTAGTTTTAAAGATTGCCATCCTACATCGAGTACAAAATCCTGCTTCTGGTTAATGGATACTTTACATGAGCAGTTCTTGAAAACAGTCTGATCCATTTCTTCTCAGCAGCTCCATATGGTCCATGGGAAACTAGGCACCAAACAAGGACCACCTTTGAGTGGGGGGTGAGGTGGGGAGGCAGCACAGAGAACAGGTCCTGAGGAAAGAAAACCAGGGTCAGTTTTCAAGTGACCAATCCCTGCAATTTCTATCCAGTCAGAAAAGCTATCGGGGAAGTAGTGTTGTCTAGTGGATAAAATACTAGAGAGGGACTCAGGAGACTGGGTCTACTCATAGTTCAGCCAGTGGTCTGCTGGGTGACCTATGGCAAGTCACCTTATTCCTTTGTAAAGTGCTTTGATGACAAGCACTATCTAAGAGCCAGGAAATGAAAGTCTTTCCTATGCCATAGCCTGCGTCTTCATATTTGAATACAAGGTATAAACTCGTCTGTAGGAAACAAAGGCATGTGGTGACTGCTTCCCAAGCAAGTACCCGGGAAAAGCAAGGCTGGTGTTTTTAATTTCAGAATAACTGGAAACACTTACTTCTTTCAACAGTGTGCTGAATTTTTAAAAAGTCTTAAAAGAACAGCAAGCACTGAAATCTGTAGTCCATGTCAGCAGCCTGCTTAACAGGAAAAAGTTTCTGCCACTAGATGGCAAAAATCACCTGAAGTTGAGGCTTGGTTATTGCGCCATGTTCCAGGGCTCCCTTGGCTCTGACCCGAAGCACGTGCATTTCTCTGCCAGAGTTTCTGATGAAAACTGGGTCTTTAAATCCATGCCTGACTCAGTGCAAGGCTTTAATTGCACACCGCACGTCTCTATAGACATTTCACAAGGAGACTGGCTGGGGGGAGGTTCCAGGCTAAGCCTCTGACACTTTGCCTGTGTAACTTAGATTAACAACCCTCCAGACTTGAAATAGTGGCCCTTTCCCTCCCCACCTTAAAAATGTCAGTGTGAGGACAATGAATTTTGTTCGGATGGACTAAAAATGGGACATCTCCCCCTCCCCCAATATATTAGAACAAAAACATTACAAATCTCAATAGGAAATCACACCCACCTGGGAAGGGGCTCTGAAACTAGATGCTTCTGCATTCAAGAATACTCTCAAAACGTATCTCACACATACATCTCCACCAAATGAGAAACTTTACTTCACCCACACAGCTACATCTTGGTATACTGGAAGGAGCTGTTCTAGCCATGTCAGCAGGGCCGGCTCTAGGCACCAGCAAATCAAGCACGTCCTTGGGGTGGCACATTTCCAGGGGCGGCATTTCTAGGTAAGCAGCCGCCCCCGACAATGCCCGGCCCGGCCCCGCCCCGCCAATTTTAAAGGGCTACGGGAGCTTGGCTCTGGCTGCGTATCCCCAGGAGCTGGCTGCAGAGTGTGGCGGGGCCAGGCCCAGCCCTGCCCCGCTGGCTCCAGTCTTGCTGCAGCCCCAGCCCCAGCCCCCTTCGCCGGCGAGATAGCACTCCCTGCCGGCTGCCCAGCTCGCTGCGCCCGCCCCACCTCCCGCCCCTCTGGCTCCGTGCAGCCTATTCCCCGTGCCACCCCTGCGCCCCGCACCCTGCTCCCCTACACCCCGGTCCCCCTGCTCTCCCTGTTCCCTGCGACTCTCTGGCTCTGTGCCACCCTTACACTCCACACCCTGCTCCTCCATCCCTGTGCTTCTCTGGGTCTGCGCCACCTGTTCCCTGTGCCGCCCCTGTACCCTGGGCCCCGTGCCCCTCTGGCTCTGTGCCCCCTCTGCACCCTGCAGCCCCTTTTCCTGTGCCCCTCTGGGTCTGTGCCCCCAATTTCCCGCTCTGCCCCTGGACTCCGATCACTCTTCCCCTCCCGTTCCCCACGTACCATTCCCTCTGCCTCCCCTGCACCCCGCTCTCTCCAATCTCTGCGTCCCTCTGGCTCTGCGCCTCCCGTTCCATGTACCACCCCTGTACCCCCCACACTGTTCCCCGCACCCCTCTGGTTCTGCGCACCCCAGTTCCCCTGCTCCCCCTATTCCCCATGCCTCTCTGGCTCTGCACTGTCCCTGCACCCTGCTCCCCTGTGGGTCAGGAAAGAGGGGTGCTTGTCCATAGGGAGGGGCTGGACAGGGCAGGGCAGGGAAAAGGCTGTTGTGACCCAGCAGCAAGTGAAAGGGGAGGGGGAGTTTACTTGAAGCACCTTTGCCTTTATGGGAAAAAATGAATGAAAATGCTATTTGCTATTTATAGGGCTAAAACGCCAGGACAAAAACGAAAACAAATAAACAAAAAAACATTGCAAAGTGCAAACGTGTAAAAGCCAACAAAAAAAGAGGCGGGGGGGAGCCAAAATTGTTTTGGTTGGGGCGGCAAAAAGCCTAGAGGGAGCCCTGCATGTCAGAACTTCAGAAGATGATATATAGCTGAAACATTGGGCTATACCTGCTATAGTGTGTAGAACTCAAGTAATTAAAGAGGTATTTAAAAGTTAATAGGCCTAAAATTTGACCTTCTTAGTCTCTCTCATATCTGTTTACCAAGTTTGTTTGCATTTCTATTCCCCCAAATCCCACACAGAACGTTAGATTCAATTACTTATGTAGGGTGCGTCTACACAGCAACGTTATTTTGGAATAACAGCCATTATTCTGAAATAACAATGCAAGCATCTACACAGCAATTCCGTTATTTCAAAATAAATTTGAAATAAGGGATGGCTTATTCTGACTTCTGTAAACCCCATTCCACAAGTTATAACGCCTATTCCAAAATAGGGCAGCTGGAATTATTTTGAAATTAGGAGCCTCCAGGAAATCCCACAGGTGCTCTGCTGGCCAATCTGTCCACACACATCACGACTCTATAGTTCCTTTGCCTCTGTAGCCCTTAAAGCTGCAGCCACAGGGGAACGGGTTTGTGGCAGGAAGCTGGCCCACACAGCCTACCCCACACTGCAGCTGCTACAGCAACTTATAGGACCATCATGAGAGACCCAAAAGCCCTCCACTGCTCCCAGGAGCACTGTGATGGCTTCCAGGAGCCTGCCAGGTGCTGCAAGATCCTGGCCCTTATAGAAGTTTGGAGTGAGGAGGAATACCTCCAGGATCTCTGCACCAGATGAAATATATGTCCATATGGCCAAAAGCCTGGCCACAGAGGGCCACATCCAGACCCAGGTTCAGGTCCAGATGAAAGTTAAGAAACTCCGCCAGGCGTATGCCAGGGCAGGGGAGCACACCTCTTGCTCCACGGCAAAATCCCACTTCTGCCCCTATTACCAGGACCTGCACCACATTCTAGGGGCAGTGCAGTCCTTTCCCCACCCCAGTGGTTAACTCAAGGCTAGAGAAGCCCATCGTTGCCCTCCTGGGAGGCAGAGCCAGTCATGGGAAGGAGGAGAAGCAAGAGGAGGAGGACCCCGACGCGGCCAGTACCATCACCACGCTGACCCTGGAGTTGGTACCCCACGGCCTGGATGTGTTCCAGGCATCCTCTGAGGCCAGGGAAGGAACATCAGGTGAGTGACAGTCACCTGACACAGACAGGATGGAGCTGGCAGGCAGCAAGAGGCTGGGGTGTGCTCCTCGCGGGGCCATCTCAGCCTGGGGTATAGTGCTGAAGTCCGTGCACGAGGATGCACGTGCAGTGCCAGTCTGGGCCACACAGCCCCAGGAAGCTGCACCAGAGAACCTCTGGGCTCTTGCTCACAGGGCCTGGGGAGGCCTGCCACACTTCTGACACACAGGTGGGACACCCGCCCACCACAAACCACCACTAGAAGGAGGCTGGGGACATGGCCCCACACGCACACACACTCAGGAGTGCCGCACACAGCACCCGGGCATGCCTGCATGCTTGAGGCAGCACCCACACTCAGGGACAGCGCAACGAGGCGCAGGACCATCTACCACTAACACACACCTCCCCCCTACACCCTAACCCCTCTGCCCCAGCGGCCAGGGATACAAGTCCTCACCCCTTGGGACACCACCACTGCTGGACCCGGCATGTGTGCAGTACCGAGGCAAGCCCAGCTGGCCCGGGGACCCCCTCCTGCCCACAAGATCCCTGAGTGGCTGGCAACTTCCCAGCCTGCTTGTCCCCAGGATGTAGGGGTGGTGAGGCTGCTCCCCTGGGGACATCTGGGCTTCTGTAGGAAAGGGCCCGCTGTCCAGGCCACAGATGGCCTTGCTCCCAGTACATCACCTTCATCTGACCTAAGAACTGTCAGTTTCAGCTCACAGATGAGGGCAAGGCTTCAGGGACAGTGTCTCAAGGGATGACTGACCCATCTCTTTTCTCCTCAGGCAGACCAGCTGCCAAAGGGGAGTGGGCGACACCACCCGAGGCAGCCACCCAACACAGGGGGACCTGCAGGCACTGGAGAACGCAGGAGGAACTGCTGCAGGAGCGCATCTGCGTGTTCTGAGCCCTGCATGAGACATTGGACCAGAGGCTCCAGGAAGACATGCAATTGCAGAAAGAGACCAAGAGGGAGTGCACCATATGCACAGCCGTTCAGTCTCTCCTCACCCGCCTGGAGCCTGCTCCAGCTCCTGCTGCCGCTCCTGCTCCAGACCCAGCCCCAGCTCCTGGTCCTGCCCCACTTCCTATGCCTGACCCTATTTCAGCTCCACCTCCTGCTTCTCCCCCTAGCCTCCCCATGGCCCATGGTTGCCAAGATCCCTGCACACGAGGTGGTGAAATCAACTGCGCCAGTTGCCAATCCCAATCCCAGCCCTGAGCCTCCCCTTACCCTTCATTCCCCCCCTCCTTTCCCGCACTCTCCTCTCCCAGGATCTTTCCTCAGTCCCTCCCCAATTACTTTGACCCCAAATAAAAACCACACAGAGTTTATGGTTTCCAAAACTGTCTGTTTTAGTGTCTCTGCAGGGGAGGCAGGGAAAAAGGGGAAAGTAGGGGTGTTGGAGGACAGGCAGAGAGGGGCAAGGCAGTGGGGAGGCCCTGGGGAGAGTGTCACTGGGGTCCTTGTGAGGCACCCCCCCTTGATGGGCCTGCTGGATGACAGCTATGCGTGGCTGCTCAAAAGCCCTGCTGACCCGGCCTGCCTCTGCCCACCCACCCAGGGAGGAACGTCTCCCCCTTCCTCTCACAAATATTGTGGAGCACACATCACGCAGCCACCATTTGTGGGATGTTCTGCTCTCTTACGTCCAGCTGGGTGAGGAGGAATCTGAACCTCACCTTGAGATGCCCAGAGGCGTCCTCCACCAGCTGAGCCTGGCATTGAAGCGTTCCTTTGAGTGGTCAAGGTGGTTGATCTAGGGCTTCATGAGCCAGGGCAACAGAGGGCAGGCTGCATCCATCATGATACAGAGTGGCATGTCCGTGTCTCCAACACTGATGGTGCAGTTGGGGAAGAAAGTGCCGGCTTCCAGCTTCTGGAAGATGCTGGAGTTTTGGAACACCCAGACGTCATGCACCTTCCCCAACCACCCGATGTAGATATCAGTCAACTGCCCATGGTGTTTGATGAGGCCTGCAGGACCATGGAGAAGTACCCCTTGTGGCTGATAATAGACAAATGCCCAGTGGTCAGGGGCCTGGATGGGGATGTGGGTGCTGAGGTGGGTGACTCTGGGCAGCAGGACAGTGTTGACCTGTAGAAGAAACAAACAGAGAATCACTGAGGTGCCAGAGCCCTTGGGAAGTCCTCGAGCCCCGCCTTTCCCCCCACACATCAGGAGCAACCCCTTTGTAACCCATCCCCTAGCAAGGCTGTGTGAGGGCGGGACTGAAAAACCACCCAGGAAAGAGGGCTTCCCCCACCATCCCTTCCACCCCCAACCCCTCCTTTCCCTAGGGTTCCGCATCCTAGCAGTTCACCCCACTCCTGGGACAATAGCCCAAGAACGCCATACCTGCATGACGAGGGCCCCAATGGTCGACTTTTTGTTTTTCCTATTCCATTCCAGCTTGGCTTTCCCCTTGATATTTTTTACCCACTGCCTCTTCTAGTCTCCCCCTCCATTTTTTCCTTCTTCCACCCCGTCCCTTTCTTCCTTATTTATTTTGGTCCTGGACATCAAACTCTCTGGTCATCTGAAGAAGTGGGCTGTGCCCATGAAAGCTCATGATGCCATCTACATGTTTTATTAGTCTTTAAAGTGCTACCAGACCATTTGTTGTTTTTTTAAGTTTAAGATTACACAGTAAGGCTACGTCTACATTGGCCCCTTTTCCGGAAGGGGCATGTTAATTTCAGCGATCGTAATAGGGAAATCCGTGGGGGATTTAAATATCCCCCGCGGCATTTAAATAAAAATGTCCGCCGCTTTTTTCTGGCTTTTAGAAAAGCCGGAAAAGAGCGTCTACACTGGCCCCGATCCTCCGGAAAAAGCGCCCTTTTCCGGAGGATCTTATTCCTACTTCAAAGACATTTTTATTTAAATGCCGCGGGGGATATTTAAATCCCCCGCGGATTTCCCTATTACGATCGCTGAAATTAACATCCCCCTTCCGGAAAAGGGGCCAATGTAGACGAGCCCCACATGAGTATTAGAGCAGGGATCACAGTCTGGCTTCCAGTCCCCTGCTTATTCTGAGAAAGACTACTGAGTGAAATCTAAACTGAGTGTGAAGAGAAAAGGGTTCATTCCCAGCTATCTCCCTCACTCCTCCTGCTTTGGACCACGTGTGTAAGAAATCCCTTAGTTTAGCCAGAAAGG
Source organism: Pelodiscus sinensis (assembly GCF_052426305.1). Taxonomy (NCBI): domain Eukaryota; kingdom Metazoa; phylum Chordata; order Testudines; family Trionychidae; genus Pelodiscus; species Pelodiscus sinensis. The sequence continues at coordinate 13,809,900 of NC_143065.1, read as the reverse complement.
GGATGGTTTGATGAGATAACATGATCTTGATAACTAATTGACCATTCATTATCAGTGGTAAATAGGTCAATGGAGGGATGATAGGAGTTACTATAGAGAACTTTCTGGGTGTCTGGCTGGTGAGTCTTGCCCACATGCTCAGGGTTTAGCTGATCACCATATTTGGGGTCAGGAAGGAATTTTCCTCCAGGGTAGATTGGCAGAGGCCCTGGAGGTTTTTTGCCTTCCTCTGTAGCATGGGGTACAGATCACAGCTGGAGGATTCTCTGCATCTTGGGGTCTTCAAAGTATTTGAAGGTTTCAATATCTGAGATATCGGTGAGAGGATTATTCTAGGAGGGGTGGGTGAGATTCTATGGCCTGCACTGTGCAGGGGGTCAGACTAGATGATCATAATGGTCCCTTCTGACCTTAAAGTCTATGAGTCTATCATATTAGAGAGGTACTCTGGCCTAGTTAGTCCAGGCTCTAGCTCTAATATTAGTTCATATGTTCATTAATGACATGGAATTTGGTGTGGAGAGTCCTTCTATCAAATTTGCAGATTACACCCCATGCTGGGTGGGCAAAGTACTACATGTGTGGATTGGTACAGACATTGGTACAGACAATTTTATATTAACATGTTTAATAACTAATATTGAGGGGTTAAAGAGTATGGTGCACCTGGAGTTCAGAAGCAGAAGACTTTAATTCTTTAATTTAATGAAGCTTTTTATTGCATGGCCTAATGATAACCTATAAATGTAATCTCTCCCATTTGCATGGTCAATTTTTTTGATTGGGCTGTTAAACGTTTTATTTATTACTGTGTTTCTTTGAGAGTAAAGGTCTTGTAGTGGATTATTTTTTGTTAGATTCACAGTCTGTCATTAGGACACTATACCAATAAGTATGTGTTTGTTTTCTCAGCACACTGAAGGCAGCATTCGAGGTCCTAAAGCAACGTAAGTTTATATTCTCTCTTGCTATTCCTGCTGGAGTCCAGAGTGGCTGAATTTGTCGTGAGACCAAGCCATTTCTGAAGATGACAGATTTTCCATTCCATGTGTTTTACTGTTTGTTATTACACCCTTTACTACGCTAGCCCTCAGCGTAGGGAGGTGGATATTCACAGGGGATACATGTGTCCTCAGCTGCTCCACATTTAATCCAAATGTCCTTTCCCTAGTAGCATGGACGGTATCCACCACAGTCCACTTATAGAGGAAGGGACAAGCTCTCATCCCTGTTCCTTTGCTAACTCTCCTTCTTTCTGAATTCCTAAGAAAGCAAAGAGCCTTAAAGCTGTCTCCAGTGTAGGTCCTCAGGGCTCGGTACCAGGAACCATGCTTTCCCTCCTAGCTCATCCCCTTCATACAGAAGGGATTTTCTCCTCTTTTTGGTAACAGGATCCCTGCCCAGCACCAATTAGGAGTTGACCCATGACTGACACATAAACAAAAAGGACCAGCTGGCCAATCAGAATGCAGTATTAGACATTCAGCACAGCAGCAGACTAGTTTGCTGTGTGATGTTAGACAAATGATTTAAGGCAGCATGTCTGGCAATCAGGCTGTTTCGTTTTCTATACCTCAGTTCACTCCAGTATAGAGTTGGGATGGATGGTCATAGTTCTCCTGCAGTTGTAAGCTGCTTCAGATCCCCCCAGAGGAACCCCACTAAACAAAGGCACACCCAGCTCACTAGCACCCGGGGCAGATTGCAGTCTTCACCGTGGTCACAAGCTGGACACACTGATATCCCAGGGTCTAGCACACCCGGAGTGTGCCTCTGGGCTGCAGACTGTGCTCACACTCTCCAAGTAGGAATAATAATGGAATTTGCACCAATTTTTAGGCTGCTTCCTTACACTCTCATTCTTATCCGGTTTGAATTATTAACCCTCATCTAAGCCCCAGCTGTGTCAAAACAATGGGATTTGCATCCTCTTGTGCACCAAGTACAGTTTGTATACTCCTAACATGCAATGGCATAATTGCCTAGTCCACAATGGGGCATGGAATTCACGTGCCCCCTACAGCAGAGATCCAAAGGCCGAGGTTTTCAGATGTGGTGAGAGATTTAAGGTCACTCTCATTTTGAAAAGGCCCAGTTTTCAGAGAGGTGGGGGCTCAGCACGCTTTGATTTTGGACATTTTACAACTGAGCTTCGAAAGTAAGATAGTTCCCATCATTACTGAGCTCTGCCCATTTTCAGCCTCTCTAATTGTGTGGTAGTGCTGGGATGATCCTGCCAGGAAGTAGCTGACAAGAGAGACTGATGTCAAGAAATGAGATGGGTGGAAGGTGAACACAATGTGGCTAAGGGGCCTGGGTCTATAGGGAGGTCTAAAAGTAGCCATAGAGAGGGAAGAGAGGAAGCCCTTAAAAAAGAGAGACTGGAGGTGCATGGGGGGAATATGAAGAAATGAACGGGGGACAGCAAAAAATATTTCCATGCATGATCTTGGCATGTGTCACAACAACAGCAGTTCTGGCTCCAGGTATGTTGCAGGCATCAAGGAGATTAGATGAGTCCTATACTCATTTAATTGATAACACAGTGATCAGAACAAAAAGGGCACCTCTATACTTCAACACAAGATTGATGCTCCAGAGGTCAATCTTCTGGCATTTGATTTAGCTGGTCTAGTATAGACCTGTAAATCAAAGGCTAAGGGCAGCCCCTTCCGGCATCTGGTACTCCTTCTGCAAGGAGTAAGGGGAGCCAATGGGAGCATTTCCTCCTGTTGGCCTCCCACTATGCGGACACCACCACGGCTCAGCTTAAGGTAAGTTGACTCCAGCTACACATTTTGCATAGCTGAAGTTGCGTACCTTAAGCCGACCTGCCTGGTATAGAATAGACCAGGCCAAAAGGCCCTCCCTTACGTTTCTGCTATCTCCCAGTAAAATGCCTGCTGAAAAACCCGACTTTGTATTTATTAGCAGCCTTTTCATTGATTGTCTATAAATTCTCATCTTAGAAATTGAAAACGTAGGAAACTCTCATATCCAGCTGTCATTGATGCTGAAGGATGAACTGAAAGGAATAGAGGAATTCAGAGAGAGACAGAAGGAGCAACGAAAAAAGGTGAGGCGATAGAAGAATGGCTGGAGCAGATCAGACCAATGGCTGGCTCATTTATTCTGTATGTTGTCTCCAGTTGTGAGCTATGGGCACTTCAGCGCATGATAACCCGCCCTCCCCACCCTACCTCCCCCCAAAGGAAAGCTCTTAGCTAACTCAATACCAGGGGAAAATCTCTCTCTCTCTGATCCCAGCTGGTGATTAAATAATGCCCTGAACTATGAAGACTGAGAGCCCTTGTCACTTTCACTCTTCAGCTAATGTAACTGCAGTTGCTATTCTTATTCCTGTAAGTACTTAATCCCTTTTTAAACTCCTGCTAAGCAGGTTGTTTCAACAGTATCCTGCAAGAGCATTGCAACCCGCTGAAACTGAAGCACTAGCACAAGGTTGTGCATTGTGTTGAACTTGCATCCAAGGTAATAAGGTGATGAGCTTGTTAGAAATCTTGGAAAAAAGTTATATTCATCTAGTACTCCCTAGGTGTGTTGTTTTTTAAAAAAATTAATCTATCTGTAGTTAAGCCAGCTACCATTCCCTTTGACCTACCCACATTCAGCAGCCTTTTAACAAAGCATCTGCTAATTGAGTGAGAGTTTTGATTTTTAAACCCTCTCTGGTCCTCTGTGGGAATAAATAAAGGGCTTGGTGGCTTGCCCCACTGAAAGCAATGATGGTTTGTGGCAGCCCTGCAAAATTTCCACATCCCGCTCCCCTTTTAAAAAAGCAGGGCAAATCAATGTAGTTCCCAGTGTACCAACCTCATTGTCTCTGTACCACAAGATAGGTGGGAACTCAGGCCAATGAAGCACTTCAGCGTTTCAGAGTGAGTGGAAACGACCCTGTTTCTGACAGTGCCCTGGTCTGATTCCCACAGCTGCCTCACAACGCATATGTGATTTAGAGTCCAATTGTCACTTACTGGGCACACAACCTCCCCCTCTTTTCACTGAATTTTTAACGTGCTTCAGATTTACAATGGAACCCCATTTTCCTGATCTAATTGGGACCAGGAACAGATTGGATCATCAAAAATTGGAATAATCAGGAGAACTGACAAAGAGCTTTCTAGCCCTTATTTTAAGATGGAAGAAGGAAAAGGAGCTGATGGATAAAACCCCACCTTCCTGGAGCTCATTGTGGGCCATTATGGGTTCATTATGGGCTCATTAGGGAAGGGATTTTAGGGGCTGCAGCTGTATGCTGCAGATCTGTCTAGCAAAAGGGGGAGCTGCAGTTCAGTGCACCCCCCTTGGGCTGGAGCTATTTGTGTGGCTGGTAGGGGCACTTGTCTGCAGTCTCCATGCCTATCACTCCCATTGGCTGGGAATCGTGACCAATGGGAGCAATGTGGGTGGATCCTGCAAGCACAGAGCTGCCCGGTGCCCCCTGTTCCTTTCCTGGGATCTGTGCTAGGTAAGTACCCCAATCCTCTGCCCCTTCCCACCCAGACCCTGCACCCTCAGCCCCCTTGTATCCTACCTCCCCCATACTGCTCCTGCCCAAACCTTACTCCCCCACCCAACTCCTGCACCCTCCTTCCCATCCAGAACCCATACTCCCACCCCACTCTTCATCCTACTTCCTACACAGATCCTGCACCCCCACCTAACTCCTGAACCTTACCTCCTGCCCAGAGCTCACATCCTACCCTGCTCCCTGGCAGCCCCTTCTCATGCACTGAACTCCTCATTTTTCACCCACCCTAGAGCCTAGGAGGCCATAGTCCTAGGCCCCCAGAAGAGTTAATTTCTCCCTGACTGTCAGCCACTGACAGCTGGTGATTCAATTAATATGGAGAACCAGATAATGGAGGCTCAGTTAAACTGGTTTCTTAGCACCTTGTTCAGCTTGTGTATATGGTGGCTAGGGAAGCTAAACTTCAGCATTTAATTTTAATCACAGAAAAATGTAGATTTTTTTTTAAATCAAAGAATTTGGGGGAGGTTGATTATGGAAAACTAAGATTTCTGGTGCTCAGCCCAGGAAATTAGGTGAGAAGAATTACACTATGAAAATTTCATAACCTGAAACAAAGCCAGCTGCAGTCAGATCAAGTTCTGTTAGAAAGTCTATGTCATGGGAAGAGAGTTGTGTCTGGCTGCTGAATAGGAAAAGCTCTTGTTTTAAAGCTCGGAGCTGGGTATTTCAAGCCATGTGAAATTGAAGAAGAGGCTGAGACAATGCAGACTAGCTGATATGCTAATTAGATAGAATATAATCAGCCGACACGTAAAGAGATATGTTCTTCATCACAGAGAATTGGCTCAGGTTTGGAATGGCAAGGTGGGGCACTGACTGGTTTGTTTGCACAAACAGCAACGACTCAAGGTCCTACGGTTCTTGTGCTATTATGGAAAACTATGCTAGCAAAGCTAGTGCACAATGTGACTGGGTGTTGTGCCATATAAGCTTCTTAGGATAAAAGAGAAAATGAAGACACATCCTCTTGGCTATTAATGGAAGCCAGTGAAGCAATATTATCTTGGATTAGTTTTATTGTTGCATCCTGCATCATTTAAAAGGGTGTCAGTTACAAAAGCAACATCAAAACATTTTCTGCATTGGAATGTGGTTCTTAGAAATGGTGCGACAAATGCTCTTCTAATCCTGCCACTAAAAGGAGAAATGCTTAGTCCTGTGTGTTTCTTACAGTACGAGATTGCAATGGATCGTGTGCAAAAGAGCAAGGTGTCCCTTTATAAAAAAACAATGGAGGTAAGTTGTGAGGTTTACTGATACATTCATCCCATCACAAATGATGACTAATTAAAGTGGGAGTGTGAAACTTTCATCTCAGACAGTTCTTTAAAGGAATGTCAATAATGTTATGAAATGAAATAAAGAGAGTGTGTGATGCCAACCAATGAGGTTAAGATATGGAAGCTTGTTTTCCTCTACATCTAGTTAAAGATCTCATACAGCACCTTAAGAGTTAACTTTGAGTTACCTAGCCTTATGTCTGGTTTCAACAGTGTTTAGTCTAAGATTACTTTCCTGGGGTGGCCTACACAGCCTGCAGACCTGAAACTCAAGTGAGTTCCTAGGGGCTAATGCATCACCCCCATCAATGACAATTCGACAGGCCAAGTGCGACCTCAGGGTCACCTGTGCAACTCCAGTGTTATAAAGGATAGCAGAATGTGGCCCAACCCTTGCACTTAGATAGCAGTGATGAAGCATAGGCAGCAAGCTCCTCTGCTGGAGCTGTTAATTCGGGAAGACTAACCCAAGCGAAAAGCAGCATAAATGGTTTTTGTTGCTGAGGTCGGCATTTATGGCACTGGAACAAGCAGAGAGAGAAGCTCTGCTGATGAATTATTGCCAGGTCTATTACTAGGAAAATGGCAACATTTTAACCTCCACTCTGATAATGATGCCAGCTTCCATCACCAAAATATGTACTTTGTGTTTTCTCCCATGCTGCCCCTTCCCACAAGGGGCTCCCTGTCAAACCCTAAAACTGACTCCTCATTCTGCTCAGATTCCCTTCTTACAACTCCCCTTTTCATGATACCACAAGAAACCCTTAGTGACAGGCAACTGGTCTTATGAAGCCACTTCCTGCCACATGGACTGGTGCTGTTTCCTTAGGCTCTCTCAGGTTTGTTATATACACCTGGTGTTTCTTGTTACTTGTAAGCTTCTTGGGGAGGGGGAAGGCCTGCCTTTTGTGTGGGCAATTGTATCACACCTAGTCCAATGGAGTTCTGGGCTGCAACAACCAACTGTTTTAAACAGGACATTGCACCTAGTGTGGGCAAAGTAAGTCATGCTTAAAAGATGTGTTAAACTGGTCATGGTCAACGTTGTGGGAAGCCTTGGGAGCCGTTTTTTGGTGATATAAATGTAAATGAATGCCTGAGTGTTAGTCTGTAACTTTTAAAACAATGAGCTGTCCTGTGGCACTTTAGAGACTAATCCAAATATATAGAACCATGAGTTTTCATGGGCAAAACCTACTTCATCAGATGAATTGGAGTGGAAAATTACAGAAACCAAGAGATATATACAGGCAGTCCCCGGGTTATGTACAAAATAGGGACTGTAGGTTTGTTCTTAAGTTGAATTTGTATGTAAGTCAGAACTGGTACATATTGTAGGGGAAACTCTAGCGAAACATTTCTCCAGAGCTCAGTTTTATTCTCCCACACCTCACTTCCCTCAGTCCTTTATTCTAAAGCTGAGGTGTCTGCTGAGAAAAGCCGCTCCGCGTCTCCCAGGTCTGCTGGGGGGGGGGGGGGGCGCTAGCTTCGCATCTCCCTGGTCTGCTGGGGGGAAGCAGCTAGTGCGGGGTTGCCTCAACACGTTTGTAAGTAGGGATCCGATGTAAGTCAGATCCATGTAACCCGGGGACTGCCTGTATATAACCAGTAGAAGTACCTATCAGGACCTGTGTTAAAGAAGCTAATGAAATGGGCTGGATAGCTTTTGTTAAAGACAGGAAAAACTGGCTTTGTAATGTGCCAAACAGTATATTTGTTCCGCTTGTTTGCAAAAGAGATCATGTCACAGTGGAGTAGTTATCTAGCCAAAAAAGAAAACATTCTGTTGAATTTGTTTTCATGCAGTCAAAGAAGACCTACGAGCAGAAATGCAAGGATGCGGATGAGGCTGAGCATGTCTTTGAGAGAACAAGTGCTTCAGGCAACCAAAAGCAAACAGAGAAGGTATCTAAGACCACAGCGCTATTCAAGCAATGTTAGCAGACTGCTCTGTAGTTTTTGTAGTTACCGTACAGCAGAATGTAATGGAACAACCCACTTTTGCAACAAAGCTTGCCCATTTCAGAGGCTGCCTTGTGTTCTAATTAACACTGTACATTTTCTAGGAAATTTTCCTCCACATTTAGGTTCTGCCCTTTGAGCAATAAATAGAATTGGAACAAGTTCACAGTTGTCTGTATTTTTAAAGAGCCTGGGAGCCAAGAGCTTCAGTGAAGCAGTTGGTATGGCTTATCATTAGAATGCAAATCCATTTGCTTCCTAAATCCTAAGGGGAAACTTAATAGGTTTTTTTAAGCCTCGAATTATTCCTAAAAATGAAAGAAAACATCTGAAATGCATTAATCAGCTGTTTCTGCCTTTGGGTCCCATGTTAACCAAAGGAGGTACAGTAACTTACATTAAATGCCCTTTTTTTTATTAAGCATTCTCCTGGTAGGTCTTTAAATTTGCGAATTCTGATGAAACTAAAAATAGATCATTGAAAAGCAAGGCATTTCAATCCCTCATTACATCATCTTACTTTTTAGCTGACAATCCACTAACCTTTCATGAGAACATTTTACAGTGAAGCAGATGGAGAAAGAAAATGAACTCTCTTTTGCTCCATAAATTGAGTGCAGCAAAAACAGAGAGGATCCAAAATCATTTTTTCTGGGGCAGTGAGAAGAGAAAGAGCAATCTAAAAATGGCATCAGAAATATGCATTTTTCTACAGGTGATGTTCCAAAAATCTTCCACAAGTAATAAATTAATCTATGACAAAACTCCCATTGACTTACAGACACACACACACACACATACACCCCCCAGAAGTGACTAAGGAGGAAGATGCTGTGCTCAGTACATGTTTCCAGCCAGCAGCCTTGAAGAGTATGCCTGTTGGAATCACTAATCTGAACACTGCCTTGCAGGACTGACATGCAGAACGTCATACAGACTTTGAGCTTTGTACGTTAACATGTTGTGATCACCAGGCAAACCAGGAAGTGCTCGGATTCAATAGCCTACCTACATTTGAAAGTTTTAAAAGCTGTAATAAAAAGCATTTGCTAGGTTTCCCTGGGGTCATGATGGATGCTCCATCACTGACCATTTTTAAATCAAGCTTGAAAATCCTTCTCTAAGAGATTTGCTCTCAGAATGGTTGGGGGATGTTCTTTGCCTGTGTTATGCAGGCAGGTAGACTAGATCATCACAGTGGGCTCTTCTGATCTTGGAATCATGAATGTGTTATTGGACGCAGCCAGGAAACGTGCGTGTTCACAACAGATTTTAAAAGTCTGGGGCTGTGTCTAGACTGGCATGATTTTGCGCAAAAGCAATCGTTTTTGCGCAAAATCTTGCCACCTGTCTACATTGGCCGTGAGTATTTGTGCAAGAACACTGACTTTGTAATGTACAAAATCAGTGGTTCTTGCGCAAATACTTTGATGCTCCCACTCAGGGATAAGCCCTCTTGCACAAGTATTCTTGCGCAAGAGGCCAGTGTAGACAGCAACGTGAATTTCTTGCGCAAGAAAGCCCGATGGCTAAAATGGCCATCAGAGCTTTCTTGCGCAAGAGAGCGTCTACACTGGCACTGATGCTTTTGTGCAAAAGCAAATCTTTTATGCAAAGGCACATAGACGCTCTCTTGCGCAAATACTTTTAACGGAAAAACTTTTCCGTTAAAAGTATTTGCGCAAAATCATGCCAGTCTAGACGCAGCCTGACAGTGTTCCTTTAAAAAGCCTGGTTACTTCTCTCTGAATGGAACCCAAGAAACCCGTGATGAGGAATTGCAATTGTCATTTATTTCCATTAAAATTGAACATGCTCACAAATTCTCTATCAATGGGAACAAGTGTGGGACCAGATTCTTCACACACTGCTTTTGTAAAATAAAATAAGAAAATGAGGAAACATACAAGAAAATGGGAAGGGCTTAATTTCAGTGTTTTCTTTTTATATTTCAGAGTCAAAACAAAGCCAAACAATGCAAAGATGCAGCAAATGAAGCAGGTATTGGTCTACATACAGTCTTACACCCAGCTGATTTAGTGGTGTACTGTGGAAAGAAAAAACCCACCTATAAAGTGCAGATTCCTAAGGACTCCCAAACTAAACTAATGAAAGTGCTGTTGGGGGACCTGTCTACCACCTTAGACTCCCAGATTTACATTCTACTAAAGACAGATAAATCTGATGCTCATACATATGTTTATATATTGTACAATTTATTTAAAACACTTTAAATAAGTGCTTTCTTTTCTGTTGGTTCTTTTAACATTGTTTGGGTCTTCCATGCAAGGCAGGGATAGTTGCATGATTAAACATGGGCAAGCTAGTATGGCTTTGTTCTCCAGATCCAGCTATGGGTCTACACTCAGGCTACGTCTATACTACAAGTTTTCTTAGTAAAAAATATGCTAACGAGGGACTCATTTGCATGAGTCGCGATCTCATTTGTGTATTTTCTGCCGATCCGTTTTTGCCCTAGGGATTTTTGCGCAAAAATAAGTAGTGTGGACATTTCCAAAAGGGTGTTTTGTGCAAAAAGGAAACGTCCACACTGCTTGTTTTTATGGATCTTGCAGAAAAAGGAAGTTTTGTGCAAAAAGGAAACGTCCACGCTGCTTGTTTTTGCACAAAAACCCCCAGCACAAAAATGGATTGGCAGAAAATACGCAAATGAGATCGCAACTCATGCAAATGAGTCCCTCGTTAGCATATTTTTTGTCGAGAAAACTCGTAGTGTAGCCTTAGAGTACATCTGTAGGAGGTGGCCATGTGCTAGCTCAGCCTACAAACAGAAGTGTAACCGCAGCGGCACAAGTGGTGGCTCATACCCAAGGGGTTGGGTGGGATCGAACTTGGACAGCTAGCCTGACGGGCTGCCTGTTGCCCCTTACCATGATCTTTAGCATGCTAAATCAAGTCATATCTCCCAGCTGCCATGTATACACAGCCTCATGATCAGAAACAGGAAACTCACGTGCTCTGTGACTGAAGGGGAGCATTCTACCCTGGACCCTCACGAAAGGCTCCTCTGCCAGTGGGGTGGGTATTTGTGTGTCGTGCCTTATCCACCTGGTGCACTTCAGATAATGCAGTTCCACAGTATCAATCATGATTAACGATCCAAAGGCTGCTATCAACAGTTTCATTGTCCATCTGAGATGTTTGTGGTCAACTTGCAAACAAGTCAGAGAGATCATTCTCGCCAGTAAAAATAGCATGAGCTAATTCAGTCATCTTTCTGCATAATCCGGTTCTACTGTACTATAATCTGTAGAATGTATCTTAGGGCTATGTTCTGCCAAAGTAAAACCTCACCATACCTAGCAAGAGGAAATGTGGGGCGCTGCATTATTCTGTGTCGGTAGGGAAGTTTCTATTTCATGTCTCTGTTTCCAGAGAGGGTGTACAAGCAGTATATTGAACAGCTGGATAAGGCCCGAATAGAGTGGGAAAAGGAACATATCAGCACCTGTGAGGTAACTATTTTGACCTTTATAATCATTTGTGCATTTTTTTTTTTTACTCCACTCACATGTCCCAGTCCCAGATATACTGTTACCACTGAAGGATCTGATAGGAACTTTTGATGCTCTATGCTTATTAGACCAAAAGTGCACCTGCCATAAATATGGATTTAACGTTCAGCTGTTAACATTCTGACTTGCTTATTCTCCTCTTGCTTGCAAATTAAATTTAGGTGGCCAGATTCTGAGCCATACTTACAGCCAATTTCCACCAGCTGAGGATCTAACCCAGGTTGGAATACAAGATCCTGCTAGTTTTAGAGATGCTTTATTTAAATCAAAGCCAAGTTAAATCTATATCCCAAGCAACCCATTAGAAGCACCCATTTACAAAGTGCTCGAACACTGTTTTAACTCTGGGGGCCTCCAGTCCTTCTTAGCCCACAGAGAATCTGTTTGACTGCTTTTAATATACTTGCCAGGTATTTTTAACATCATCCCTGCCTCCCTGTAACTTGGTTTCTGGAATTGTCCCATAGCTGGCATGGCAACCATTCCACAGAAATTATTCAAAAAATCTGAAGTTTCCGCTAGGATTCACATTTTCCTCCTCCCCCACCCCTACCCTTTCTATCACAGCTATGCACACCCCAGACTGGAAGTGCGCTTCAGAACCCATAGCCTGCCCACTGCAGTTAATATAGATTTATCACTCTTCAGTGAATGGCAGTCATGTACCCCTTCTTCTAGAAGTGCTTGTGGGTAAATCCAAACCACTCCACTTCTAATGCAGTTCTAAACTATGTATAGAGATTGTATATAAAAACCAGCATCTCACCATGTGCATATTCAGTTGGCATGTCAAGTTCATCATCTACAACATAATAAATAGTGTTTGTTCTAATGACCTGACACACTTGTGAGCAATAGAATAGTTGTTATGCACGGCAAATGGTTTCTTATTTGCAGCTCTTAGCAGTAACCGATTCAACAGTGCTTAACTTTAGCCATATGCTTAAGTACTTTTGAGTTGCTGCTCCATATGAAGTACCCTCTCCCATCTCTTTCAATCTCTCTTTAAAAGCTATTTTTCCCAAGCATGCTTCCTACCCTTTTCTTTTTACCAGCTGATTTTTTCACACCCTTCCTCAATTGTTGTACTATGCCTTATCTCTTACATTATGAGATCTTTAGAGGGCAGGGAATATATCTTAGTATTTTATTAAACATTATATGTACATTTATGGTGGTATGGACACAAATAGTAATGAAAGAAGAGGGGAGCAGATGGCTAGAAGAGTTTGAGCTTGCTGCACCTTATGGAAAACTAACACATGCATTCTCTTTAGAAGAACAATTCAGCTTGGAGATCAGTTTTATTTCTGATTTTGTTGTTAACATTTATTTTAAAGATGTTCACCTGCTCACTTCTCCTCCTGAATTCACACGGGAAGCCCTCTCCCTGAAGGATTTATTACTTCAAGAAGAGGAAGAAAGGAGCAAGTGAACTCTGAAGAAACAAAAGCTCTGTTCTGCTATGCAAACAGTCTTAGAAATAAATGAAGAAACAATGCATGAATCCAACAAGTTCTACATACAGGCTATGTCTACACTGCAGATTTTTTGCACAAGAACTGTTTTGCACAAGAGTTCTTGCACAAAAGGTATTGCGCAACAGTGCGTCCACACTGCCATGTGCTTTTGCGCAAGAGCGTCCATGGCAGTGTGGACATTCTCTTGCACAAGAAAGCTCTGATGGCCATTTTAGCCATAGGAGTTTCTTGTGCAAGAAACCCCTGTTGCCCATCCACACTGCCTTCTTGCACAAGAGCTCTTGCGCAAGAGGGCTTATTCCTTATGGGGAAAGGAATAATTCTTGCACAGGAAGCCCTCTGGTCTGATGCCTTACTGTAAATTTACTTGTGCAAGAACACACGTGAAGTGTAGATGCTCTGCAAGTTTTTGCGCAAGAACGCCTGTTCTTGTGCAAAAAGCCAGCAGCATAGACATAGCCACAGTGTTTTTCCAAAGCTTTCCATTAGAGGATTACCTGTATTATAAATGCAAAAAGCTTGTCCCCTCATCTTGTTACAACAGGATTCTGGGTTCTAAATCCTTGGGATTATTTGCTATTCAAATCAGTGCCAGCCTCATCTCCTTTCTCCTCCTCTAATTTTTTGTCTGGGAAAAATGTTGTTAAAAGTTGTTTTAAAGCTCCTTGAAGCTGGGGAGTGTAATACTTAACACTCAACATCCTGTGTGAAATTACAGAAGTCTCCAAAACAAAGTACAGGTACATGATACCACTCAAATCAAAGGCACAGGTAAGAGTACTCAGGAATTTGAGCTATGTGGTTGGGAGTGGGGTTGCTGAGTATTGTTTTGGGTAAGGAGACAGAGAGACAGGCAAGAAAGTACAGAAACACCATGAGGCTAGGGTGAGTCTACACTAATGCTGCAATGTGATCTAAGATGCTAGTTCACTTACATAAGTTACGTAACTATTCAAAATAACTTTCTTACAGAACTCTACATGGCACTATGTTGGCAGGAGATGCTCTTCCGTCTACATAACTTCTGCCTCTCGGGGAGGTGGAGAACAGATGTTCCGGGAGAGCATTCTCCCATTGATGTAGCATGTCTTTACCAGACTTGCTAAATCGACACTGCTGCATTGATCATAACACTGTTGGTTTAGCTGATAGTGTAAATATGGCCCTTGTCTACACTGCAAAATGTTGCTGGTACAGGAATGCACCTGAAAGCCACTGAGTGCTCTCACCTATGAGAGTGCTTCTGTCTGCTTTGCTCGTGCCACACGGGGAGGAGATGAGTATAGCCAGGATAGCTACGCCAGCAAAGCGTGAGTCGTACTGACAAGCCCAGAGAAGGGGCAGAAAGCCAAACACAATCTAATCAAGCACACTATGTGTGGTTATGGACAAAGACTGGAGAGGGGCCTTTTGGGCTGAGGGCTAGCTAAAAGAGGCTTGGAGCAAGGATATCATCTCCCGTTTGGTTCCACTTGTGTTCAGGGAAACAGGACTTTGTACATTATTTCTAAGTAAATGTGATTGCATCAAAGGGTCTCTAACACCATCATCGATTTCTTCTTCCCAATTGCCCTGAATATTTAGCTAGATGCTTGAGTCAAATGGGGTAACAATATCTTAACTTAGTGAAATGTTGTATTGGGCTCATTTCTGTTGGTGAAAGAGACAAACATCTAAGCTTACACAGAACTCCTCTTTACTCGTGAGAAAGCTACTCAGAGTGAAATTAGAGAGATCAGTAAAAACCTAACATCTTCCATTTGCAATTTGAGTGACTATTTTTGTGATCAGTTTGTGTGATTTATTTTTAAGATCATCTTCTGTAGTGCATCCTGACTAAGCATGGTTCAGAATGGTCTGCAGGCACACAAACATTGCACAGGGTTTGCTTCTAGGTGCTGTTGCGTTACACATCTCTCTTTATATATAAACAAATATTCCTACAGGATGACAGAGTGACATCATCACATCACTCTGTGTCTCCTCCCCTAGCCTCCACGGACTCAGAAGGGGAGGCGGCAGCCATGGATTGGGGTCCCCCTGATTCCTTCTCGGGGGGCACCCTGGGCTTCTCACTGGCCCTCTGCTCTCCTGCAGGAGGGTCAGGGGCAGTGGCGGCAGTCACCTCTGGCCCCACTTCTACCTCCATTCCCTGCTAAATTAGAGCACCAGTGCTGGCTGCCTGCGGGGAGAGGCAGAGGAGAAAGCCTCGAAGCGCCGCACCACAACCAGTTTGCAAGGAAGCGCGAGCGCTGCTGTGGGGAGGGCAGCAGCACGTACGCACTTCCCTGCAAGCTAGATCTGGTGCAGAGCTTCAGGGCTTTTGGTGGGGGTGAGGAAGCCAGTGCTGGTGCTCTAATCTTGAGGGAGGGGAGGCCACAGGGCTGCAACACCAGGCAGGTGAGGCAGGCAGCAGCCCCAGTGCTTGGCCTGAGGCAGACGGTGGCTTCCCCATTGGAGCAGTGGGGAAAGCCTCCATGCCTGGGAGCATGAAAAGAAGTAAGTCCCCCACCATGCCCAGACCCTGCACTCTCAGCGCCTCACTCTCCCCTCCCCTGCCTCACCCCCAGCCCACTCCTGCCTCATTCCCCCGGCCAAACACCCTGTCCCCTGCCTTCTCCTGCACCCCACCCCCGGCCAGACACCCTGTCCAGTTGGAGCCCAGCACTCATCTGGCTGCAGCGTCCTGTCCTGGCCAGGCTATGTGGTCCAGCCCCCATCTGGCTGCAGAAAGGGCTGGTGGCAGCCCCCCTCCTGCTGCAGCACAGGTAGGAGGGAAGGCCATGATCCAGCTGCGGAAGACAGAGAGGGGATTGGCAAACATAGCAAGCAGGGGGCACAGCTTCCTAGTAATAATACTTAGTATGAAGTTTGACATCTCTTCCTTTGGATTTAGGCCTTTCAGCTCCAGGAATGTGACCGTATCACCATCCTCCGGAACTCCCTTTGGGTTCACTGTAACCAGCTATCCATGCAGTGTGTGAAGGATGATGAGGTACGAGCTTTTACCCAAGGAATCCCAATTCTCATGTATGGAGACACACGTGTCCTCTAAAGCCACCATACCAGCTGCCCCCGTCTTTACTCACCAAATGCCTCCAACAGTGGTGATGATGTCCATCTCACCACACTTAGGCAGGGCAAACCATGGCCAGGTTTGCCCTCCGCACTCAATTAAAAATGAATTTTGAGAATCAGGGTTTCTATAGCAAACCTGGTTCCGGTAACCTTCTGCTCCCTCTCCATACTATGGGGTAGAATCTCAAACCTCCAGGTCAGCTTTAAATAAGGATTTCTTATTATTATTCCTTTTTTACAGGAAAAAATTGATTATTTTGTGGGCATATCTCCTGGAATTTTTTCTACATTATACACTTTTCCTAAGAGGCTATGTCTAGACTGGCATGATTTTCCGGAAATGCTTTTAACGGAAAAGTTTTCCGTTAAAAGCATTTTCGGAAAAGAGCATCTAGATTGGCATGGACGCTTTTCCGCAAAAGCACTTTTTGCGGAAAAGCGTCCGTGGCCAATCTAGACGCGCTTTTCCGCAAAAAAGCCCCCATCACCATTTTCGCGATCGGGGCTTTTTTGCAGAAAAGAAATCTCTGCTCTCTACACTGGCCCTTTTGCGCAAAAGTCTTTCAGAAAAAGACATTTGCCCAAATGGGAGCAGAATAGTATTTCCACAAAAACCACTGATTTCTTACAGTAGGAAGTCAGTGCTTTTGCGGAAATTCAAGCGGCCAGTGTAGATAGCTGCAAGTTTTTCCGGAAAAGTGGCTGATTTTCCAGAAAAACTGGCCAGTCTAGTCATAGCCAGAGTGTATGTGTGTGGGAAAAATCCGTAATCTTCTTCCCCCCCCCATGCGGATGCACTCCTACAGAGGTTTGCACAGATGCAGAGCTCTTCTGACTTCAGTGGGGTGGGGAGAGGGACTGGTTCTCTGTACAGGGCCTGGGTCTCCTAGCACGGAGCCAAAAAAGTGTTCAGAGATGCCCTTGGCAATAATAGATTTAAAGGCCGGAAGAGACTGTGAGATCATCTAGTCTAACCCCTTTCTAACAGGCTCGGTTACCTCTGTACTTAGTCAACACAAGTTACTGAGCTCAAGCCTTCCTTATAGAAAGGCCACCAGTCTTGATTTGGAGACTTCAGGAGATGGAGATTCCACCACTTCCTTTGGTGATTTGTTCTAAAATTCTGTATCTTCTTTCTAGTTTTAGTTTGTCTGGCTTTAACTTCCGGTCACTGGTTCTTGTGGTGCCTTTTTCCAGTGGATTCAAAGAACACTTCAGTACCAGCTTTTGAAGGTGTTAAAACTGGATTCCTCCAACAGGAGGGGAAGGGCTGAGGGCAGGCAGTCCTTAGTGCGGCCTGCAGAGCAAAGCTGGGCCCCTCCCTCTAGACCACAAAGCCACATGAGCGCCCAGCACGGTGCTCCAGCGCTGCCATGGTGGTGATTGGGAGCTCTGGGCCCCTTTGAAATACTGGGCCCCAAAGCAATTCCCCCTTGGGCTCTATGTTAGAGGCCTGCTCATACTCTAAGGTAAAAATAACAGGTAAAAAATGTGTTTACGTCCACAACGTGATTAAAGCAGACGGTGTCCTTTAAAGACAAAGAGAAATTCTAGTGGAAGATTCGGTTTTAAGAGCTCGTCACTAAACGCTGGAAGTTAAAATCATTCTATTTTGTTTTGTAGATGTATGAAGAGGTTCGGCTGAGTTTGGAGAACTGTAACGTAGAAGCAGACATAAATTACTTCATTCAGAATAAAACGACAGGAAAAGATCCACCAGGTAATTAACCTCAGTAGCTGTTTTGGCCTTGTTGCCAATTAGAATCCATATGACAGAAATGCTCCCTCTCCAACTGTAGCCTTGGAAAAAAACACATATCTGATCCTTATTTTCTCCACTCTGTCAAATGGGGATAATACGCATAGGCCTCAAGTAAAAGTAAGCAGCTTAAATAGCTGATGTTCGTAGAAGGTTTCAAACAGGTACGTTGCTAGATCTGACCATCAATCCAGTTGGGAAGGTTCTCTTAGTTGAAGGCATCCAGAACATAGAAACAGTGCGATAGCTCGGGGGGCTGACCACCAGCACCCAAGAGAGAGTCTTGCCACGGAGCTCAACTGAACTGATAGCAGTTGTAAAATGGAACAATTCTGCACTCTGACTTGTTCTTCAGCCTCTGGCTGGGAGAGCAACCACCCTGAAAGGGGTTCTAGGAATGTATTCGCAGCAGAAAGAGTTCTAGGCCACTTCATGTTTCATACACACAAAACACAAACAAACAGCTGTTTCCTTTGACATTCAGTGAAAATGTCAGGGAGGAGTGTGATTTTTTCACCAATATGCAGTTATATTGGTCCCCAGAGTAAATGCAGTTATAGCCATATAAAGTAGAGCTTCAGAGTCAGGAACACCCTTACTCTGCTCCCACATCGCCTCTTCCCCGTTATTCCCCCCAACACTGGGAGCTAGCAGGACTCTGGCACTGGCAGCAGAGGTCTGCCCCCTGCACTCACCAGCAGCACTGGTGGCTGAGGAAGCAGAGTGATGCTGCTGCAGCCCACTCCGCTCCCCCAGCTGGCAGCCATGTGGCTCCGCTTCCCTCTCGTGAGTGTGGTGGGGGGGCAGGCCCCCTTTCCTCCCAGTAACATGGCTGGGAGCACGGGCAGTGGAGCTGTGTTGCTCTGCATCCCCCTGGCCACTGCTGATGAACACAGAGAAGGCCCCTGCCAGTCCCCAGAGCCATTCAAAGACTTTGGCCTCCTTCCCTCTTCTGCCCAAAAAATGTGGGGTCGGGTCGCATGTCCCATCAGAAGGAGAAAACACTTCATTCTGGTGGGGGAGTGGCACTATTCGTGAAAGAAAATGTAGAAGCAAGTGAAGTAAAAATCTTAAATGAGCCAAAATATTCCATAGAATCTCAATGGGTAGTAATTCCATGCTCCAGTAATAAGAATATATCAGGAGGGATATATTATCGACCACCTGTTCAGGACAGTGATAGTGTGTGAAATGCTAAGGGAGATTAGAGAGGCTATCAAAATAAAAAACTAAATAATAGTGAGGGATTTCAATTATCCCTTCAGGGTACACATCACCTCAGGACAGGATGCAGAGATATAATTTCTTGATTCCTTAAATGACTGCTTCTTGGAGCAGCTGGTTCTGGAACCCACAAGGGGAGAGGCTATTCTTGATTTAGGCCTAAGTGGAGCGTAGGATCTGGACCAAGAGGTAAATATAACTGGACTGCTTGGAAATAGTCACCATAAAATTTAACATCCCTGTAATGGGAAAAACTCCTCAGCAACCCAACACTGTGGCATTTAATTTCAGAAAGTGGAACTACACAAAAATGAGGTGGTTAGTTATACAAAAATTAAAGGGTACAGTGACAAAAGTAAAATCTCTGCAAGCTGCATGGAAACTTTTCAAAGACACCAGAATAGTGGCCCAACATAAATGTATACCTCAAATTAAAAAACACAGTAAGAGAACCAAAAAGGTGCCACCGTTGCTTAACAACCAAGTAAAAGAAGCAGTGACAGATAAAAAGACATCTTTTTAAAAGCAGAAGGCAAATCCTAGTGAATGGATACTATCTCACATTTAAGCAAGGGCTTCTGTGCTTTTTCCTCTTTCCTCATCTTTTGAAAGAACTCCCTCCTCCCCATCCGCACACACCTTTTTCTGAAAGAGCTCTTTCTGAAAAAGGCTTCTTCCTCATCTAAAGAGGTTTACCAATGTTAGAAAAACCCCTCTGTTATTTCAGTTTTCTTTTGAAAAAATGTGATTGCAGTGTGGACCTAACTGGAGGTTTTTTCGGAAAAATGGCCGTTTTTCAAAAAAACTCTGCAGTGTAGACATACCCTCAGTATGAATGCTACTCTTTGCCCTCAGTTGTGGTGAGTTAGCTCTCAGCATAGATCATGGCAAGTTTCTAGCTTGCAAGCTGTAGTGTTTTAAAGTGTAGAAGACGGAGCCAACCAAATGCATTATGCTATCTAAGAGCACTCCAGGTAACCTCACCACAGAGACAAGGACTTCTCTATGAAAAAGAAACATTTTTTCTTCAAACTATTACTCTGAGGTGAGTTGTGGGAGTAAAGTCTTGTGAGGTAACAGTTTACTGGGGTGATACCTTCAATACAGTCCAGGGACACCCTAATTACTGACCACACCTTGAAATGTTCTTAGTTTGAGCCCTCACTAGGCCGATAGTGGATAGTGAGGAGGAATTAATACATATTTATGGGTTAACAGTAAATTTTCTCTCTCCCTCTTTGGAGATGAGAGAGGTAGGCTGATATTTATGTACAAATGAAAACCAGTACATACCTACATCGCAGGGCCAAGAAATTCCCCAGTTGTGGTCAGAATTGCTGAAGCTCTGCTCAGCATCAAAAATGCAGAAGAGCTGACTGAGTCCTCATCCCCAGTTAGTAGCTGAGTTTTGCAGGTTTGGTTCCTTAAGGTGCTATGGGATGACAAAGATGGCACAAATCCTATTATTGAGGCAGCTGCCTTTTTTATTAGAATTTGACCATAGCTATTGAAATGGTGCTGAATGTAGTGTGTGTGTGTCTATACTTACAGCCAAATGGTATTAAGCCTGAGCTCAGCAGTATCCATTACTGATATCTGTCGTTAGTGGTTTTCCTCGTGTAGATGAGCTCATGTGTCTGTGAGGGCTGCACCTGTGTCTTAAAGAGGAAGTTGGTTTCACTGCAGACTTCCACTGGCCACTCTTCCTCTAGAAGACTCTAAACACCGTGCTCTAGAAAAAACCAATTGCATTGCTGGTGCAGGGGGGAAATGGATACACTCTGCCTGTTTACACCTTTGTGTTTTACATTATCACATTGTAGTTCCAATAGGATATGAGAATTATTATGCAAAAGAATCTCCTAGATGTAGCAACAGTCCAACCCAGTCTTGTGGGATGATGAAAAGGTGAGTATCCAATTTTGATTGCTTGTAGAAATGCTTTTCTGTGTAGCAGGCTATATCTGGTTTGTCATCTGCATGTGTGTAATCAGGATTTTGAGAGTAATTGCGGCCTTGATTGTGGTGAATGACAGATGTGATATGCATTCATATCATATCTATAGACCAATAAATAAGTTGTAAAGGAGAACAAGATTCACATTGTTATTAGCAGGAAGGGAGAGGAAAGGACAAATTTAAAAGACACTCAGGTGTGGCACACAAATGTGCTTTTTGAGAAAGGGGACTCAGTTCTCATTTCTAGCAATACCTTTTGTGCTAAACCATAGTGCACTGCCAGGCAAAGGATTAGCAAATAGCTTTAAGCCTGGTGTGCTCTTAAAAGTTTCAGTGGTATAGTCTTGTTAATTAGGGACTGGCATTATATAGGAATATTTATACTGATGAAACTTCCAGTGTGGACCCAGTTGTATTGGAAGAAGAGTGCTTACACTAGTACAGTTTATGCTGGTTGTGGAAATATCCAGGAAGAAAAATATAGTTTGCTATATTTTAAAACTGATTGTTTTTTGACAAGTGTATCACGTTCTACAACATTTCAAAAACCAGCATGTTCTATTTTCAAATTAATTATCATAGGGAGGAAAGGGGGAGGGGAAAGGAAGAGACATCATCCCCCTTGCAGTTAACCAGTCAATAGATCCATCATGTTGTCATGCTGGAGCAGTTTAAACTTTCCTTCATGTGTCTTTGGATCTTGTCTTGTCCACAAGTCGAAACTAACACAATAATAAATGTATAATATAAGAATATGCTTTATTTTGTGTGCACTTTAGTGACTGGTAAACTTGAAATGATTTGCTAGCTTATCAGGCTTTGTTTTAAATGAAAATAATTGTGTCTGTTGCTCTCATGCAAAACAAAAATAAATTTCCAAGAGAAAACATTTGGCCAAAGGAGTTGGTTGCAAATGGGAAGAAGATTATACAGCAGGAGGCTAGAACTCAGGAAGTTTGAGGAATCTATCATGTATGTCCCAACACTGGCTTCTGTTGTTTCCACAGATTCTCTGGATTGTTGCATGGAAATAGCAAAAATTCCAGTGAAGTAGTCATTCCCACTGCCCCTCCAATTGGTAAGTTTTTACCCAACGTGTCTGGTCCTATTAATCATTTGTGTGCTTGCTGCATGGAGAGTAAACTATTAATATGATACTGTGTTAGCTATGAGACTATAATCTAGACACCACTACACAGCACAATCATGAGGCAAGCAATTATCCTCACCATGGAGACTAATATGAGCTGTACTGTTCCTAAACCCCCCTCTGGATGTGTGAGGTTTATATTCTGACTGAGATCCCCAGGTCCAGAAACAGTTTTTTCTCAGCTTAGGTAGAGCACAGGGAATCCTTCCAACCCTTCCATTGGCCCAGTCCAGTGTCCTCAAATGTTTTGTTGCATCAAATCCGATGTAATTGGTGTCACTCTCATTAGGGGGCACTAAAGCACAATATTTTAACAGCACAATAAACACTGTTTTGTAACATTTTTATTGGGTCAGTTTAAACAAACCAAGGAGATGTAAACTGTGATTTTCCCCTCATTAAAAAAATGCTGTTGGAACCAGTTTCCTTCATCACATCTGCCCCCCAGAAGTGGATGGAATACCATCTCTCCTAAATTCCTTCTTGACTCCCTCAGCTGTGGGAATTTTCAATGCAATCCATACTGGCTAGATATGCAAAGTCTGGGATTTTAAAAGTGTGTAGATGTTGCTCTGCTCAGAGTTGCAGTGCCTAGCTGATTTAAAAAGTGTTAGTCTGTAACTTTAAAAACGAGTAGTTCTGTGGCACCAAAGAGACTAACAAAAATATGTAGAGTTTCATAAACTTTCATGGGCAAACTGATTTAGGAGTCTCAGTCTCATTTTCAAGTGTGAAATAGGCATTTAGGAGACTTTCAGTGAGACTTAGGGTACATCTACACTGCAACACTATTTTGAAATAACTAGAGCTATTCTGAAATAACTTAGTCCGTGTCTACACAGCAGGCAGTTATTTCAAAATAGTGTCGAAACACTGTCAAGCTGGAGGACTTCTTACTCTGACTCCTGTAACCCTCATCATATGAGGCATAAGGGAAGTCGGAGGAAGAGTGCTCTATTTCGAAATAAGTGCTGTGTAGATGCTCCCTATTTCAAAATAAGATACGCAATTGACATAGCTCAATTTGCGTAGCTTATTTTGAGTTAAACCCTGTAGTGTAGACGCACCCTTAGTCTCCTTTAAGAGTGTAAGCCCAAGTGCCTTCCATTTCTAACAAATTCGGTGGTGTACTTGTGAGTGCAACTTGAATGGGAGCTGAAGGAATTTGGTGCCTCCCAGAACTGGATCCTACAAACATTTAATGCCTCCCCGATCTGTTCACAGCTGTTTGGGCATCTGCATTGCATTAATTTCTCCTTTATGCCAATTTAGATCATTCTTTTTATCCAGGCCACTATCGGATAATTATCATCATCATAATCAGTTATATGGTAGTAAAGGCTGACATCACAAAGGGAGGATTGTGACTTTATTGAAGGATCAGAGCAGGCTCATTGTAATGTGAGATTATACTTTTGGGACCAAACACTGTGCACAGATGGGCTTTGAGGGCTCCTGTGATAACCTCATATTCATGTTCATTGGCAGCATATGTCTCATTGAGTGAGCTGGCTGCAGTGGGAGTTTTGGCATGGACTTCTATGGGAGGAGTAGCATGCCCCTAAATGTAGAGAGTAAGCAAGGCACTCTAATGAAGTTTTCAAACATACCTTCTTTTTACAGTTTGCCCAGATGTGTCTGAGGTTCTTTGGGTGCATCTTCTCTCAAAGAAAACCATGAGTTCTTAGCACACATTAGGGAACACATGGTAATTAACACAAGGTAAATTCCTAGCTTAAGGCAATTTGTAGTTTTCAAAAGAGTTAGCAAGTTGAGGGTAGGTCTACACTACTGCAGTAAGTCCACCTAAGGTACAAGACACTGGCCATGTGATTAACTTAGCTCAACATACCATGGGGTCTATACCATACAGGGCTGATATGAGATACTTTCCCACTGATTTACCTTACTTTTCTCTTTAGAGATAGAGTACAGGGGTCAAATGGAGAGAGATCTACAGTCAGTTTGGCAGATTTTCACTAGATCAACTAAATCAGGGGTGGGAAGCCTTTTTAGGGTCGGGGGCCACTGACCCACAGAAAAATCAGTCGGGGACCGCACAGAAGTAAGAAACAAAAACAACAAAAACCCAACCCCACACCACCAACTGAGAAGGAGAAAGACACTCCCCACATTCCCCTTGTACACCAGAGCTTAGGGGGACCCAGGCTAGTAGATTTTGTGTGCTTCAGCTCCATGAGGGGATGCTGCGGAAGCTGGAGCATCAGCACTGGCTCCCCAATGCTGGAGGGAGAGCCCTGAACCTTGGGGGCCTGATGTAGGCAAGCTGAGGGCTACATCCAGCCCAGGGGCCTTAAGTTCCCCACCCCTGTGCTAAATCGGCCACCAGTGCATTGATCTAGTATAGATGTAGCCTAAGATAACAACTTGGGGCAGTCTAGGATTTACCTAGTTTTACTAACTCATGTGAAAATTACAGACTGCCTGATCTTCACTAGGCTTTTACTTCAGTTTAGTTCACTCAAGCTCAGAACGCATCTTTGTTCCTAATGAAGACCACATTTTCAGTGGTTTGTGCCTATTACAGTTATCTACCTGCATTCAGCTTCTTCACTTTCTATATTGTTCCTACAGTCATATGAAGACTCCAAGCCAAACTTCCCCCCTCATACCAGTCAAAGAATTCATATACC
Organism: Pelodiscus sinensis; assembly: GCF_052426305.1. Taxonomy (NCBI): domain Eukaryota; kingdom Metazoa; phylum Chordata; order Testudines; family Trionychidae; genus Pelodiscus; species Pelodiscus sinensis. The sequence goes on along the minus strand of NC_143065.1, from coordinate 13,785,259 downwards.
ACTGCTTGGAATGGGAGTCAGGATTTACTGTGGGAAGGTTTACAGGGATCTTATCTTCTCAGCCCTCTGCAAGGGCTCTATTATCCCATGGATGAACCAGTAATTTACATGGGAAGTTCCCTCCTGCCTTAGCAAGAGGGCAGACTGGGCAGGTACAGTGCTGTGGAGGAATGTTGTAAAGTATGTCAGAAATAAGTTCCTTTTACCCAGCCAGGTGTAAAATACATTCAAATTCTGACACAGTGCAATTGCCTAAAATCATAGGCCGTGTCTACATGGGGCCACTTATTCCGGAAAATCAGCCGCTTTTCCGGAATAAGCAGCGAGCTGTCTACACTGGCCCTTGAATTTCCAGAAAAGCAACGACGCTCTACTATACAAAATCAGCTGCTATTTCGGAAAAGCTACGCTGCTCCCGCTCGGGCATAAGTCCTTATTCCAGAACACTGTTCCGGAAACGGGCCAGTGTAGACAGCCCAGTAGTCTTTTCCAGAAAAAAGCCCCGATCGCGAAAATGACGTTTGGGGCTCTTTTCCGGAAAAGCGCGTCTACATTGGCCACAGATGCTTTTCCGGAAAAAGGGCTTTTCTGGAAAAGCATCCTGCCTATGTAGACGCTCTTTTTCCGGAAATACTTATAACGAAAACTATTCTGTTTTAAGCATTTCCGGAAATTCATGCCAGTGTAGACACAGCCACAGTGTGTGTACTGTGAAATTTTTATCTTAACAACAACGTGCCCTTTGCCTGTGTTTAAAACACTGCATCTTTTTTTTGCCTTGATGTCCATTCATTACTATGAAGCCAGGGCATTGAGTTCAATGAGAGCAGAATTAGGTCAGTGCTAAATGCTTTTGAAAAAGTGGCTTGGTGGGGATTTTGGGCTGATGGCAAAACTTTCAATGACTACAGGGTTGCAGGCTCAGACTCTTCATGAATAATCCTTAGGCTGGATCTACACTTACAAATTATACTGGTATAGCTACTGTATACAGGGAGAGCTGTGGCGGATAAGGGTGTGATGTTTTACCAACATAGCTATGCTAGCGTAAGCACTAGTGTAGACACAGCTAGCAAACAGAATTATCTCCAAACGTGCCAGTGGCGGTTGTTGTGCACAGCTTTACTGAGGGCCCATAGCAGCTTCTCTAGGCACATGCACATCGCATCACACAGCAACAAGAATAGACACCCTGGTGTTTGTGAACGCTTGCAAACGATTCCTTGCATTTATTATTAGCTGAACTCTTGGATCTCCCTGTTTTTCTAGATGAGAAAGTGGATGGAGTCTATGCATCCATTAATGTGGGTGAATCAGCACCGACTGCAGCATCACTGGACTACAGAGTGCTCTACGACTATACAGCCCAGGTAGGCAAGGGGTTAGAAAGTGAATTCATTGTAACGCATTAGGCTTAAGATAGCTCCTTTGACCCAAAGAGCTCATTCAGTCTCAACACGGCTTGGGGTTAGGTATTATCCTCATTTTATAGACAGGGAAATGGATGGAACAGAGAGTTACTTAGCCAAGGTCGCCTAACGTGTCTGTGGCAGCCAGCAGTTGTGACTCCCAAGGCTCCGTTCTGGCCACTAGGCCATACTGCCTCCAACATAACAGTGCAATGTACCAGCTCATTCAGTTGGCTGTACATTAATGCGTTTCATCAAGAACCATGCTAAACCATCCCAACCCCTGTCTCTGAAAGGGGATGTGAGAGACTCATTCAAAACAGAAGTTTTATACATTCTGACTGATGGTAACTAAATCACCTGCCTTTACAGGAAAATGTGTAAAAATTGTCCCCCACCCAAGTAAGAGAAGTTATTTAAGGCCCTGATCCAGCATCAGGATTTATGGGTATGTCTACACTACCCCCCTAGTTCGAACTAGGAGGGTAATGTAGGCATACCGCACTTGCAAATGAAGCCCGGGATTTGAATTTCCCAGGCTTCATTTGCATAAGCGGGGAGCCGCCATTTTTAAATCCCCGCTGGTTCGAACCCCATGCAGCGCGGCTACACGGGGCTCGAACTAGGTAGTTCGGACTAGGATTCCTATTCCGAACTACCGGTACTACCTAGTTCGAGCCCCGTGTAGCCGCGCTGCACGGGGTTCGAACCAGCGGGGATTTAAAAATGGCGGCTCCCCGCTTATGCAAATGAAGCCCGGGAAATTCAAATCCCGGGCTTCATTTGCAAGTGCGGTATGCCTACATTACCCCCCTAGTTCGAACTAGCAGGGTAATGTAGACATACCCTATGAGTACAAGCACCTATGCCAATGAACCAGCAGGGCTCTACAGAGGGACACACAAGTGGGGCTTGGTATAGGACTAGAATCCAGAACAGCTGAATGGCAGCTGAATGAAGGGCAGGGAATGAAGACGAATATTGTATCCTGTTGCAAAGGAGGTTTAAGGCAGAAGACTATCTGTACTCCAACTGGGACCTTGGCAGAAAGCAGGACTAATTCTCGTACTGGTTTTGCTGAAGAAGACAGTGGGATCAAAATGGTCAGGACCCTGTTTTACAGCTCCCCCATAGCACAGCACCCTCAGATTGGGACAGTCTAGAGCAGGTCAGCAGGAAACAGCACTTTGTACAGCACCTGAGTTTCCTTTTGTGCTCTCCCATCCAAGTAATGACTCGTTCTGACCCTATTTCACTTGTGAAATTATATGAGCCCACAGCCCAGGGCAGTATGGCTGCAGCTCATGTTATTATAAAACCTTCCCTGGCTTTTATTCACCCTGAAAACAGGAGAGAGAATATTTGACAGGCTCTCTAAAAGTGTTCTCCATTGGACCCCATCCTCAGCTGGAGAATCCTAGCCCAATGTGTAGTCCATAGCAAAGATAGATTGAACAAAAGGATTTCAGCATAAGTCATATTGATTTCCTGTTCATATCAATTGCCAAATACAGCCTGTCTTCTACCTTTGCCTCAGTTTAGTTATGGTTGTGGGTGGGATTTGTAATATAAATAGTTGTATCCTTTTTTCGTTTAAATTACCCCTCCCAGAGGCACTTTTTAAATGGAGCTGAAATGCTACTATGAGACCTGGCTTTGTCATGCTGCTCCAGTTCCTGTGTGGTGGAAATACTATGAGCTTGTATTATTCTAGCTGCATTCAACAGATCCATGAAGAGGAAAAACACATGCATTAGTGAAAAAGCCACTGCGACAACACACACGCACTTCGACAGTCATGTGGAGTCAGATGGCACTGCCCTTCCCTGCATTTCTCCCCATGTTATTATCCTATGCCCTGTTGATTGTTTCTGACAAATGCCAGTCCTAGCACAGGCCCCGTGGGCAACTAGCAAGGAGCTTAGGTTGACATGCTCACTCAATCTGAAGATACTGCTGATGAGCAAGAACTAGGGTATGGTTATATTCCTGACTTCAGACCTAATTAAGTTAGATATGAATAAAGTCACAACACAGACTAGCTGACTTGCTAAAGCAAGAGTTTACTAACATCACATACCTTTGCATATATAGATTTGAGTGTGCTTTACAAAAGAGGTATACAACCTCCCCTCTTTAGAGATTAGACTGTCAAAGCATCCACACAGGCTTTAGTCATATGACTGCCCTTAATACCCCTACACATGAAACACAGCAGTATAGGAACAAGGAGTCCAGTGGCACTTTAAAGAGTAACACATTTATTAGGGTATTAGAGCATCAGCTTTTGTGAGCTCATGAAATCTTAAGCTCCAATACCGTAATAAATTCATTAGTCTTTAAAGTGCTACTGGACACTGTTTTGGTTTTACTGACACAGACCAAGGGCTTGTCTTCACTACACAGAAGATTGCTGCTGCCACAATCAATCTTTCGGAGTTCGATTTAGTGAGCCTGCTTAAGACTTGTTAAATCAAACTCGGAGGGTGCCCCTACTGGCATCCGGTACTCCTCCTTTAGCGAGGAGTAAGGGAAGCAGATGGGAGCATTTGCTCCCGTTGGCCTCCCACTATGGGGACACCACCAAACTCAGCTTAAGCTAAACCAACTCCAGCTATGTGGAAGACAGTTGCAGACTTTAAACCAGGCTAGTGTAGACCTGGCCTAACATGGCTGCCTCTCTGAAAGAAATATAGGAGTCATCCTACTGGCCACAACCATTTAGGCCACTCTTCTATCTCTGACCGTGGCCTGATGTTGCAAAGTATGGTGTAAGAAGCCTCACAGTAAACAGAGGTGGGCTATCATCCCAGTCCCTAATAGTAAGAGATTGGTTTACATGAGGTTTTACCTCCCTTCCAATACTCTTTTCCTTGGTGTGAAATATGAATACTTTTACTATCCATATAAATGGCCAAGCTCTCTTTGAATTTTGCTCATTCTTGGCTTATAGAAACATCCTCTGGCAAAGAGTTCCACAGTCGAACTATGGGCTGTTTGATGAACAATACTTCCTTTTATTAGTTTTGAATGGGCCACCTGTCAGCTCCATTGAAAGCCTTCTTGTTCTGTGTTACAAGACCCACGTTGAAAACATGATGCTTAGGAGACTTCGTAAGAGGGTTTGCATTAGTCAAATTCCACTTTGGAGTTAGTAGACTGTGGGACACATCCAGACAACGAGATACTTATGAACAGATCTTTTTTTACTCGTTGTTGTTTTATCTGGACCTTATCTATCCCTTGACCATGAAATTTGGATCCTGACCAATAATAATTGACTATTCCTGTTTTAACTGAAGTCAAACAAAGCAGGGTTCTCAGTGGGGTAGCCCTGTTAGTCTGTAATTTTAAAAACAAGTAGTCCTGTGGCACCTTACAGACTAACATACATATAGTATCATGAGCCAGAACTGGAAGAGGAAAGGCTCTAGCCCTGCCGTTTCCCTTGCAGCTCAGCCCCTGGCCCCTTGTCCCTATTTGGTGTTTTAGGGAGGGGCCATTTATGCCCCTCCCGCACATTGCCCCTGTGGGGGGAGTCACGGTTAGGGCAGGCTTACACGTCAAAGATACAGTTTTTTACGTGACACTGGCTGCATGACACTGGTGCTTTAGTGAAGATGCTGCTGTGCTGATGGGAGAGTCCTGTGACCACTTTCATGGCAAATTAAGCATTGCCCAGTAGCGTTGTTAATCCACCTATGTGAGCGGCATTAGCTAGATCAGTGGGAGAACTCTGCCATTAACATAGCACTGGGTGATATCTGCGTTGCTCTTTCATATCCGCACGTGACGTAATTATACCAATGTACGTTTATCGCGTAAAACTTGCCTTAGTCCCTTCTGGCAAAGGATGTCCCTAGGGTACAAGAGCTAATCTGCATGGGGAGTGAATGCACAATGGGTACTCTTCTGGTGCATGCTAGAGATCTTCAGGAGATGGGAAGAAATTTGAGAGCCCCAGTATGACCAGCTCAGTAAAAATGGAGCCATACGCTGTCCGATATTTCAGATTCATTATCACAGTGACAACGCTCTGCTTGAGGCCCATAAGAGCAAGGGAAAAACCCAGACAAGACACAGATGAGTCTGAGTACTCAGGCTAACCAAATTTCTACTCCCTCTGTTGGGTGTTTCCTTTTAGAACGACGATGAGCTGGATATCAGTGCGGGAGACATCGTAGCGGTCATTGCAGAAGGCGAGGATGGCTGGTGGACAGCAGAAAGGAATGGTCAACAAGGATTTGTGCCAGGGTCTTACCTTGAAAAGCTTTGATGAAAAGTTGCATCTGCTTTAAGACCTTAAAAATGCCTTCATCTCTAAAATGGCACACGGTCAGGCACAGCTCAGCAAGGGGAGCCCATAGCATTGTCTTCTAAGATTATTACTTGGGGCTAATAAATTGTCCGTGCCTTTTTCTTTAGGCCTTTCTTTCCACACTGGAGTTTTCCCAGAGAGACTGTGGTGATTTCCTTCTTACAAAAGCTTTTATCCCTTTGACTGTCCCTTAAATGTTGCATTGAACGCATTCCATCGCTGCCTCAAAGCTATGACAAGTACGGAAAAACACACCCCCCCCAACAAATATTACTTACAAAATGGACAATGAGAAATGTCCCTCGGTACTTCTGAATCACCTCCTGCTGGGATTTTGAGACACTTTTGTGGTAACAGTCATATTCTCTCTGATCTCTTCCTTTTTCTGCATGGGAAGAATAGACATCTTTGACAGCAATGTGGACTTTGGCGGGGGGTGTACATATACGGTGCTCAGGTGATGGTGCACATAGCAGGGTCTTAGCTATACAACATGAGACAGAACTTCATGCAGCTCCCCCACACTGCATGGGCATCCCAGGAGAAATAGGTAAGATTCCTCACCTATTTTATCATCAGACAGCAATGATGACAAATCCTAAAGACATTTAAAGAGCATTCAAAGGATTGTGCCATGCCCTGGGAGAAGAAAACATAAGCCCTCCATCCCACTCCACCACCAACCCCAAGTCCTCTACGGCCCTTGGCCCAACGGCAAAGAGATGAGGCTATAGCACGACCTTAATCTTTATTAGCCATTGGCTTACTTGATGGATTGTGTCAGACCCTCACTATGATTTGTCATGTTTAAAAATAAAGTAAGTCAAGGCTGTCACAGGAGCTGCATTATCCAAACTTGCCTGTTGCAAGCTCATCAGGAAGCTGCCAATCATTTGCTAGACTTCATGTAGTTGTCCTATGTTACCTGATTTAACCTCTGCCCATCCCATTTCCCAGACCACATGATTGTCTACTTACCTCTTTCCAATGCCCTTCCCCTACAGTGGTTCCCAACTTCTTTATACCGAGAACCAGCAAACTCATTCAAAAACTTTTGGTGGACCGGCAGGGAAACATTTGCATATTCATTGTGGCAATTAATTTATTTGCATAGTCATTGTAGTAATTAATTTTAAGCAGTCACGTGTTATTTTACATTGCATCTGTACACATACTATACATGTCATTGCGTGGATGGGAAGATCAAAATCACACATTATGAAACAGATGGCATGCTCTGCAGAATATTTCTGGTTTTCACTGTTTTTTGGAGAGAGGCAAAGGCAGGGGCAGATGACAGTTTTGCGGGGCCCTGGGCAGCGTAAGTCCGCGGGGCCCCCCCTTTGCCACGGGGCTTTTTGAAGCACGGGGCCCGGGGCGGCTACCCCTTTCGACCTGCCCTATATCCACCCCTGGGCAAAGGGGTACAGCAGGCAGGGCAGGAGAGGGGGAGTTGTGGCAAAAAGGAAAAAGAAAGAGAAAAGAAAAGAGGGATCAGGCTGGGGAGAGGCTGGGCTGAAAGCAGCAAGGTACTGACTCTGGCTCGGAGAGATTCTCCAGCCTTGTCCCCTCACCCCACCCTGAGTAGTGGCGGTCCCTTCTCAATCCCCGCTGCCATGCCAGGGCGTCCTCGAGCCAACCCCCAGAACCCCGCATGGCTGGGTGGCCCTGTTCCATGCGACCTGTTCGTCACCGGAGCAGCCCCAACCCCACAGAGGAGCCCTGCTCTGCCATGTGGCCCAGCCAGCCCTGGAGCAGCCCCAGCCCCCTAGAGGAATCCCGCTCCACCACATGGCCCAGCCACCCCAAAGCAGCCCCGGCGGGTGGCCGCCCCAGGTGTAGCCGGCCCAGGCACCCCAGAGCAGCCCCACCCTCCGGAGCAACCACCCACCATGTGGCCCCACTGCCAGGTCGTGAGGCTGCCCCAGAGCTGGAATCAAGGCTGTGATGAGGCTACGCAGTAGGGACAGCCTCACCGGGGCCCAGCTCCAGCCTCAGCACACGACTGGGGGTGTGGCCTGGCAGAGCGCCACAGCCCGGCAGGCAGGGCTCACGGCCTGCCACCACTGCATGACAGTTTCCAGACCATTCCATTCCTAGCCTCTGCACCTCAGACCATTGCCATGGGCCTGACCTTTCCTCCCTCCCTGACACTCACACTTTGCAAAAGTCTTATAAGTAAAGCTAGTTATTTTGTACATCGGAGATCAATTTCTTCACTAGTTCCTAGTCTATCAGGTCTATTTCCTATCCAAAATCCACAATATTTACTCAGACCCCATAAGATCTTCCTGGAACATTTAGTACCACAACACAAACCTCCATTTGCTTGGGGGAACACTACTTCCTAGGGACCAAATCTAAAATTTCAGATTTTGAATCAAAATCAAGTCAAATTAAAGCATAAATAATCAACATAAACAAGTACATTTTTAAAGTGGGGAGGTATTGTGTGTGTGGAGTGAGGATTATGAAGCCAGAAAGAAATGTTGAGGGACTGGTCCAGCATCCTAGTCAACAGGCCTGTAGCATGTTAATGAACTAGTTGAGCCCAGGAAACCCACAGTAGATTTCATTTTATTTCTGTGCTGGGAAACCAAGGAGTGCAGGCTTTTTGGGGATCCTCATTTTGTAGATGATTTCAGTAAAAAAAAAAAAAAGTTTCCCTCAAGATCTTGTCTGATCTGCTAAGATATATAACACCAGGATTCAGTTAAGATCACACACCTCTGAGAACACAGGGAGCTTCACCAAGCATTTGAGCACCAGTCCTGTGTGCTATATTGTCTGCAGAATCCCTTACTGTGTGTGAGCTATTACCTGCAGCTCTGATCATGAGGTCATAACCAGATTTGTAACCATAACCAAGAGCTTCTTGCCATCCCATAAAAGCACTTCATAATTTGCAATCTCCCCCAGTCATTCCTTGACTAAGTGACAAATTATAGACTGAAGAGGTTATGTATGTCGTTATTTATAATGTGCCCATCACTATCTGGGCACAGGGTGTGAATTTGGGATTGCTCTGGAGGTAGAAAGGCAGCAGCAGCGTTCTCATAATTTATCTTCTCTGCTTTAGAGTCAAGGGCTTGGCTGATAACTGATTACAAAAATATTTGTAACTATGCAGTTCCCTATCAGCCTGGGTAGCATGTGTCAGAAATAGGACACTGAGGAGTGCATCAAAATATCCCCGCCCTCTGAGCACATTCAGTTTCTAAGAATCACCCACTTAGAGTGGCCTAAATAAGATTGCTGCAGTAGGCTGGAGACAGAGTCTCACCAGAGTTGTGCAAAGCTTTCACGGCAAAAGACACTCTTCAAAAAGGGTGATACTTCACATATGATTGTGAAATTGCATATTGCCCTATTTGCAGCGATGCACTGAAATGGGTCATATCCAGTAAAAGTCAGGCTTCATGTTTTGGCAGTTTTTTTTTTTTTAAAGAAGTTGGTCCCAAAAGAGAGGTTGTGTCAAAAAGATGTTTTTCCCCTTCTCAAACAAAAATTAAACAAAAATCCTTGATTAATAAAAAAAAAAAAACATTCCCCTAGGAAAAGGGGAAAAGAATACCAAAAGAAAAAGAGAAAATAAAAAAAGACTTTCACTGAGCACAAACTAACACTGACTTTTTCAACTGGGAAACAGTCAATGAGTGAGAAAGTGGAGCATATCCTATCTTCCACCAATTTAATTTTTTCCCAACTGGAAAAAATGGAAAAAAATAAAGTAAAAAACTGGGAGACAAGTACCTTTTCCCCCACAAAGTTTTCCTTTAGGAACACAGTTATTTTCCAGATGGAAAAATTTCCAAATGGGATTGTCCCCTCATACATTCCTGATAGTAAACTGCCCTTTTCTGCCCATTTTTGTTCACCATCTTCTCTCTGCCAGTTAAACTTTAAAGCATCTAGTTGAACTGTTCTGGACTGTTACATTTCTGGTTTCATCTAGACACAACACTATCAACTAGGCTGGCTCCCACCAACAGGAGGTACCAAAACAACAACTATTGACAAGGCTGTATAGTTTCAGTGTAAACTTTAATTTCATGGGACACTTGCAGCCAGCAGCACTTTTCATCATGGTCTGACTGGGACGGAGTGCATGAAACTGTTCTCAGAGCTGCAGGATGAGAAATACCCAACATTCACGCTTTTGTCCACAGCTTCACTAGAGAGAAACTGGCAGTAGCACTATCACAACCTTTATCTGATGAGCATGGAGAGAATGAGTAAAGGGCAGGTGTGTAATACATGCACAGAGGGAGTTAGATTGTCCTCCAGAGGGTGGAGTTCTGTTTGCACAATATACTATTATTTATTTTCTGGGCAGGCACTCTCACACCTGTAATCATTAACTATAGCTACCTTTAGAGTGGGGGCCCAGTTAGTTTGTAACTTGAAAAACTTAAACAACCAATAGTCTAGCAGCACCTTAAAGACTAACAAAATAGCTACAACTACGTGTTTCGTTAGCCTTTAAGGTGCTGCTAGACTATTGGTTGTTTGTTAAGTTTTTCCAGTTACAGACTAACTTGGCTACCTCCTGAAGCTTTTGACGATGCAGTTAGCCAAGCAAGCTCATGGGGAGGAGCACAGTTTTACCATAAGTATGGTGACCATGGTCTCTGGACCAAAATAGGGACACTTTAGCCACACCCTCTGACCTCATTAGCCATGCCCGCTAATCCCTTATGTCATACCCACCTAGCACATGAAGTCCCACCCCTGAAGGTAGTACTTCCGGGGTCAAAACGTACACGACTGGAAGTAAAGGGTGTTGTGTGACCCCTCTAAAAGGCCCCAAAGAACCTTCCCATGCAACTATACTGAAATTGCGTTAATCCACCTTGCACTGCATTCACTCGGGGAGAGAGGATGGGAGTGCTTCTATTTCAATGGTTCTCAATCTTTTTGGCCCATGAACCACATGGCTCAATGTAAACCTGTTCGTAGGCCACCAGCTGCTAATGGAAACTCGCTGTTAATTACATAACTGCACCCAAGCCATTTTCTTAGTGCTGCAGCTAGAGAGAACAGTTTAAATTAGTAAACAGATTAAGCGTTTTAAGTTTCTCATGTTAGTTTATCAAATTTCATTTTAAATAAAGTAAAATAATTTATGTCCCACAAAACGTCCCAATGTTTTCTTTATAGCAGGGGTGGGCAACCTTTTTTGGGTCGGGGCCATGAATCACAGAAAAATCAGTTGGGGATCACACAAGCAGGAAACAAAAGTTCTCCTGCCCGACCCCCAAAGCTCACTATGGCCCCCAACTAAGACACCTCACTCCTCTGTTGCTCCAGCCCCACAGGCCGAGGGGAAGGGACAGGGACGGCTGAGGTTCAGGGCTTCTCATAGGTCAGAATTACTTTTCTGGTGGATTTTACGGACCTCTTTAGGTTCTGGGGGGAGGGGAGATAAAAACTAGAGATTCAGTGTGTGGGACAGGGCTGCCAGTGAGTGGGACCGGGATGGAAGTGCAAGATCTGGGAGGGAGGCGGGGTGCAGAAGGGGGAGAGGTTGCAAGGTCTGAGTAGGAGGTAAGGTCAGAAGCAGGCTGGGAGCAGGAACAAGGGAGAGTGCAGTGTGTGGCCAGGAGGGAGGGTACAGGAGCAACAGTGGATGCAGTAGGGGTATAGCCAAGAGGGAGGAGGCAGGAGTGGACTGGAGGTAGAGTGGCCAGGAGGGAGGGTACAGGAGCGGATGGGGGAAGGGTGTCTGGCCAGGAGGGAAGGTGTATGACCAGGAGGGAAGGTGCAGGAGGGAACTTGGGCTAGGGGGTTGGACCTCCCTGGTCTGGCACTCTCTGTGCCTGCACTCCCCCTGCAACTCAGCTGAACCATTACCACCCACACTCCAACCCCTCTGTCCCCACAACTTACCTGAATCGTGAGACAGCTCCCTGCCTTCCCCTCCCTCCAGCTGCTTACTTATTTTTCTGGGCTCCCACAGGAAATGCCTCCTCCTGCTCCTATTGGCTAGATTCCCAGCAGCAGGGAAAGGCTTCAGGCTTCTGTTCCCCCATCCGAGGGAGGGGAATTAGCAGCATGCAGCAGCTTCTAGCTGCATTTGGAGGCCCAGAGCTTTCCAGGACATTTCAGTGCTGCTCAGGACACCAGGACAGCACATTAAAAATCGGGACGGTCCTGGAAAAAGTGGGATGGTTAGTAAGCATAACCGTAAGGCATCTGAAAGGTCAAAGCTACATGTTGTGCCTTGTCTCCACTAGGATTTTGTGAGTAACTAACATGACTACGTAAACAGTCTGTGCAGCTGGAATGTGACTTCACAGTGTTTCAGTGAAAACCACCCTAAAGCCAGAAGTGTGTCACCAAGTTGGGTTAATTCCAGAAGGTGACTCAAGTTCACTCTGCTGTGCAGACATAATCCTAGAGTAGGTCTGCACTGGAATTAGATACCTGCAGCCAGGGGCGGCTCGTGGATGTAAGCCACCTCAGCAGTTGCCTAGGGTGCCGCATTTAACACAGCGCCCACTGATGATGTCACGCCATTGAGGGCTATGGAAGCAGAGGCGCCGATCGTGCATTCCACCTAGGGCACCAGTTGCCGGCAGCTCTCCTCAAGCCGCTCCTGCTTGCAGCTGATCCATGACATCCAGCTCATGTACACAGGACTCAGGTTAAGAGGCTGTTTAATTGAAGCTCCCAGGCACAGGACCCTGAAAGGCGGGAGGGTCTCAGAGTGGAGCCACAACCAAGCGGCGCTTTAAGCTGAAGTCAGCTGCCACTGCCCACACATGGGTGTTTAACTGAAATTACACAAAACCGTATTCCTTTAGCTGGAACAGCCCATGTTTTAATTATCCCCCCGTAGCATTTATAGACTCATAGACTTTAAGGTCAGAAGGGACCATTATGATAATCTAGTCTGACCCCCTGCACAATGCAGGCCACAGAATCTCACCCACCCCTCCCAGAATAATCCTCTCACCTATATCTCAGATATTGAAGCCTTCAAATACTTTTAAGACCCCAAGACGCAGAGAATCCTCTAGCTGTGATCTGTACCCCATGCTACAGAGGAAGGCGAAAAACCTCCAGGGCCTCTGCCAATCTACCCTGGAGGAAAATTCCTTCCCGACCCCAAATATGGTGATCAGCTAAACCCTGAGCATGTGGGCAAGACTCATCAGCCAGACACCCAGAAAGTTCTCTAGTAATTCCTATCATCCCTCCATTGACCTATTTCCCACTGATAATGAATGGTCAATTAGTTACCAAGATCATGTTATCTCGTCAAACCATCCCCTTCATAAACCCATCTAGTTTAATCTTGAAACCAGATACATCTTTTGCCCCCACTACTTCCCTTGGAAGGCCGTTCCAGAACCTCACTCCTCTAATGGTTAGAAACCTTCGTCTAATCTTAAGTCTAAACTTCCTACTAGCCAGCTTATATCCATTTGTTCTTGTGTCCACATTGGTATTAAGCTTAAATAATTCCTCTCCCTCCCTGGTATTTATCCCTCTAATATATTTAAAAAGTGCAATCATGTCCCCCCTCAGCCTTCTTTTGGTTAAGGTAAACAAGCCAAGCTCCCTGAGTCTCCTTTCGGGAAGGAAGGAGGATGGAGTGAGCAGGGTGAGGCCTGGGAGAAGGGGTGGAGCAGAGGCGGTGCTTCAGAGAAGTGAAGGAAGGAAGCCAGACAAGGGTATTTGAGACTGATATTTCCCTCCTCTTTACTGTCCTCTTTCCCTACCCTTGTAGCAGGTCCTGAATCCTTCTGAGCACCCTCTGGCTAGGATAACAGACTTCCTGGGCACGATATACTTGTATAGTTGCATTTGCTCTGCTTCTCTTGCAGGGGAGATGTCCTATGCACAAAGCCAGCTGTTTGATGTACGTTGAGTAGGGTGTCAGCCAGCTGCTCACACAGCATCTGTTAAGGAAGAGCTGCTTCCCCCATCATCTAGGCTCAACTGTACAAGTCTAGAGTAGTCAAGCTCCACTCCTGTGCTGAAAAAATCACCATTCGCCCTTAGCCCAGATTCATACCAAATTTGAAGAGCCTGAAACAAACGTGGTCAGGGCCTGAAAAAAAATCAGCCACTGCGCCTACATAGCAACTTCTCCCTTACAGCTGCCACAGATGATATTTCTTATTGCACTAGGCAACTAAGCCCCATTAGAAGTAAGGCATTGTCAGCATTGCTTAGCAAAGCTGAAAGTAGAAGCAGGATAAGTTACTGGTGTTCTGCAGAGACCACTCACCGCCATTTTGAATGCAAGGAAAAACTCTGCCCCGCTGCTATTATATTGTACCAAAACTGAGCGTGCTCAGCATATTTAGTACTAGTAAGGATAGAGGAGCTTGGCTTTGCTTCACTTCCCCTTGGTCCATTAGAGTGGTTCAATGAACCTGCTAAAGAGAACTAAAAACTGAGCATGGATCCTTCTGTGCTTCTTGTAAATCAGATGGCTGAATGCTATGGTGTTCTTTTTAAAAGATGTGGCAGGATTATGGTTTTTTTTTTTTTTTTTTTAACATTAGAAATACAGGTCCTGCTAAATAAGTGTAATGACATCACACACATCAAGAGAAGCAAAGCAACTTCTAAATTACAATTTCAACAGTTGTTTTTGGTTTGATGGCATCTATTTAACGTCAATGTCAAATTCACATCTTGGATAGAGGTATTCTTTGTTACAGATTCAGCTTGTTAACTCCCTTCAGTTAAGATGTTAAAACTAATAATAAACATCCTTGAGACTTACCAAATGTTCTCCAGCAAACACCAGCCTTGATCATCCTGATATTGCTAAGGACAAGTAACAAACAGCATTGAGCTCAGAGTGGGATGATCTGTTTAGACCAGTTGTCTCCAACCTTTTTAACCACAAGATCACTTTTTCAATTTAAGTGCAATGTAAGATCAACCTCAAATCCAAATACCCTTGTCTGGCTTCCTTCCTTCGCTTCTCTGAAGCACCGCCTCTGCTCCACCCCTTCTCCCAAGCCTCACCCTGCTCACTCCAACCTCCTTCCTTCCCGAATCCCATTCACTTTCACCAGGCTGGGGTAAGTGGTTGGGGTGCAGGGTCTGGTCTTGGGCCAAGGGGTTTTGAGTGTCTGGGGGAGGGGCCATTCATCTGGGGAGCGCAGGGTGGTAGGTTCAAGTCCCTCCCTGTCCCTGCCTCAACCCTGAGAGCAGGCAGACAGCCAGCACAGCGTAAGGGAGCCTCAGGAGGTGGTATCAGTTCTTGGTGGCCTAGGGTATGTGGCATTCACCTGGGGAGCACAAGGCAGTGGGTTCAAGTCTTGCCCATCCTCTGTCCACCCTGGGAGCAGCTGGACAGCCAGCATAGGGTGGCACTCCTGCATTAGGAAGGAAGTATAAGGGACCGGAAGGAGGTGGGATGAGCTCTGGAGTGGACTAGAGGATGGGCTTGAGCCTTGCCCCCTCCCCAGGAGCAGACAGATATGCTGCCCCAGGGCTGGAGCTGGCTCCTGCATTTGTAAAACAGGCTAAGGGTCCTGCTGGATGAAGGGAGGTGGAGGGGGATCTCCAGTGAACTGGGGGATAGGCATCAGCCTCTGGAGCACCTCAATCCCACCCACTCGGGCAGCCAACGCCGGCTGCCCCAGGGAAGAAGCTGGCACCTGTATTAGGAAAGCAGGATAAGGGACCCACTGAAGGTCAGGAAGTGGGGTTGGGTTGGTTTCTGGAGTGGCTTAGGGGATGGAGCATTCACCTGGGCAATGCAGGGTGGTAGGTTAAAGTCCTGTCTCTCCCCCCCCCCCCACCCTGGGAGTGACAGGCAGCCAACACAGGATAAAGGACAGTAGGGAGGTGGGGAGGCCTCTGGAATATATTTGCCTGGGGAGGACAGGGTGGTGGGCTCAAGTCCCACACACCGTGGGAGCAGCTGGACAGCCAACACCAGGTGCCCCAGGATGGAGCAGGCTCCCACCCCAGCAAGGCAGCAGGTTGGGCTCTCAAGTGCTATGGAGAAGCACAGGGTTGGGGACTTGAGTCCCTCCACCTGCAATGGGAGCAGTCAGACAACCAAAACAGGCTCCCCCAGGGACGGAACTGGCTCCCATATTAGGAAGGCAGGATAAGGGACTCTAGAGAGGTGGGCTGGGTTCTGGAATGGATTACAGGGCATTAGCCTCTGGAGCACAGGGTGGAGGACTCAATCCCGTCTGCCCACCATGGGACTAGCCAGACAGCCAACACAGGATAAGGTACCCTCTGCAGGTAGGTGGGCTGGGTTCTGGAGTGGGGGGAGCATTTGCCTGGGGAGGGCAAGGTTATGGGTTGAAGTCCCACTCTGGGAGTGGCTGGACAGCTGCCACAGGGATGGAGCCCTGGGGTTAAGGCAGACTTACTCCTGCCCTGGCCCTGCACCACTCCTGAAAGCAGCTGGCATTTATCACAATGGCACCATGTGCCACCCCTCATTTACAGGCACCAACCCCACAGCCCTCACTGGCCCCAGTTCTCCATTATTGATCAATGGGAGCTGCAGGAGTGGTGTCTGCAGGCAAGGACACATGTGGAGACTCCCTGCTCTGACTTTCTCAGGGGCTGCAGGGACACACCAGCCACCTCCAGGAGCAGCAATTGCCATGGGGATAATGATACCAGCCAAGACAGGTTCAGCAGTTTAGAATTCACTCCTCAAAGAATTCAATTGAAGTAGAAGAGAGAAATACACAGACCAGTCACGAACTAAAAAGAACCCACTTGGCAAGCAGTAAAGTAGTAACAAGCCCCTTGTATGTGTTGGGTCAGGAGATGAGAGGGAAGGACAGCGTGTGTTTGTGAGAACGAGACACAAACAGTGTGTGAGAGTGACTGATTTGCATTGCTGAGGTCCCTCCATCCCCTTCTCCCTGTGTGGAGACAGGGTACGGGAGTGGGGGGAGTAGGAACACCCTGACATCAGTGCCCCCCCCTTCTCCCTCCCACACAGTGCACAGCAAGCAAGAGGCTCCCAACAGGAAGCTCTAAGGCAGAGGGCAGGATCAGCATGACAGCGGGTGGAGGGGCAACTGAAGTGCCAGCACTTGATGGCTTCCTGGCCAAACCAGGCAGGATCACCTGTCAGGGACGCCAAGATCTATTGGTAGATCCCGATCTACTGGTTGGTGACAACTGGTTTAGACTCAGGCCTCGTCAGGCAGAAAACAAAAACAAAAACAAAACCATCACACAAATGCATTATTTAAAAAACCATTTGGGATCCTAAAGAATCCTAATGAGCTCCTTGAAGTCAAAGAGTTTTACTACAGAATTCAGGGAGAGCATTTCACACATAGCATTTATAGTCACAGCTGTGCAACCAGCACCGTAATTCATTACGCCGCTCACCTCACTACACACCCTGCCTTGAGACTTAGTGGGCTATATTAAGTGACAGCTTTATTGGCATTTTTGTTTGATCAAACATCATTTGACTTGATGGCAGAGCACTTAGCCTTCTTCCCCCACCTCTCTTTATTGGAGGATACAAGCACACAACACACTTAACACCCACCATCCCTCCCCCCAAAATTAGCATATTTCCAACTAAAATTTCCTACAAATGTAAAACTTTGGGCTAGTTGAAAGACCCAAGCAAAGTATTTTAATTGCATTGTGACTTTGGCCAAGTCACTTAAAAAAAAAATCACTTGGTGCCTCAGTTTCTCCATCTGAAATATGGGAATAATAATGCTTACCCCATTACATAAAACACTTTTAGATTAGCAGCCCTATCCACTTTTCAGATGGTATTAAAGCCATTGTTCAGCTCCAAACTCAGTCTAAACAAGTTTTTGATGGTGGATAGATTGCTATTTGCAGTGGAAACGTTGGTTCAAAACCAAGGGTGTATTATCTTGTGTACATGATGCCCTCGCTTGTTTTGTAACAAAATTAGATGGCTCTTGGGCTGGGGGTGGCACGTATGCGATACCATTCACTTTCAATACAGAGAGCTGTGGAGGGAATTTTGTACATTCCCTTCATCTTTGCCAGTGCCCAACAGCTTTTGTCTAAGAAAGAATTGTTTGGACATTTTAAGTTGGAACAGTCAGTGCTGAAGATTCTTGGGAAACCAGTGAACTTTAACCTTCCCAGACTAAGAACATTAACACAAGCATGAAAGGAAGAGCCTTCAACACACTGATAGATGTGAGAAAAGCTTTGCCTCTAGAGGAAAAAGTGTGGGGCCCTTCTTGTTTCAGCCCATTGAGAAGAACCAAGACTGAGTGACAATTACTTTGTTCTGCTAAGCAGCGGCTAAAGTTTTTTTACTATGGTCACCTTCTGATTCAGTCACCATGAGGGAGGATACAACACAAAAAAACCCACAACAACCCCACAGAGAACCCAGCTAATTAGCAGACAGCTAAATAGTGACAAGTTTTTAAAGTGCTTCCATACGCACTCTAGAAGTCTAAATAGGAAGAGTCAACTAGAGTGCCTTATCTTAAAAGGAGTTTATTGATATGGTGGGCATCACAGAAACTTGGTGAAATATGGATAATTAATGGGATCCAGTAATACCAGGGTACAAAATATATTGGAAAGACAGAACAGGTCATACTGTTGGGGGAGAAGCACTATGTGAAAGAAAGCATAGAATCAAACAAAATTAAAATCTTAAATGAACCAAACTCCATGGAATCTATGGATGGTAATTCAATGATCTAATAATATGAATATAGTAATAGGAATATGTTATCAGCCACCTGACCAGAATGGTGATTGTGAAATGTTAAGGGAGATTAGAGAGGCTATAAAAATAAAATAAAAAAAACAATAATAATGGGGGATTTCAATTATCCCTATATTGACTGAGTACACATCACCTCAGGAAAAGAAGCAGAGATAAAGTTTCTTGACACTTCTTAGAGCAGCTGGTTCTGGAACCTGCAAGAGGATAGGCAGTTTTTAATTTAGTCTTAAGTGGAAGACAGGATCTGGTCCAAGAGGTGAATATAGCTGGACCACTTGTAATAATGACCATAACAGAATTAAATTTATCACCCCTGGAAAAACAGGAAAAACGCCACTGCACACCAACACCGTGGCATTTAATTTCAGAAAGGGGAACTGCACAAAAATGAGGATAATTAAAGAAATTACAAGGTACAATGGCAAAAGTGAAATCCCTGCAAGATGAATGGAAACTTTTCAAAGAGACCATAATAAAGGCTCAACAAATTATATATATATATATATATATATATATATATATATATATATATATATATATATATATATATCCCAAATTAAGAACACAATAAGAACACCGAAAATGTGTGTCAGTGGCTTGGCTTAACCAAGAAAGAGAAGCAGAGAGAGATAAAAAGGCACTGTTTAAAAATGGAAGTTAAATCCTAGTGAGGAAAATACAAAGAAGCATATACTCTGTCAAATGAAGTATAAAAATATAATGAGGAAGGCCAAAAAGGAATCTGAACAGCAGCTATAGAAAAAACTCAAAACATAATAGGATTTTTTTAAAGTACATCAGAAGCAGGAAGCCTGCTAAACAACCAGTGGGGCCAGTGCACGATCGAGATGCTAAAGGAGCACTCAAAGATAATACGGTGATTGTGGAGAAACTCAATTAATTCTTTGCATCAGTTTTCACTGCTGAGGATGAGGGGGAGATTCCCAAACTTGAGCCATTTTTCTAGGTGATAAATCTGAAGAATTGTCCCAGATTGAGGAGTCTTTAGAGTATGTTTTGGAACAAACTGATAAACTAAACAATACCAAGTCACCATGGCCAGATGGCATTCACCTAAGAGTTCTGAAAAAACTGAAATGTGACATTGCAGAACTACTAACTGTAGTTTGTCACCTACCCTTTAAATCATCTTATATACCAAATGATTGGAGGATAGCTCATGTAATTTTTAAAAAGGGCTCTAGAGGTGATCCTGGCAATTACAGACCAGTAAGTCTAACTTCAGTACTGGGCAAATTGGATGAAACTATAGTAAAGAAAAGAGTTGCCAAACAAAAAGATGAATATAAATTGTTGGGGAAAAGTCAACATGGTTTCTGTAAAGGGAAATCGTGCCTCACCAATCTAGTAGAGTTCTGTCAACAAGTATGTTGACAAGGGGGATCCAGGGAGGGAATATAGTGTACTTAGATTTCCAGAAAGCCTTTTACAAGGTCCCTCACCAAAGGCTCTTAAATAATTTGTCATGGGATAAGAGGGAAGGTCCTCTCATGGACAGATAACTCATTAAAAGATAAGAAACAGTAGGAATGAATGGTGAGCTTTCAGAATGGTGAGAGGTAATTAGTGGTATCTCCCAGATGTCCATACTGGGAGAAATTCTATTCAATATATTAATAAATGATCTAGAAAACGCGGTAAACAGCAAGGTGACAAAATCTGCAGAGGATATAAAACTGCTCAAGATAGTTAAGTCCAAAGTAGAATGTGAAGAGTTTCAAAAGGATCTCACAAAACTAGGTGACTGGGCAATAAAATGTCAGATTAATTTTCATGTTAATAAATGCAAAGTAATGCATATTGCAAAACAAAATCCCAACTATACATTTAAAATGGAGACAGAATTAGCTGTTATCACTGAGAGATCTTGGAGTCATTTGGGTAGTTCTCTGAAAACATCCACTGAATGCACAGCAGCAGTGCAAAAAAGCAAACTATTAGGAATCATTAAGAAAAGGATACAGAATAAAACAGAATAACGTATTGTCTGCATATAAATCCATAGTACATCCACATCTTAAACGCTACATACAGATGTGGTCGTCTCATCTCAAAAAGATAGCTTGGCATTGGAATAGGTTCAGAAAAGACTGACAAAATGATTAGTTGTATGGAACAGCTGCCATATGAATTAATTAGACTGGGACTTTTCAATTTGGAAAAGAGATGGGGGAGGGGGCAATGATAGAGGTCTATAAAATCATGTCTAGTGTGGAATTGAATAAAGAAGAGTTATTTACTCCTCATAACACTCCTTGCCAGAGGATCTTCTGAAGTCCGAAACTATAACAGGGTTAAAAAAAAAAAAAAAAAGAGCGCAGCAGCTAGTTAAGTTCATGGAAGAATTAGCCAGAATGGGCAGGAATGTGTCCTTAGCTTCTGTTTGTCAGAATCTGGAAATGGGCGACAGCGAATGGATCACTTAACGGGATACTAGGCTAGATGGACCTTTGGCCATTCTTATGTAAGTCCTGCTATTAACGATATAAGCAATCTTGATAAATGCCCAAAATCCTATCAGGATAGAGGCGGTAGGAACAGAGCCCTTTGCCAACTCCTTTAACCTTGTACATATCAGAATAGGCCCGACATATAAAGAGGGAGAGGGAGAGCCAGTCCAGTGAGATACCGCATGCTGAAACCCAAGAGTATCATCCACTTTGCCTGAAACGTTAGGCTTGTAGACAACTTGCTGGTGCCAAAGGAGAACCTGCTGGGCATCATCCAGGCAGGTGCGCTCTTCCATATCTAACCATGGAGCATCCAGGCCAAAAGGTGCAGGAACACGAGACTGAGTTTCAGAAGCAAACCTTGATCCTGTGACAGTAAGTCCAGGTGATTCGGGAGGGGCCAAGGAGGGTATGCTCGTGAGCATACTGAACCAGTGCTGGTGGGGCCAGGCTGGAGTGATCAGGAGAAAATGAGACAAGGCTCGAGTGATTCAATGCTAGACCCGATTGTTGAGAAGGCTCGGCGGGAATGTGTACTGCAGGCCTTCAGATCACAGCAGGAGACATATGCCAAGGGGGAGCCCTCTAATGCGGAAAACACCACAAATGGGGAAAAAAAGTGATGCTACTGTAATGCCCACTGATGTTGACAAAGTGCTTCAAATCACATTGGGGCTAGTGCACACTGAAAACTTGCACAGGCATAGCTAGTCTGTCAGAGCTGTGAGAAATCCACACCCTTGAGAAATGTAGCTGCCCTCACCCCTGCTGTCTACAGCACATTTTTTCCCTTGACCTAGCTATCATCTTTCAGGGAGTTGGGTTAACAGCTGCAACAGGAGAACCCTCCGGTGCCTGTACTTAGCATCTACACTGAAGCATCACAAATGCCATTCTAGCATTTTAGTATATAAATAGCCTCACAGCCTGAGGCTGTCTACATTGACACTTTAATGTGCTACAACTTTCTGGCTGAGGGGTGTAAAAAAAAACACTCCCACCCCAAAGTGCAGCAAGTTACAGTGCTGTTTTTATACCAGGAAAATTAAGGCTTATTGTAATCCAGTTATCAGATAAATATCTTTCATGAAGTTAACACTGTGCAAGGGGAGCCACTTGATATAAAATGGTAATGAGATAGGAGTGTTATGTAGGCACACTACTCTGATTAAACTAACAATTAAGCAAAAAGGTAAAAACGAGCTTCCTGTGGAAAGAAAGAAACACAGTAACCAGAGATAGGCAAGGTAAGGCAATCCCTTTTAATGAAGCCACTTCTTCTCAGGAAGAGCTCTGCATATCTTGAAAGCTTGGTCTCCTCTCCTTCATTAACAAGAAGCGGATTCAAATAAAAGATTTACCTCATTCACTTTGTCTCTTTAACGTGCTGGGACCAATGCAGCTATATCACCACTGGAAATATCCAGAGACACGAAGTCTTGTGAATGGGTAAGATTGGCGCTCTGCACATTCCTACCCAGGTTCCTCTGAGGTAGTGACATGTAATTGACAGGAAAAACTGTCTCACCAGGAGCACTGACTTTCAGTCAAAAAGAATATAAAGGGATATTGTGACAGGAAGGAAACTGATAAAACTTACTTAAATGTGCTGAAATTAAAAAAGATGGATTTTTTTTTAGGTTCCCAGATAAAAAAAGGGGCCATTTGCAAGAATGTTGTCTGACTTCCTGCACAGGCTATAGAATTTCCCTGAAGTAATTCCATTGTGTATTGAAGATGCTTAAAATGCTAATGAGGGGAGCACCTAGGCCCACCATCAGGAATTTGGGGCCCTAGGACAGAAATCAATGGGTCCCCGGCCTCTCAGACAGAGAGTCAGCCCTTCCACCCACCCCCAGAAGAGCTCTGGGCCAACTCAGCCCCATTCTTCCTTTCCCCAGACCCAACCTGCCTGCTCTAAGCAGATGCTTTTGATATGCCCCATGTAGATATGCCCCATGTAGAATATGCCCCATTACCTGCCTGCAGCATAACAAAATGGGTAGCCATGTTAGCCTGTAACTTTAAAAACAATGAGTAGCCCTCTTGCACCTTAGACACTAACAAATACATGAGCTATCATGGGTTGAAGCCACATCAGTTGAGTGAGTGAGTCTCTAAAGGTGCCACAGGACTACTTGTTTTGTATCAAGAGCTACTGTGGCAGTGACCAGGACCTCTGGGCAACTGTCCCCTTTGCTCCGCTCTCCCATCGGCAGGCCTGGACATACTCACCCTCACGTTAGGAGTTACACAAGCCAGAAGAGACAAGCAGGGAGGGAAGACAAGCCTAACATGAGAGCAAGAGAGAACTGTCAGTAACGGGGCAGAGACTGCACCTAGCCCACAGCCTATAGGAACAAAGGTTTATGCTATGGCTGAAAACAGCCACATCTGTAAGCTAGGAGAGAATGGAGAGGAAAAAGCAACAACAGCACGGTCAAGGCTGAGTCAGCAAAAGGGCACCTACTTCACAGTCCTAATGTGGAAGAGCCAAATCTTTGTAAATGTGTGCAGCCAATATACTCCAATGCTGACTTACAATAGCCCTGCTAGTTCAGTGACAGACCCAGTGGAGATGGGAAAAAAGTAAAATACATTGCTAGCTTTTTAACAAACAGGAAACTAGACAATCACGAAGCACACAGGCCCACACTAAACTTTCCCCCATTCTTTCTAGTACTTCATTCAGCAGTAGGGAAGGTCCTAGTACAGAAAACATTGTAGTCAGGATGTAAATCAAAGCACGGGGGTGGGGAGAAAGAAGAGTTAATAGATAAATCGCACTCAAGTTACATGCAGGAAGAACCTAAAACAGTCACTAATCTCAGCAGCTTCCTAACAGCCAGAACTTTAGAGCCACTGCATATCTTTTTCCACCCACATAACAGAAGTCTGTTTTCCCAGCCCTGTGATTTTGCTTAGAAGAACACATACTCAAAAGAAAACAGAACAGAATTCTAACACCAGACAGACTGGACCCAGAACATGTGGGAATATGGCCACAAGGCTGGTAAATCTGTACAGCTTCACCTAGATAACAGTGGATCCAGATTAGAAAGTTACATACTTCAGCTTAAAAAAAACTTGTTTCCTTTTTAACATAAGAGAAAAAAAGCCACCAAAACAAAACACCACAACCAACCCCATCACTCCAAAATGACAGGGAAATTCCAGCTATAAAGCACATTTTCATACACAGTATTGTTAATGTTACAGCAACTATAACTATCTTCCATGGAGAAGGTCAGTGTTCCATTTCATTTCTCCTTAGATGTAGGCATATAATTTTCAATGATTACACCCTTGTTTCTGTCTGGCCAATCTTGTAGACCAGAATACTGCCAGTGATATGTTATAACTGTTTGATTCACTACTGGGAAATTAGTATTTTCTGAAAAATGACAAACAAAATCACAGACAAAATAAGTTGTAATTCCCCCTTATATATCTGGCCAAGGTGAATCCCCTATCAGGTAGACCTAGAAGCAAAACTACAATTTGCACTCTTTTAGCTGGTTTACTATAAAATGCTTTAATTGCAGCCATGAACCCAGAGCCAAAGCAACACACTTGATGTAAAATTGTACAGGAAAGACAGTCCAAGAGATATTTTGACTGCCATTAAATGTAGATTGTCAAGGGGAATAAAGATAGTTATAATGCAAATGGTGTTCACAAACTCCAAAACACAGAGATCAATGTCCTGGCATTCTATTTAGTGGGTCTAGATAAGACCTGCAAAATTGAATACTGAGGGTGCTTCCAGTTGGTGCTGGTACTCTTTGCAGTTGCAAGGAGTAAGGGAAGATCCTGTTAGAATGTTACGTTGATATTTTCTTCCCCATTCT
This sequence comes from Pelodiscus sinensis, assembly GCF_052426305.1. Classification (NCBI taxonomy): domain Eukaryota; kingdom Metazoa; phylum Chordata; order Testudines; family Trionychidae; genus Pelodiscus; species Pelodiscus sinensis. The sequence continues at coordinate 13,760,513 of NC_143065.1, read as the reverse complement.
AGGTATTTGCTTTTGTCCTCTAACTTAAAGATCATGCTGCCTTCCATTATTTTGATGCATCTTAAAGTTAAAATGCTTTTTGTAGGGCATCAAAAATACTGAATATCCTAAATTACTCACATTTCCTCTACCTTCCCCCAACTCTAGGCAAGACAGGTTTATTTATTTAAATTAAAATATTTAAGTTAAATCTAAGGCCAGTCAACACTAGACTTGGAAGGTTGGCTTAAGGTATACCTGGCACTGTCTTCATAGTGGGAGACTGATGGAAGCAAACAGTCCCATCAGCTTCCCTTACTCCTTGCAACTGCAAAGAGTACCAGCACCAACTGGAGGCACCCTCAGCATTCAATTTTGCAGGTCTTATCTAGACCCACTAAATAGAATGCCAGAACATTGATCTCTGGTGTATAAACAGACTTGGCCCATGGCTTTCAGTAGGGCTCTCACATACAATGAGAAGTAGATAGAACTAATCAGGTTCTGGATATTAAAGGCATGTGGCTTTCAGTCTACCAGATTTATGACACTTTGGAAAATGGAAAATTCAGAACCTAGAGATCACTGAGCAACTAATTGTTTATTGTCCAGTTGTGAAAATGAACAGTCCAAAAATTTGTAGGGCTGTTTTTGCACTCCTGCTGTCTCTAGAGTGGGAAATCCATCTTCAGATATCAAAAGCTGGCAGTCACTTCTGTGCAGATGTTATGGGCAGGTCCAATGCAGCGAGGGAGCAGTTGGTACTACAGGTGGATTTAAAGCAGAGAACAGAGCCATCTACTCAAGGAGATATTTACTTCTAGCTAGAATTACAACAAAGTTGGAGGGCAGGAAATGATTCATATGTAACCAGTTAAGACTTAATGCTTGTAAAATGAGTATTTTCATGATTTGTGCAGGGCATTTTATGATAAAGTCCATCCACATGCCCAAAGTACATACCTAAAGAGAACAAGAATACTGGTTACTCAACACTTAATATATACCACTTTTGAAGTGTGCCTGTCCTAAATCGTTTTGCTCCAATGTCTTAGTCTCACTATTGATGGTGGTTTTGTACCTCCCCAATAACCCATGCTAGCTTCTGGGAGAAGATACTGTTTTAACAACGTCCAACACACCTGCCATAATTGCAAGTTCCATTGTTGAAGAGTGAGTGAAAGATTGTAAGTTTGTCTTGCATAACCCACTCAAATTTCAATACACTTTTAGTTTCTAATTCTCTGTGTCCTAAACAATAAATTTCCAAGCTTTTGCATGAACATGTGTGCTTGTAGGGAGTAGCAGGCCATAGTCTCTGTAGTCAGGACCCTGAGTCATGTTGAATACATGTTGTATGGTACAGCAACATGGTCATAGAATCATAGGACTGGAAGGGACCTCGAGAGGTCATCGAGTCCAGCCCCCCGCCCTCAAGGCAGGACCAAGCTCCGTCTACACCATCCCTGACAGATGTCTATCTAACCTGTTCTTAAATATCTCCAGAGAGGGAGATTCCACCACATCCCTTGGCAATTTATTCCAATATTTGACCACCCTGACAGTTAGGAATTTTTTCCTAATGTCCAATCTAAACCTCCCCTGCTGCACTTTAAGCCCATTACTCCTTGTCCTGTCCTCAGAAATCAAGAAGAACAAATTTTCTCCTTCCTCCTTGTGACACCCTTTTAGATATTTGAAAATGGCTATCATGTCCCCCCTTAATCTTCTTTTTTCCAAACTAAACAAGCCAGGCTTCATGAACTGGGCTTTGTAGGTCATGTTCTCTAAACCTTTAATCATTCTTGTCGCTTTTCTCTGTACCCTTTCCAATTTCTCCACTTCTTTCTTGAAATGTGGCGCCCAGAACTGGACACAGTACTCCAGCTGAGGCCTAACTCGTGCAGAGTAGAGCGGCAGAATGACTTCACGAGTTTTGCTTACAAACACACCTGTTGATACAACCTAGAATCATATTTGCTTTTTTTGCAACAGCATCACACTGTTGACTCATATTCAACTTGTGGTCCACTATGACCCCTAGATCCTTTTCTGCCATGCTCCTTCCTAGACAGTCGCTTCCCATCTTGTATGTATGGAACTGATTGTCCCTTCCTAAGTGGATTTCTCTTTATTAAACCTCATCCTGTTTACCTCTGACCATTTCTCTAACTTGCTATGGTCATTTTGAATTACGTCCCTATCCTCCAAAGAAGTTGCAACCCCACCCAGTTTGGTATCATCTGCAAACTTAATAAGCCTACTCTCTATCCCAATATCTACATCATTGATGAAGATATTGAACAGTACGGGTCCCAAAACAGACCCTTGCGGGACTCCACTTGTTATCCCTTTCCAGCAGAATTTAGCACCGTTACCAACAACTCTCTGACTACGGTTATCCAGCCAATTATGCACCCACCTTATCGTGGCCCTATCTAAGTTATATTTGCCTAGTTTATCAATAAGAATATCATGCGAGACCGTATCAAATGCCTTACTAAAGTCTAGGTATATGACATCCACTGCTTCTCCCTTATCCACAAGGCTCGTTATCCTATCAAAGAAAGCTATCAGATTAGATTGGCATGACTTGTTCTTCACAAACCTATGCTAGCTATTCCCTATCACTTTATTACCTTCCAAGTGTTTGCATATGATTTCCTTAATTACCTGCTCCATTATTAATATCATGTTAATATCTTGGACTAATCAGTCCTGTTTGTCCCATCAAACTTAGCACCACCACATGTGAACATGTGCAGCGACAATGGAGCTTGCTCATAACCTTTATTTCCTAAAGTATTTTCAGATCTGTAAAATGGGCGTCCTGTATTTTCCTCATTGCTGCAGCTCGTGTTCTCCTTGTGTCCAAGAGCCTTTTGGTATCTTCCCGAAAAAAATCTTTAAAACCGCTGTTTTAATTTACACTCAATTTTGACTCCCTCACACCAGCCTTCCTGATTTCCTCAGTCTGACATTTTCCCTTATGCTATTAAGTCTTTTCCATCTTCCTCCAGTAGTTAATACAACAGGTGTCACTAGAGCACTGTTTGTCAAACTTGTAAGTAAGCTGCTGGCAGGCCTGCGCCACTTTGTTTACTTAGCGTGCCAGTAGCCAGGGAGCCTTGCAGCTCCCATTGTCTCCAGTTCACCATTTGCAGCCAAGGGGAGCTGCAGGGGTAACCATGAACCCCAGCTAATGGGAGCTGCAAGGCTCAGTGGCTACTGACACACTAAGTGAACAAAGAGGTGCAGACCTGCCAGCAGCTTACACCGGCAGCCCTGGGACCCAAGTTTGGAAAACAATGCACTAGAGTGCTGCCTGTTTCAGAAGTGTTGCAGGGCCTTTGTAGCACCACCTTGTGAGGGAAAGGGGAACCAAGACTATGGGCACAGCAAGGTATATGTGGGAAGCACTTTCTCAAGACAGAAAAGGAGTAACATTTTCAAAAATTTAAGTTGCAAATTGACTTTGGGATTAGGCTCTAAAGTGCTTAAATTGGATTTGAAAATGCAACTCATGTGCACTATCCAGATCTGATTGCAATTTCACACAAAGAGATACTTTTAAGTATCTCCAAAGGGAGCAATAACTTAACCACCAACCTGTTTCAAGTACTAGATCTTTGCTGAATCAAGTTCAAGCAGGCATAGTCCTTAAATGGGACTATCATTTATCCAGAGAATGGTGAATTTGACATAAGGAAATGCAGATCTGTCAATAAATTCGATGTTTTCCCATTAGAGAGGTGTAGCAACAGAGGCTGGATATGCTGAAATCTTTACAAGAAATGAAATACAAGTAGGCATGTTTGAGGGAGGATATACAGAGATTTAATCAGATTTACTATTTACAGTTGAGATCACTTTCACATACCATTTTGCTACCTTACATGGCTACATTATTTCCAAACCAACTTAGGATCTACAATATAACAGTTTACTCAACACATAAAACAGCTCTTCATAGAAAAAATGAAAATTCATTATAGAACAGTAGTGCATACCATTTTGCTCCTGAAAAGCCAGCTTTATTTTAAAACACTAAAGTTTGAAAGATTGGATCTCTGAATTTAAGATCAAAGATGCACACTTGTGATTCTAAAATTATTTTGGTTAGTAGTCATTTCATACAACTTATCTTTAGAGTGTACTGTCTTTACCTATGTTTTTTTTTAAAAAAAACCTGACACTGGTGAGAGGTAAGACTATATTAGCCATCACAAATTAAATACAGTTGACTTCCTTTGTACAACTTTGGCCAAAAACATTCCACATAGTGAAGATTTAAAAGGATTCCATATACATATGCAAGAATCAGTTAGTTAATGCTTAGAGGTAATTTACCAAATTAGGCACACTTCCTTTAACTTTCATGTCAACCAAATTAATCTTGATCTGCAAATGGTTCTGAAATTAGAAAGTTTGCTATTAGACTAAAACATATTTAGATACATGAACAGCTGGCTAAATAGCAAGTCACAGGTAAGTATATGGGTATGTGGAAAGCCAAGTTGCTTTGCCCATCACCAGTGTACGTTACAGCTGTCCTCATCTGTGCAGGGTGTGTTTTAGCTAAGTCTACACAGGCAGGAAAACTACTGCAGTAGACCAGGCCCATTCACCTTCCAAGGAAATAAGAGATTCAAGCTCAGGTTTGCATTATCTTCTATGCATAGGTTCCGCCAGTGATAAGAAGCTCGTAAGCGGGATCCCGGCTCCTTCTACACAGCACTACACAGGCACACAGCATGCCCAGCAGCTATGGAAAGAAAAAACAAAACTGAGCACACAGGATATTCTTGCCAGAGATTTAGTTTCTAGATATCAAAGGAAGTTTCAAATTACTATAGATAAAGCCTGAAGTGTGACAAGAGGCAAAATAAGAGGACTTGAAAAGTTTACCAGCTATTCATCTACTACATAAAATTAAGCTCCAAGCGGATCCTTCAAAAAAAAAAAAAGTCTTATAGGAGCATCTTTCATTAGGCTATTCCTTGGTCAAATCACCTGCTGTATTCTGCATCTATTAGGGAAACAGAGGCAAAACAAGACTAATTTAAGAAGGTGGAAACTTTGAATTAGTTGATATAAAAGATGGAAATCAAGGTGATTTAATATTTAATTGCCATAGAAGAAATATCTGTGTGCCACAAGTATAACATTTCAAAGAGGAAATTAGAACCATGCTATTTAATATATAGTTACTATAATCCAGAATGAACAAAAGCAGTTAAACAAAAGCACTTAAAGTTATGACAATTTAACAGGTCTGTAAAAAAAGACACTATAGCTGGAAACCTGTCCTTTGTTAATGCGGCCAAATTTGGAAAAAGTGCCCATAGTTGCAGTTGTCACCTTTTAAAATCCCATTAGTTGCTGCAAAGGTTGCACTGTTACTCCAATGGCTACTCTGGCATCTTGCCAGAAACCAAGGGGTTCAGCTAATTAGTATATAAATATACATGGGATGTTAATGTGAAAATAATGCACTCAGGGCTGTAACAAAGTATTTTACAACAAGTTCAATGCTCGAGGAAGACATCAGTGAGAAGGCTGGAACTGCTTTGCAACCAAGTCTACAACGTCTGGCTTTCTCTTTCACGATGCCTTATGAAGTTATTGTTTAGATTTGTTGATAAGGCTGAATAAAGGAATAAGTCTGAACAGATGTAATTCCCAAAGAGGCCAGACAAACAACAGCCCTTTTACATAACTTGATATATGCCCACAGGGTGACATTTTTAGAACTTTAGTTGGTTCCTTTCCTTGGACTGAAAGTAAATGGTACAATACATTGCAATTCAGTCAAGTCAAGCTGAAATTTGTCCATGCTTCAAGTTTAATAGAAAATAGGACTGCAGGCAGACCAAGACATTTTGAAGCTTCTTGATTTGTGCTGAGGTACATTGTCATTGGGTTTCAGAGTTAAACACACCATTGAATTGAATAAAGAAAGTCACACTTCTCAGATCTGCATTATTTATTGACCAAGGAAACAAAGTACTGGGTAATGGCTGGATAGCTATATGAAACTATTAAAGTTATGTATCAAATGTTCTGTTTTTGTCCATAAATATACACTTACACATTGAAACTCAATAACATTAAGTGATGTTAGCTTAAATCAGTGCCAAAATTTGTGTTACAGTTCTCAGCCAGGATTAAATTTAGTTAAACTATCACTGTTCTGAACAGTGTAGGTGCATTAGTTTTCAATCATCGGCAATTTCACCACCACCATAAATATTCCTTACTGAGTTGTCATTAAAAAAAAGCCAACCCATTTCACTAACCATATAATCAAAATACTAATGTCAGGTTAGGAATTTCATAGAGTTTAGTTTTATGTGAAATCATTGTAATCCTAGCTTATGAGCAGGTGAAAACAGTCAAATTATGTATTGTTGGGTCAACTCAGATCTGAACTAATGTCGGACATTCTGTATACATTTAATGGCCAATTATGTCATAGAATAGTTTGATGGCCTTTCAACTGCATCAGCTCTCAGGTGTCAGACTCTGAAAGGAAAACATGCTGTTGAAATTTTTGGTTCAAAGGTAAGATTTCCATGTTTCAGAGTTTTATTTTTTCCTAAAATAAAGACCACGGATGTATTAGTACTACCTATGTATGAAGACAATGTTGGTTAATGTAAAAAATTGTAATAGTCACCAAAATATTGATTAGCGATGTTAAAAATCATGCATTTGTGTAAATGTGTAACTTCTGAAATTTGAGGTGGGGCAGGCTTCAACCGATGAGAAACAGTAACTGTTGTCATAGCACAAACTCACTAAATTGAAGACTGACAAACTAAATTTAAGAGAAAGAGGCTCTAGAAAACCTGAAATCAATGGAAGTGTCTTATTGACTCCACTAAACTCTTGTGGGTCTAGTTTCTGCTATTAAAATGTTCTGCATTGGATCAGTATCAGGAAATTGCCAGCTCTTAGGAAGAAGGGCTATTTTTTACAACAAACATTGTTCAGTAATCCTTCATTGCCTCAGTCAAACAAGTTAAATTTGTAGGTTACAGTGACAATGCAGAGTTGCTGTAAGCAGAGCTGCCAGAAGCATTAGTCTTCCTGTATATTACAAACACGACAGAATGAGGTCTTTGTGCATTCTTAAAGCCTTGATCAAAAATGTTACTGAATGGGGAAGATCACTGCTGCTCCAATTCACATTTATAGGTCAGAGCCTATTTATTGAAGATTACATTCTCTCTCATGTTTCAATTAATTTTTATATCATCTTGCTGTGCCATATGCACAAAGGACATACTGAAATTACACTTTTATGTATTGCACACAGAATCATGGCAACACTGCATGCTATGGCTTTACAATGGGCTACTGGAGGTTTTAGTTAATAAAAGATACAAAGTTAGGTCAACTAGGACCAGGCTGAAAGGAAAGCAGAGTTTGAATATCGAGAACTACATTAAGATAAATAGCTTATTTAATACAGAAACCTTGCGGCAACAACAAAACCTATTAAAATGCATTACAACATCTAATTACCTAAAAAGTTCCTACTGCAGTCAGAACTAAGCAGAAATAATAGAAACTGTTTACTGAACACACCAGGACTATATGTTTAAGATCCAATATATTTTCTTAATGGGTGTTGCAGGGTTTGTTTTCACATAGAAATGAAACATTTCAAAATAACTTGCGTCAGTATCTTGGCCTGGGCAGAAAACCTTCACTGATGTTTTTCTTTTCTTTTTTTGGCAAAATGTTTACATAGTCATTGCTGCAGACAACCTGGACCCTCTGCTGATAGCTAGATTACAGCCATGTAATGCAGAGACTATTCAATGAGCATGCTTGCTCACAGCTGGTAAGCCAATGGAGAGACCAATGGGCACACATGGCCATAAATGAAAGAGTAGCAAGGGTTATAGCCCCATGCTGAAGGGGTGGGATTTTTAATAATGCTGTTATGGGTTGGGAGAGGGGAAGAACTCTTCTATTTCAGATTCCAAAATAAGTGCCACTTTTAGGACACAGCTTCATAAACATTTCACCTAGTGTTTCTTAAGGTAGCAGTCTCCCTTTATTTTTTTTCCTTTAAACCCAGGCAAGAAAAAGCAACTATGGTTAGTAAACACTGAACTCTGTGCCTGGCACCAATCAGAGAAAAGGAATACTAAGAAGCATCAATAAACAGAACTGAAACTAGAATATCAAGACACTCCAGCAGTTCTCTGCAGCCTTTTGTACAGTGGCATAAATATAAGATTCTGTATATTTGTGTGTGACAGGACTACTCATTTGAGTTAATCAGGGTATACTGAAGCTTTTGACAAAACATAGAAACTGCAGTTAAGACGCCAAAAGCTCTCAAGGAGAAGTGACAAGAAGCTTAAATTCATTTGTAGCAAACCACGTGCAGGTTAACAAAAGGACATGACCAACTATGGAAGGAGGCAAAAAAGATACTAGAAGAGAACTTCTATGACACGCAGAGTTGCATGAATAGAACAATCCTATTTTGACCATCAGTCCTTGCTTCCAATTACACTTAAACCTCACTATTCTGGGTATCCCTAATATGGGAACACCTGTGGTAGGGAGGAGGAAGTATCTCTGCATGCTGTTGCTCCCCCTCTTCCCACTTGGGGGAAAATGTGGGGGGCATGGAGCCTTGTGTGCCCCCTAGGGCAAAATGTGCTCCATCCTCCTTAAATGCCCTCCCTGGCCCAGCAAAATCTTTAATCTGGAATAGCCCGTTTCACAGGGATGCTATATTAAAGAGGTTCAAGTGTATTTTGGATGCCTCTCTCTGGAAACTACTTCGGTTGTTCTCTCTCCCCCCCCCCCGCTTCTCCCTCTCGAGTTGATGGCCAAAGTTACACACAAGTTGATTTAACACTTTTGTACTATGTACAAGGTTCTTCTGTTGAATTTTCCTCATCTCAGTAAGTTCATACTGCTATTACTCGACAGTAGGAATATTGAAAATCAGTTATTTTACTAATTGTATAACTGTTAAAATTCCTAATGGTTACATGTTTATTTGGTGCAACAGGCAGGAGCCAGTCTCAAGGGGAGCAGATTTAAAACCTGGGGCTGAGGCAGCCTGCCGGTCCGAGTTTTAAATGCAGAGCATGCGGCGTATGTGTGCGCGCCTGTGTGTTTTATGGTTAACCAAGACTGTTTAAGGAATTGGTTATCTGTTAAAATCCCTAAAGGACAAGGCGAGCAATGCACATGGGTTAAGGCTGTAATAGTGTAATCAATTAACTGATAAGCAAAAGCTTATAGGTTAAATGCTATAGACTACACACCTCTCTCTTACAGGTACATTTTTTAGCAGACTGGACAGCAGCCTGGCTTGTGCCAGGTCTCAGACATACCCCGCTGCAGCTCTGCATTTAAAGTGTATTAGGAGCCAGATGGGCAGGCAGCCTGGCTAATGTTTTGGTTCGTGCTGGATCTGGGAGCTCAGACATTCCCTGGATAGGTGCTGTTGCCTCTGTATCAGTGCTGGTTTTTAAACTGGCTCCCCTTCTGGGCCAACTTCTGCATGGTACCCTGTGCTGCTGCCTCTGACAGAGACTATGTCTAAACTAGATCTCTCTTTCGAAAGAGGGATATTAGACATATCAAAATTGCAAATGAAGTTGGGATATGAACTTCCCACGTTTCATTTGCTCATTTTTTGAGGTTTACAGAATCTTTCAAAAAAGCCTTTTCTTTTCAAAAGAACCACGTCTGGACTGCGGTTTCACTTTCAAAATAGCATTTTTCAAAAAAATGCCATGACAATTATGCAAATGAAACACGGGAAATTCAAATCCCAGCCTCATTTGCAGTGTCAATATGTCTAATTTACATCCCTCTTTTGAAAGAGGGATAAAGTCTAGACATAGTCAGAGGCAGCAGAGCGGCTCCTCAGGAGTGGGGCCAGAGCTCACTGCTGCGCTGTTCCTAGTGCAGAGGAAAACAGGAGGATTCCAATGATTTGCTCTTTGTTTCAGTGCATTCAGATACTTCCTAGAGGTTTGAAAGGGGGAGGGGTGCATGACTACAGAGCAGCAGAGAGCGAAACACTGAGCAAAGCCACCAGGTCAGGCATTGTGGGATACTGAGGGAAGTCAGTTCTGACAACAAAACAAACAGCAATGTCCACACTGGCTCTCTAACAATAAAGGGAGGGGAGAAGAAATAAAGAGTCTCTTGTAGGAGTGGACGTTGGTCACAGAAACTGGACGTGTTTTGACAAAAGTTGCATTGCTGTGAGTTTTTCCTCACTGTTTAGTTGCCAATTGACCCTTTTAGAGACAACTACCTTACCATATAGAAAGCCAGCAGCACTTGTTACCATTTCCAGTCAATAGGTGACTATTCAGAAGCCCTATTCCAGAGTAAACAGAACTATTCCTGAACACTCATTTATCTGAGCACCAACTGCTCACCCCTGTTATAAACTGCTCGTGCTCTAGCACTGATTTAGTTAAAGTAGGTTTTAATATTTAAAGTTAAATAATTGATGACAGAAAGATGAAAGTTCTGAACTAACATTACATTCTCATACTGCAAGATGGTTAACTCTAAAAGCAACACAGAAGCGCCTTTAATTTAAGATTATGACTTCATATACATTAAGTTTACACAGGAAAGAAAACATCTCTCCACAGGAATGTCAAGAAACTATATAGTGCAAGAAGAGTATTAGACAAAGCACATTTTTCAAACACCAAGGCAAAATGTATGACTAACAGGAGATCAAATCACCTAAAAGGGATGGAATAATCAGATCTATCCAAAAGCAAAAATTAGCATTTTAGATACCTCAAATAAGACAGCTCAAGAAAATGAAACCATATTAAATGCCTAACATTTATATGCAGATTAGTTAGCCACTTAAGTTTATTTTGGAGATGGAGTTCCATTACTAGAGGCATTTTCGGGTGCTGAATATTGGCAAAAAATCCTTTTGAAAAATTTCAGTCCAACAGATAAACTGAACTTTAATAGCTTTATATAGCTGGCTTGACTTTACTAAAGGCAGAAATTTACACCAATTAAAGTTTTCTGCTGCTAAGCACTGAGGAATATTTAGTTTGCTTTAAAAAAAAATCGTAGCAACAGCTTGCATAGTATTTTCATAGGGGTCTGTAATGCCACTGCTGCATCTGCAGACACCTGGCTAATACCTCTAACAATATCAGAGCATTAACTGCCTAAACTACATGAACAGAGAAGCAGGATTCCAAACATACAGGCACATTTAAGAGTACATGGCAGCATACTTTTTCCAAGGTCCATTTACATAAAGAATTAAATTTTGTTTTAATATGCATCTCAATATCTATCTGTGGAACCTAGTTAACATGTTTTAATTTTGCCATACCTTGCAAAATTTTATTCACAGCATCTGTAAGTTGTTCATAATGTACCTGACCATTAAGGCATTTAACTAACCAAATTCAACAGACTATAGGTGCAGTTTTTATAAAGATGTGCTTTATGACAGTGTACTCCCTGAACTATCAGCTGGAAAGTTTGAGCTAGCAACTCTTTACATTTATGTACAGAGAATTCTTAACTCATAATTTCATTTCCTCAGAAGGTCCAGCAGTTGAATTAGTAACCTGGGATCATAGCTTTTCATATAAAAATGAAACTCTGGACTATCAGCCAAATGTTTTGAAATCTCACCTGAATGGCAGCAAATGCCAGTGCTGCCCAGATAACATACATCATGATTTCTTGTAGCTTCTTTACAACCAAAGCCTCACACCCCTGAAACAAGCAAAGAGGACCATTTAGAAAGTGCTCAGCCTGGTCATAACTTTGCACAGGAGCTCTGCATATATATCCACTAACAAAAAGAAACAAATGTCAGACAAATATAGCAAGCAGAATGGACAGACGTGCAAAAAGCTTTACATTCTAGAAGTAATGAGATCTAAATATCGGCTTTTAGGACAGGAAAAAAAATCAGTTATTTTTTTCAGACTCCAGATCAGATCCCTGATTTATGAACTATACCCCAAATCTATGCTTTGGCCATTAGAACAAATTTTACAAAGACTATCAGCTTTGTACATACTAGCGAACTGAATTCACAGGCCTGGATTACCTCAGAGTAAAGGTCCATTGGGTGGGCCAAACTGCCAGTACAATTGGTGCTGGTTGCTCTGCAGCAGCTGAGGGGCACACTGTTATTTTTAGTTTCTTTGAACCACTTGGTGTTCTCCCAGTCTGAATAGTTGTGGATCCCGCAACAGCGCAGCTGCAGAAAACAGAAAAAGCCACTGAGTATATCAAAGTTATCTCAAAGGGAAAATCATTAAGAATATGCAGCGACTATTACAACGCAACACACGCACACATTTGCATTAGAAAAGTCTGTGTTAAATATTGAATATTGGAGTTGGTCACGTGCCACTTAGCACAGTAAATGTTTTGCCAAAGACTGAAGTTACAGATTGAATAGTGTTTAGTGATTATTTTCAACTTCAAATTAGTTTTATGGTAAAGATTCTGAAAACTAGCTATGCAACAGTCATTGTTAAAATTCCACCCCGGATGCTAAATGTTTAACTGAGTTTTCTATGCCCTCAATCCCATATATAATTTTGGATGATTTATAAACTTAATAAAGACCTGTTCCATTAATATTTTCTTCAGACATTCTTGTGCTCAAATGACTACAGAGAAAACTGTGGAGTCCACTTCTTACCATAGAGTTATGCATCAAAATTTAGATCTCCCATTTTAAACAAGTATGTTTCTAGCCTTCATGGGTGTGAAGGAAGCCTTCAAAATGTGAACCAAATGTGAATCAATGCAGCATTGTACTACACTAAAATTGTAACAGACTAAAACTATGGCCTTAAGTCTGAGCCTGAATGGGATAGTAAAGCATTCTGCTTTCGTCAGGTCTCATAAGTCTACTAAACTCCCTAAAGTCCCTGCCCATCCACACACTTCAAAGCACACAGCTGCAGAGAATGGTGGTTTCTTAAAAATCAAAAATGTTTTTAAAATAGCTCACTAAGCATCAGCATTTCCGGCTCACAATAGAGAGAGACTTTCAGACTCCAAGTCAACAGATGGCAGCCACGTTAGGTAAAAATGCCAGGGTTAAAGAAAATCAAGCAGCCATTGACACTTGGGAGTTAATCTCAGAGTTTGGAGCCATGAGAAATCATCTGATACCCAGTATTAAAGAAGGACGTTACTGAAGGGATAACAGGCCAGACTCTAGGCACACTGGACTTAAATACCAAAACCAGTGAGTGTGCAGTGCAGAACACGGCACTGCTGAAAAAAAGAGAAGATGCACATGGAATTGGAGGATATAGAAAAGAGTGAAAAGGAAAAAATAAGAATTAAGGGACTCTCTAAAAGAAAGGAAAGTGTCCCACAGGACATTGTTTCCTCCCCGTAGACCTTGCAAGACCCTTATAAAAATCTTCCTGGAAAACGTAATCATTAAACAGAAATGTTTCGGGTCAGCTGATACACAGAACCTCTACTGAAAAATGAAGCTCTAGAATAAGGATGTAAACTGTTACCTGTCCGAGACAGAACAACAAAAATGGCTGCCCGTCGCAGGTGAGCCATAGCCTGTTACACCTCAAGGGCTGGTATAGGGGGCTCTGTCTGTGAGGCGGAGCGCTTTCCATATAAGGGCATGCAGAATAATTATCTTCCCCTGCTCGCTCCACCCACTGCAGCAAAGATCAACCAATGAGGCGACAAGTGACCTGGCAATAAAACAGGCAGCCGAACCCCTCTGAGTGGGGAATCGCATCGTGTGAACGCCTGGCCGGATCACCCAGACGCCTTGCGCCCCCCGCTCTCGAGTCTTACTGAGCGTACTCCGAGTTGGTCGACCCGAGTGGAGACAGTTTATGAGCATGTGGCTGGTACTCGTGTTCCTGCTGTCTCCAGAACTGGTATAACACCCGTCCCCCGCCATTATCCCTATCCTGATTGATTCTTCAGTTGCCCTTATTGCCTGTCAAGTGACAGGGGTTAAAGAGTTATTGTGTTAAACAACAACTATTTGTAAACTAAGTTTTTAACTGTTCCCTTGTATAAAATAGTGTAGATAGTTAACTTCATGAACAATATTAGTGTTAATTCAACTGTTCCTAACCCCTGGGCAGTTATTGACAATTACTGTGATTTAGAAAAGCCTCAGGGAATTGTTTTATATTGTTTGGTGATTTGCTTAATTTTTGTTCTGATAAATGTCTGGCATCCGCGTATGTGACTGAGTTCTCAGTCATTAGGTGTCAGAGTCATCATTCAGATAAAATCAGTTTTTCTTTTTGCAACCCCAAGTCGTGGTCTCACTCTTTCCGGCATCCCTTTCGAACTTCGCGTATTGCGGGGACTGACATTACCAAGTAAACCTAAGGTTTACTGGAGAAGTAACTGGTTAACCAGGCAGCGGGAACCTGGATAGGGCAGCAGGCAGGGCTGAAGAGTCCCCGATGGCAACCGGGCTATAGCAACAGCTCTGGCCCCATAACAGCCACAGCCTGGTGGGCGAGGGTAGGACCCCAGCTGGCTACCCAGACAGAGGCAGACAGGACCTGGCCTGGCCACTCCGAGCAGTAGTTCTGGTCCTGGCTGTGTGGCAGCCCCAGCCCCCATACACCCAGGGTCCCATCTCCCCGCACCAGTGAACTGCTGCTGTGGCAACCCAAGCCCTGAGCGGGGGCAGGTGGAACCTGGGCCAGGCAGCCCCCTCTATGGGATCATAGTTAAACATTTTGTTTAATATGTTAATTGTTTAACCACGATTTTAAATCCCCGCTCTAGACAAAAAGGCTTTTGTAAAAACATGTTTTTAAAAGCATATTAGTGGGAAACTGAATTTATTGATGACTGAGTCTACTGATAAAGCCTTCAGGTAAAACAAATCAAATATTTATGACAAAGGCAAATGGATTTTTTTAAAATTTAAATCAGACTTTGTATTAAAAAAACCCCTACATTTCTCATTTGAAAACAATTACAATTAAATCTCACCACAAACATGCTACACATAATTTACAATTTCATAAAAATGAATTAATGGCTTTAGTTTGTTCAACCTAAATACTAGCTCTTGCTTCTTGAAAGTTCTGGGCTTTTGATTTCTGTTTCTCAGCAGACTAAAAAGTAACATGACCAAAGACAGACACACATTAAGCAACCTCAGTTCATGCTCTCAGTTAATATAAACAAGTGAAAATGGATTAAGGACACAAAAATTAACACAATATTTGGAGAGTACTTGGAGTTATCCATAATGCCAGATTTAAAAAAAAAAACATTTATTTTCATCACTTGATGTACAGAAAGCCTTTGAGGGGATACAGTAGAACTTTCCATTTCAAATCCTCTCTCATATGGACTTTGTCCTCCGATATCTTAATGGATGCTCTTCATACCAGCTCAAAAGTGAGTCAAATATTGGTGTAAAATTCCCATTTTAAATTACAAAAAGAAGTCGTTATTTCAGACAATTTGTTACAAATGAGCAACAATTTCTATAAGATGCATGGGAATTCACATCTCGAACAACCTAGAGGAGCTCTATCATTTAAAACATGAAACCATCACTTCAGCAAATTAAAAAAATATATGGGGAAAGAATATAAGTTTCTTGGTTGGGAAGAATGGCCACAGTGGGAAAAAATTGAATATTCAGCTAAGGGTGTCTTCCTTGTATGAACCGATACAGAATAAGGGAAGACCAACGAGTGCAGATATTTGTACAAATCCATTAAACAATGATTTACTGTAACAAATATTACATGGGACTATGAAACCAACCAGTGCAAAGCAATAATGGATTGGGACACTAACCTAGACAATGAGACTACTGAACAAGAAAACTGTGGTGGTGTAAATATTGTTAGGTTACTGTGGATTAATTTAAAAAGTCACACTTCAGAAATTTACAAATGTCTTTTAATGTACCCTTTGCTATGGGTCTGAGACAGAGAGAACTTCTTTCCTCGTCAGCGACACTTACTGCGAATAATCCAGATCTTAATCCAAATTACAAATCAACAGATTTTTAAAGATTAGGGGAGACATGGTTAACCAATTATTCACTTATGATTGCTGACTTGGAAAAATTAAGTAACTTGAACTCTCCCATAGTAAAAGAACTTTTAAATTAGGAAGCTGAGAAACCATGCCTACAACAGACCCCCTGAGCCTTGGGGCTGGATCTGGCTTGTGGGGGAGGAAGTGACTGCATACTGAACAGCAGTGTAGGAAACCACTGACCTGGAGGCTCTCTTTGCTGCTCCCACTGGCCGGAAGCCCAGCCAATCGGAGCAGCAGGGAGCGGTGCCTTGGGGGCACGGAGCCAGGTAGGCAGCCCTTACATCCCTCATGTCAGACCCCATGCCCCAATCCTCTGCACATAGACACCCTCCCACTGAGACCCCTCATCCCCACCTTGCTCCTGCACCCTGCCTGCTGCTCAGAACTGTCCTCTCCTGCACACTCCCTTCCTGACCTTGCACCTCTATCCCCTCCCACACCCATTTTGTCATCAATAGGTGGTTTGCTGGGAGTCCACAGCAAGATTATGTTGAGTGGGGTGGGCTGTGGGCCAGGCTGCAAGTCAAAAAGTTTGAGAAACACTGCTCTAGATCTTGCCTAGACTTGAAATTGTTTGCAATTGTTAAAATAAAGTCAATCAGGGCCTTTCAAGTAGCTTTATGCTACCACAGATGCATTTCTGTATCCACCTCAACAGTGAGCTATCAGCAGATGGGGCAGTACACTCTGGGATGTCCTAACAGAGAGAAATATTGAACAGAGATAAAAAGTATTAAAGGAAAAAAACTGGGAGTCCAGCTCCCATGGTTAATAATCTCTCCCCCCCACAAGCATATTTAAGTGGTTTAAGAAGGACACTGAATGATATATTTGTCTCTTGCAACAGCTAAGTATCATGGGTACTAGTAGTTAACTGTTTATAGAGCTTGGTCACTATATAATGTGTCATCTGAAGAAGTGGGTTGTGCCCACAAAAGTTTATGATATCATCTACATGTTTTGTTAGTCGGTAAGGTGCTACTAGACTATTTGTTTTAAGTTTTTCCTATAATCTTATCTTGGTCGAAGTTTTAATGTGGACAGCATCTAACAAACCTCAGAGCAACATAATATTCAGAGCTCCTCCTACAATATGACATAATGAGATCTATAATTACAATCAATTTTCCATAATGTTGACTCTCACCTGTCTCTGTACATAGTCAATAGCGCGGCTGGCAGCATCAGGGTTTGTCCCACTGTATGCGTCATACACTTTCTGAATGCTGTGATCAACTTCATCCTCCACCTATAAAGCAAACATTAATACACTTTCAAACTACTAGTGTAAGTAGTACAGCTCAGGTACCAGTGTCCCTTTCATCCCTTGTATTGTGGCGCATATGTGTATGAGGTGAGCTGCATGGGGACAGGGGTTTAGTGCAGATGGCAGAAGTCAGGAAGAGAAGCGGAGATAAAATTTTTCAATGGCTTAAATGACTGCTTCTTGGAGCAGCTGGTGCAGGAACCCACAAGGGGAGAGGCAATTCTCGATTTAGTCCTGAGTGGAGTGCAGGATCAGGTCCAGGATATAACCGTTACAGGACCGCTTGGGAATAGTGACCGTAATATAACATCATTTAACATTCCTGTGGTGGGAAGAACACCTCAGCAGTCCAGCATCCTGGCATTTAATTTCAAAAAGGGGAATTACACAAAAATGAGGAGGTTAGTTAAACAAATTAAAAGAGACAGTGACTAGAGCCAAATCCCTGAAAGCCGCATGGAAACTTTTTAAAGACACCATAATAGAGGCCCAACTTAAATGTATACCCCAAATTAAAAAACATAGCAAGAGACCTAAAAAAGAGTCACCGTGGCTGAACCACCATGTAAAAGAAGCGGTGAGGGACAAAAAGGTTTCTTAAGAAGTGGAAGTCCAATCCTACGGAGATAAATAGAAAGGAACTTAAATCGAGTGTAAAATGTAATAAGAAAAGCAAAAAAGATTGAGGAACAGCTAGCCAAAAACTCAAAAAGAAATAACAAAAATGTTTTTTTAAGTACATTAGAAGCAGGAAGCCTGCTAAAAAACCTGTGGGTCCCCTAGATGATCGAGCTATAAAAGGAGCAATCAAGAACGATAAAGCCATTGCGGAGAAACTAAATGATTTCTTTGCTTCAGTCTTCATGGCTGAGGATGTTGGGGAGATTCCCGAATCTGCACCATCCTTTGTGGGTGGTGAATCTGAGGAACTGTCCCGGATTGATGTGTCATTAGAGGTAGTTTTGGAACAAATAGAAAAACTTAATGTTAACAAATCTCCGGGACCGGATGGCATTCATCCAAGGGTTCTAAAAGAATTCAAATGGGAAATTGCTGAGCTAGTATGTGTGGTTTGTAACCTATCCTTTAAATCGGCTTCCGTACCTAATGACTGGAAGGTAGCCAACGTGACACCAATATTTAAAAAGGGCTCTAGAGGTAATCCTGGCAATTACAGACCGGTAAGTCTAACTTCAGTATCGGGCAAATTAGTCAAAACAATAGTGAAGAATAAAATTGTGAAGCATGTAGAAGAACATAATTTGTTGGACAAAAGTCAACATGGTTTCTGTAAAGGGAAATCCTGTCTTACTAATCTATTAGAGTTCTTTGAAGGGGTTAACAAACATATGGACAAGGGGGATCCAGTAGATATAGTATACTCGGATTTTCAGAAAGCCTTTGACAAGGTCCCTCACCAAAGGCTCTTGTGTAAATTACATGGCCATGGGATAAGAGGGAAGGTCCTTTCTTGGATTGAGAACTGGTTAAAAGTCAGGAAACAAAGGGTAGGAATAAATGGTAAATTTTCAGATTGGAGAGGGGTAACTAGTGGTGTCCCCCAAGGGTCAGTCCTGGGACCAATCCTTTTCAACTTATTCATAAATGATCTGGAGAAAGGGGTAAGCAGTGAGGTAGTAAAGTTTGCAGATGATACCGAACTGTTTAGGATAGTCAAGACAAAAGCAGACTGAGGGACTCCAAGAAGAGCTCACCAAACTGAGTGATTGGGCAACAAAATGGCAAATGAAATTTAATGTGGATAAGTGTAAAGTAATGCACATCGGGAAAAATAACCCCAACTATACGTACAGTATGATGGGGCTAATTTGGCTACGACAAATCAGGAAAGAGATCTTGGAGTTATTGTGGACAATTCTCTGAAAACTTCCACACAGTGTACAGCGGCAGTCAAAAAGGCAAATAGGATGCTAGGAATTATTAGGAAAGGGATAGAAAATAAGACCCAGAATATCTTACTGCCCCTCTATAAAACTATGGTACGCCCTCATCTTGAATACTGTGTACAGATGTGGTCTCCTCACCTCAAAAAAGATATTTTGGCCTTGGAAGGGTTCAGAAAAGGGCAACTAAAATGATTAGGGGTTTGGAACGGGTCCCGTATGAGGAGAGGTTAAAGCAACTGGGACTTTTCAGTTTAGAAAAGAGGAGACTGAGGGGGGATATGATAGAGGTATATAAAATCATGAGTGGAGTGGAGAGGGCCGATAAAGAAAAGTTATTTATTAGTTCCCTAAATAGAAGAACTAGAGGACACCAAATGAAATTAAAGGGTAGCAGGTTTAAAACTAATAAAAGAAAGTACTTCTTCACACAGCGTGTAGTCAACCTGTGGAACTCCTTGCCAGAGGAGGCTGAAGGCTAGGACTATAATAGAGTTTAAAGAGAAGCTAGATAATTTCATGGAGGTTAGGTCCATAAAAGGCTATTAGCCAGGAGATAAAATGGTGTTCCTGGCCTCTGTTTGTCAGAGGCTGGAGAGGGATGGCAGGAGACAAATCGCTTGATCATTGTCTTCAGTCCACCCTCTCTGGGGCACCTGGTGCTGGCCACTGTCGGCAGTCAGGATCCTGGGCTAGATGGACCTTTGGTCTGACCCAGTACGGCCGTTCTTATGTATATCAGAGACAGCAGCACACAGTGGCAGGTGGCTGGTTTGCGAGGAGAGTTTTTTAAACTGGCTGCCCTTGTGGACCAGCTCCCACCTGGCATGCTGCACTGCTGCCTCAGGCAGTGTCTACACTGAGTTTTTGTGGCAGAAAATATGCTAATGAGGGACTCATTAGTATAAATCGCAATCTCATTAGCGTATTTTCTGCCATTTCTTTTTGCCCACGGGGTTTTTGTGCAAAAAGAAGCAGTGTAGCCACTTCCGTTTTGCACAAAAGCCCTGATTTGCGCAAGATCCTTATGCCTCTCCGAGCTAATGAGATGGCGACTTATGCTAACGAGTCCTTCATTAGCACATTTTCTGCCACAAAAACCTCACAGTGTAGACAAAGCCTCAGAGAAGCAGCAGTGCAGAGTGGCAGAGGGCTTCCGTGGGAGTGGGGCCAGCCCCACTGGCTGCCAGCCCCACTCCCGGGGACTACAGAATAGTCAACTAACCAATTAGAATTAATAAGGTTAATTGATTATTCATTTAACCAATACTGAACATCCCTAGTTGCCAGGAGAAGTTAATCTGCAATGATCAAGTGTCTATGTCGATACTTTCAGATCCTTCAGCAGTAGAGGGTAGTTTGAGGCAAATTCTTTCCTACCAGAGACCTAGGTTCTATTTTGGTGTCCTTCCTGTCCAGAGTCATGTTAGAAGTATTTGGCTTCCGGGGTCATGAAGAGGCAGCAAAAAAGGGAAGTCTGACCTTCATTTTCATCTGATGTAGGTGACATGGGTTTTATTTTTCCAGTTTTGGAAGAGAATGAGCAGGTTGAGGCTCAACCTGCTCCTGAGCGCAGGAATCCCTAACTGTGACCTTTAGACTAGAGTACTGCGTTGTACTCTGTCTGAACTAGTGACTGCTGGAATTTGAAAAATTAGTCTATTCACATTCTCAGATGTATACATCGGAAGTGTGACGATGTTGTAACTGGGGTGGGATCTTAACCCAAACAGGGGCTGTTGGGAGTGGGATGCTGCAAAGCCAGGTACCTTCCCCTGCTGAAGGAAGTGACACAGCTGGGCTACCGCCCCAGACCTTCCTGCAGATGCACAAGGTACCCAGAGGTGCAGCTGATATCCCCTCACCTCTGAGAGCAGCTGTGCAGGGGAGGAGAACGATGGGACCTAACTATGGGATGTAAAATCTCGGTTAGTCAGTTAATCTGTTAAATTTAGGTCAAACCAACATTTAACTGGTTAAGTGGGATTTAAGCTGAGGACCACACCAGCATGGCCGGAGCAGCGCCGAGCCCCATACTAGCTCTCTCCCCCATGTCAGGCTCATGACAGACAGGCAGGGACCTGTTCCAGCCCCTACCGGTTACCAGTTAAACAGAACTGGTACCCCTTAAAAGGTGATGTTTACTGGTTAAACTTCCACATCCCTAATCCTTACCCAGCCTGGGGACTGGAGCTCATCGAGCAGTGGGAGCCCAGGGCCGGGGCACTGCTCCAATAGCTAGATTTCACACGGAAGTGCTTATTTCAGTGGTCTGTGACATTTCACAGCTGTGAATTTGGTAGGGTCCTACCTAGAGGATTTAAATTCTGGTTACTTGAGCAGCCACCTCTACTCCCACTATGTTGAATAGAATCTACACTTAAAACATCCCTACACTGAAGCTGTCTACTGTGAAACTCACTATCCTCAGTGCTTCAACAGTGATAAGTCAGCAGACCGTGGGACACAGGTCAAGCTAGTCATTTCTTTGTTCAGCTTCTTCCTTAGGCAAGATTGTTTCAGGGAAGTTTCCTTTTGTGAAGGAACAAGTGAATAATACATGTTTATGTTCTATACACTGTCAGGGCACACTAACAAAAATGAAAAGCAGTGGAAGAAAATGCCAAGTTCAGTGCCTGCCTACTTCAGCTACAGCAAGAGAAGGCCAAGATAAGGTGAAGGCTGTTCAGATGCCACACTCAATTAAGATCAAGTTACAAAAGCGTTACTATTTTATGGTTCTATGTGTCTGATATGCCATACCCAGAAGTGCCAGTTTCTACTAATATATAGCACTTCCAAAGCATTTTTACATCCACATCTTGCATTAAGCTGAAGACTGCTAATGTTACTCCCATTTTACAGAGGAGAAAGTAAGACTTTCTGCGGACTGCGCAATGGAATCAGGCAGAGCCAGGATTAGTATTTAAAAGTTCCCAGACTTACAGTCCTATGCTCTTTCCATTATGGCATGTCATTTCTAATTACTAGGACAAAATGGAATATTTGCTTTTATAACTGTGGCATTACTGCAATTTGTTTTCTATTATATCTTCCAATCAGTAATAAATAAAGGATCTAGATCTGAAGTCATGTGATGACGTAGAAGGAACTAAATATTTATCTGGATTAAGTACCTAGTCCATTTGGACTGCTTACTTTACAACTACACCTTAAACCAGGGGTGTGCAATAATTTTTGAAGTGGCCCTGGGCTGCCCCAGAAGGAGCGGAGCCAGAATGCTTCTGGGCTTCCCCACGCCCAGACCATAGAATTACAGAGCTGAAAGAGACCTCAGGAGGTCAAGTCTAGCCCCTTGTCCAAGACAGGACCAATCCCAACTAATTGGTCTGGGGATGGGGACGCTCCTTTGCCCCACCCCCCTTCCCACTAGGTACCCATGCCCCTGGGAGGGTGGGAAAAAGCTTCACACACTCCCCCGCCCCCAGGCCCTGACTGGCCTGGGGAACATGCGAAGCCTCCTCCTGCCCTACCCCCACCCTGCGAGTAGCACGGGACACTTCAAAGTGCCACGCGCTGCTTGCAGGGTGAAAGGAGACATCATGCACTCCTCTGCTCCCAAGTCCTGATTGTGAAGCTTCCCTCGCCTTGCTCCTGCCCTGTACGAGCGTATGGCACTATGAAGTGCCGTGCGCTACTCGCAGGGCAGGGGAGAGGGTGAGGAAACTTTGCACCACTCCCCTACCCCCAGGCCAATCAGGACTTGGGATGCAGGATAGCGCATGGCATCTCTTCCTGCCCTGTGAGCAGCACGTAGCACTTCAAAGCTCTAATTGGCCTGGGGGCAGGGGAGCAGCAGGGCCTCCATAGGCCGGATCAACCCGCTTGGTGGGCCGGATAAGGCCCGCGGAGATCCTTTTGCCCACCCCTGCCTTAAAGAGTAACTAAAAATCAAGATATTAAGTTAGGGTAAGCATTGATTCACAACCCACCCAAATGTAGTGCAAGTTATGCTGCACATTGATTCAAGCGTTTTTAAAAACAGACTAGAATACTTGGCAAATGGAGACATGCTAATTATGGCATGATCCTGTATGTGTATCCGTTTTCCACCTCACTCTTCACTGACAAAACCTGCTAAACATCAGGCTGAATTGGTATATAAATTATATCCACACCTTAAAAAAAAAAAAAAAGTAGCCCTATACAGCCAGAATACAATTAAATAGCAAGTGAGTTACCAGTTTCCCTCCCTAAAAATTAGCCATCTTTTATCAAAGTTCAGTAACCCATAACTATATTAAAGTCACTTACTTCCAGACCTCTGAAGTAGTCTGTTTCAATGTTTTTTTCCACCACCTTTGCTATTATTCAGGCCTGCAACTTTCTTTGATCTTATACAATGTACAGAATCAAAACATCTTCACAATACTCAACAGCAGTTTTAGAAAATCCCCAATATAACAATACCTGCAGTATATAAGGTTGTTTTTCACCAGTTTGGTCACAACCTACAATAAAATATTTATTGGACTTCGAAAAGTTATTACCTTTGCTCTGTAGATGTATCCCAGAACTACCACCACGACTTCAGTGATGAAAACCAAGAGGAGGATGATCACAAACTGTTAAATATAATCCAAAATATTTAGATCATATGTAGCTTTGCTCACATACGTTTGAGAACTTAAACTCTGCCTGTCAGGTTTATCATTCTTGCCATACAAAGTACTAACTTGTAATGTAATTTATAGAAATTGCATTTCAAAGAACCAAAGTTCAGACCTAAATTCATCTAAGTAACTGAGTGCTCATGGCTTCAGCACCCAACAAAATAATCAGAAAATGCCAAAAAAAAAGGTTCAGGCAAATATTGTCCATTTGGAGGACAGCATCATGTTGGCGTACTGCAGCCATGTGTTTCTCCACAGTAGCAGCTTTAAAAGAACCAAGTCTATTGTGAAAGAAAGTTAAAGTAGTGAGACAAGGAAACTGAGTCAGAGTTTCCATATTGAAGGGCCCACCATATCTAATCTGAACTCCTATATATTACCCAACAACCTCCGATGAAATCAAACCAAAAATATTCAAATCCACAGAAGGCTTATCTATTATGGTGACAGTTTTATAAACACATTAGTACCCTATATATCTTTTAGTTTTACTCAAATATACGTTAAGGTATCAAACAGGAACACCAGAAACTAAAGTACTAATTTAAACAAGTACAGCTTGGGCAACCCAGTTCCAATTCACCACAAGAAAAAAAAAAACCACTTTTAATTACACTACAAGATACTCAGTTAAATTCCATCAACAGTGCCATCCACAATTTTAGTTTAGATGTCGGCAGTCTTAAGCACAAATGTGTTTCAAAATAATTATTTTCACAAATTGAATACAAACATACCAACCAAGTTCACAGTGTTAACCTTTCTGCTTTAAGCTGATTATTCAGAAACAGGACATTGGAAGGATGTTATATAAAAAGGTATCAGTACTAGAAAAAGGCTGATTTAATATGTTCCAACAAAAAACACATTTTAGGATAAAATACTAAGCTTGTAAAAGATTGTAAGACTATATAGCTAATAAACCTAAACTTATG
Source organism: Pelodiscus sinensis (assembly GCF_052426305.1). NCBI lineage: Eukaryota > Metazoa > Chordata > Testudines > Trionychidae > Pelodiscus > Pelodiscus sinensis. Next base: position 13,735,711 of record NC_143065.1, on the reverse strand, counting down.
TCAGTTTCCAATTTAAACACTTTCATTAAGACTCTGTTCATTCAAAAGAAACACTAAGGTGAAATATGCATCAGAACAATAAGCCTCAAAAGCTCACGTGAAACAGCAACTTACAGAGGCAAGTCCACAGCGACTTTCACGGATTGTGGCACAGCATCCAATAAGCCCAATAATAAAGAGAAGCGTCCCCACAGCTATGATAACAACTGCCGGAATAAGCGTATAGACGTCTTCAAAGAAGTGATCATAGTCGTCATATGTTATGAAGACATAGGCTCCCACATAGCATAGAATGCCAGCTGCGGCCTGCAAAAAAAAAAAATTAGGATGATCAAATTCTACATAAATCCCAAGTTATAATTTCACAAGGAGTACTTTAGCGACCATTTCTAATGTCAGTAAAACTGCTCTTCTATAGGACCCCAGCTATAAATACTTAGCCAGTACTTCCTCTGTCACTGGGTATGTCTAGACTAGAGAAAGCAGAGGATAGTGGATAGTTAACTCCAATTTTACACATAGTCTAAGCCTCACAGTTAGATTGGAGTTCAAATTTTCATCTAGATTTACCAGATTCACCTGCATCCTAACTAAATAAAACACTTGAGTCAGTTTACCTTAACCTAACCTCCAAAGCCTTAAAATAAGGGAAGAAGAGATGTTATGTTGTGAACACTGCACTCCTGTGTTCCTCCTTCCCAAACATGTGTCTTTTGTGAAACCAATGTAACAAGCTTTCCATTAAAAAAAAAAAAAAAAAAAGAAAAAAAAAGGAATATTAACTCCAGTTCAAATAAAGTTTCCACTATGAATAGTATACAAGCATTGTGGTGCACATCTATAGAATTCACATGGTGAAATTTCAACTTCAAATGAACCAGTCTCAGAAACATTGTGTGAACTAGCCAGTTTCTGCACAAAGAGGTAAAATATTACCTCTGCTGTTGTAACTTACTGACAGATTAATGCTAAGGATTTTCAAAATTAGATCTTATTGCACCCTTTGATGCATGCATATTGTTCTTATACTGCAAGTCAGAAAGCAGAAGGATTCCCACTCACCTCAATGGAAGTACACTTTCAAGATAACCAGCTGAGTCCATGAGATAATGTATTACAGTAAACTTCCGATAATCCGGCACCTTTAGGACTCAGGGGGTGCCAGATTATCAGATATGCCGGACTATCGGAAGAGGGGGCTATGAGGGGTCTGGGGTGGGGAGGATGGCACCCCAGACTCCTCATAACCCCCCTTTCCGATAGTCCGGCTCTGCACCAGGCGTCCCAGATTCAGCCGCTGCTGTGGGATGCCTAGGGCAGAGCAGCTGGGGCACTGCAAGACCAACCCGGCACCACCCCAGCTGCTCTTGGGGACGCCTGGAACAGAGCAGCTGGGGTGCTGCCGGGTTGGTCCCGCAGTGCCGAGGGACGGCGCTACGGAACCAACCGGGCAGCACCCCAGCTGCTCCGCCCCAGGCATCCCCGATTCAGCCGCTGCTGAAACTGATCAGCGGCTGACTCCAGGAAGCCCGGGGCAGAGCAGTTCTACAACAAACCTGCTGTCCTCTCTTCACATCTCTCTGGCCCCATGGCAACATCTAGGACACTCAAGGTAAATTTGGCATGGAACAGCTTAAATGGGAGAACTATGCCAATTAAAATAATGGAAGCTGTGTACTCAGTTATAATATTCCATCTGTTCAATGTGTTAGACTGTCAAACACACCTAAGCCAAGTGAAATTAATAGCCTGTCTCCTTGTTTATATTAGTATGCTGCCATAGAACATTTTAGGTTATTCAAACTGGTTTTACGGAGTCATCACATGAACCTAAATATTATTTCATCTCATCTTGAGTTAATATGCATCAAGACAGTTCACCACAGAGACTTTGGTGAGCTAGCAACATAAAACTACTCCTGAAGTGAGCTCAGACTCACAATAGGTTAGCTTGTCTCCAATATTAAAAGGTGTTAATTTTCCCCATGGTTTTAAACTTTTATTAAAGTATACAGCAGGGCTGCCGACCCCTACCCCCCCCAAAAAAACGCCAAACAGTTGGGAGTCGCACACAAGAGAGAAGCAACGGGGGAAGGGAAAAAAAAGCACAAACTAAAAATAAAGCCCCCCAACTAAGAAGGTGAAAGACACTCCCCACGTTCCCTTCACACACCAGAGCCTAGGGAGATTCTGCATGCTCCAGCCCATGGTGAGAAGGTAGAAAGACTGGAGTGCAAGCGTGGACTCCTGAGACTCGAAGGCAAGATCCAGGCAAGCCGGTGGCTGCATCCAGACACTGAGCCTTAGGTTCTCCATCCCTGGTATACAGGCTGATCATAGTCTGTACGTATAAGGTCACATGCAGCATAGAGATGCTATACAGTTTAGCTGCAGATGCATTTTAATGTTACTGCATATTTGAATTACTATAGGCCTTAGGGGGGCTCACTGCTTTAAGAACAATATGAATGGAGTTAAGTCCCTGCCTTGGAAGGTTTACAAGCTAAACACAAGGAGTATGGGGAAGGATCTAATATGCAAGCAATCTGAATGTAAAAGGAAAACATTGTTATTTAAAAAAAAAAATTCTGGAACTTTTAAGGAAGGGAAGATGTTTGGAAGATATTAAATGAACAGAAAAGGAAGACAAGACGAGATGTTAAATGGTAAGATATGAACTGGGATAATGTTATACTTATCCAATTACTGGCGTATTTTAAGTCACAGGTGGTGTCTAGATTGCAAGCTTCTTTCAGAAAATGCTTTTCCAGAAGAGATCTTCCAAAAAACCATCCAAAAGAGCATCTACACAGCAAAAACGCATCAAAAAAGCGATCTGCTTTTTCTAAAGCTAGTGTCCACATTAAATGTGGACACTATCTCACATTTAAGCTGTGATTACTATGGATGGAGTGGCCACCAAGACACTTGTACCTTTTCCTCGTCTTTTGAAAGAACTCCCTCTTCCCCGTCCACAAACGCCTTTTTCTGAAAGAACTCTGAGAAAAACCTCTTCCTACGGGGAAGAAGCCTACCAATGTCAGAAAAACCCCCTCTGTTCTTTCGATTTTTTTCCCCAAAAGAACATGATTGCAATGTAGACGTAGAGTGAAGTTTTTTCGGAAAAACTACCATTTTTATGAAAAAAAAACCCCAAAAAACCCTGCAGTGTAGACATATCCCCAGATCAATGCCTAAAAAAGACACTGCTCATCTAAAGTGTTAGTGACTATATTAGCCTTGACCTGTGAGCATGTCAGCTGGTAAATGCTATAAATTTATAATTTATTTTACACTTTGATGATGTAGGATATAGGAAATGTTAAGGAGAGGAGAGAATAATCTATCATTTGACCAGGATTAATCTTTACTATCAGAACAAGCTGTGTGTCAGCTGAATTTCCTCTTGATACAAAGTTTCAGAAGCTATTTGAGAACTATGCTTCTGCTCTCATAAGCAGGTCCTAACCCAATATGGAAAAAATAGTCATGGGGGGAGAGGGGAGGGAAAGAGAAGAAAGAAAAGTCATTTTCACATTACAGTGTTCTTGAATGTACAATACAGGACCCAAACAACTTCTGACTTTTCTGTGAATAGGAGCCACAAAAATGATAAATAAGTACAAATGTTACCAGTAGGTTATTCAAAGTATTTCAATTTTACAGAACTGACGAGATAAAAATGAGCTAAGGAATTTCAGGTTTACATCTGCCTGTCTTCTACTAACTTTGGTTTTACAAATCATAGAAATGTAGTGCTAGAAGGGATCACAAGAGGTCAACAAGTCCAAACCTGTGTTGACATGGGACCGAGTAAACCTTAACACACATGCAACAGGTATTTAGTGGTTTTTAAGAATAGGTTGCAGAATTATGGGGATCCCACAATCACCCTTAGGATCCTATTCCAGAACTTATATTTTATCATTGTCCCTGATATCTAACTTTTGCCTTTGTCACAGGCTTTACAGTCTTGCCTTCCTTTCAATGGATATGGAGAACAATTTATCACTGTCCTCTTTATAACAACTATTTATCACTGTCCTCTTTATAACAACTATTAACATATCTGAAGACGTTTGAACTATGTTTAAAAACTTAAAAAGCAGTTTCCTCTCTCCCTTGTCAAAAACAGGCAAAAGAGACTAATTTTTATGTATCTGCCAGATTTTCACATAAATAACATTTACCATAATAGCAGGGCTAGGAGTGAAAGCTCCTGCTGAATTAACAAGTTAAACACAGAAAATTCAATTATACATTCAGACTGTTACTCTGAATGCAAAAAATAAACAAGAATGAGATTTAGGCACTCCCTAATTCTAAGCATGGTTCTGTAGGTGGCTCACCTCAGCAGTATTTCACTTCTATTTTATAGATAGAGCTGATGAAGCAGAGAAGTAATAGGAATCTCAAAACCTCTTCCAATTAGTCATCTAATAAGTTCCAATTTGTCCACAGGGAATACATAGAATCAGAACTGGAAGAGACCTCAGGAGGTCATCAAGTCCAGCCCCCTACCCAAGTCAGGGCTTTGTCAACAAGCTGAGACTTAAAAACCTCTGGGGACGGAGATTCCACCCCCTTTCTAGGTAACCCATTCCAGTACTTCACCACCCCCCTAGTGAAATAGTTTTTCCTAATGTCCAACCTAGACCTCTGCCAGATAAGGTACTCTATAGATATTAAGATAAATGAAAAAAATCAGCTAGGAGCAAAAACACAAAAATGAAGCACTGTAACACAAATGTGTTTAATGGCTTATTGCAGTCAAAGTTAGGTATTCAGCACATAGAAAAGATGAACTAGAAACACTAATATGCTAGCATTTTATGCTATGGAACAATGCAGACACGCACATTTGGGATACAAAGCGAAGAACCAAAGGAGCCCAAGGAACAATGGGATTATATTGTGTTGCCTAGCAATGAAACATCTGAATGTGCCAGTGATGTCATACCCCACTTCAAAGAATTAAGATGCTTGTCGGGAATGTGGTATTTGGCAAGGTGGCAGTGGGGGGAAAAAAAATCTGCAGCTGTCACCAGATATGAAGAGCGCAAAGGAAGACTGAAATCAGCACCATTTGTGAGCCTCTTTGTTCTTCTCTGTAGTGTTTTAAATGAAATTTTAAAGTGGCTTCTCCCCCCTCCCCCCATCCAAGAAAACACAGTTCATAGGAGTAGGGATATGAACGATTAGTCAGGTAGTCGACTAGTTCTTCTCCCCCCCCAGAAAGAGACAGCAAGGAAGATGGGGGTGAGGAATCTCCAGGATACAAGTGACAGCGCTGCATAGAGCACAGAGTCAGCAGGGGAATCCACACAGCGCTGACACTTTGAAACGTCATGGCGAGCACGGGGTCGGTGCTTTGAAGTGTAGCAACTGCCCTGATTAGGGCAGTGGTCTCCAATCTTTTAACCACAAGATCACTTTTTCAATTTAAGCACAAAGTAAGATGAACCTCAAACCCAAGTACCCTTGCCAGCTTCCATACCCCACTTCTGAGGCCCCGTCCCTATTCCACCCCTTCTCGAAAGCCTTACCCTCCTGTTCACTCCATCCCCCTTCCTTCCCGAATCTCATTCACTTTCTCCAGGCTGGGGTAGAGGATTGGAGTGCAGGCTCTGGTCTTGGGCCAAAGGGGTTGGAGTGTGGGGCTATGTCTAGACTGCAGGCTTCTTTCGGAAGAAGCTTTCCCAGAAGAGATCTTCCAAAAAACCCCAAAACTTCTGAAAGAGAGCATCTACACAGCAAAAGCGCATTGAAAAAGTGATCTGCTTTTTTAAAAGATAGCGTCAAAATAGCCATTTCAAATTTGGCGTTATTCCTTGTGGAATGAGGTTTACCAAATTCGAAATAAGCACTCAGCTATTTCGAATTAATTTTGAAATAGCGGTTTGGCTGTGTAGACGCTAGTAAAGTTATTTGAAATGACAGCTGTTATTTCGAAATAACTCTGCTGTGTAGACATACCCATGGGGATTAAGATATTCCTCTTATTTTTACCATTTGTACCAGGGATGTGAAATATCAGTTCACTGAATAGTTGATTAACCTCATGAATTCTTATTGGTTACTTGACTATTCTATAGTCCCCAGGGGTGGGGCCAGCAGCCCGTGTACTTGGGCCCCACTCCCAAGGAGCCCCCTGCCACTCCACACTGCTGCCTCTATATCAGAGGCAGCAGCATAGGGTGCCCAGGTGGGAGCTAGTGAATGAGGGGAGCCAGTTTAAAAACCAGCTCCTCATTACCCAGCACTGCTACCTCCGATACAGAGGCAGCAGTGTGGGGTGGCAGTAGCCCCTGTCTGGGGGCAGGGTGAGAGGGAGGACTGAGCTCCCAGACCAGGCACGAGCCGGAACTGATCTAGGCTGTCTGCCCGCCTGGCTCCTAATACACTTAAAATGCAGAGCCGCAGCAGGTGTAGGTCCCAGACCCAGTGCCAGCCAGCAATGAGCCAGGCTGCTAAAAAATGTACGGGGTAGGAGAGGGAGGGAAGGAAGGGGGAAAATGTGTGTACTCTATGGTATTAATCTATAAGCTTCTGCTTATCAGTTAAATCAGAGTACCGGAAACTCCCGAGTTGCGACTGCCCGAGTTGTGACCCTCCCGCACTTAAACGTGGAAGGGGCTAAAAAACCCCAACTTATGTCCTCGGCCCACATTTACAACGGAACACGGCACCTATCGTCAATGAGGGTTCAAGTTACAATGCCCCTGACTTGCGACGCTTCACCGGGAACCAATCACGTCGCAAGTCGGGGGTCACCTGTACACTATTACATCCCTAATTTGCACAAACTAAGTTGAGGCTTATATGCAAGCTTTTCTGAACAAACTGTTTGAAGTGTAAGATCTGATAGCCTAATAACCCTTCATAGTCTGTATGCTTTGAAAGCATGTTAGAGCGACTGTTATATCTTACACTGAAAGTTTGTTTAGAAGAGCTTGTAAACAAGTGGTAGGAATTGTTTCTGTATAAGGCACTTAATTTGCATGACTTAGATTCTTCTAAAACAATCAAAAGCAATGTAACCCGTATATATGCTGCATACCACGTCATGGTAACCACAACTGACACCGCCATTTAGAATGAAGACTGCATTAGTTCAGCCTTATGTTTACATGGAGAATAAGATTCATTTGAACATCTACTATACATTTTGAAGAGTTTATGGATTTGTTTGTGCAAAATAAAGGCATACTTTGCCATTACTTACAGATACCAAATTTTGCATAAACAATCCTGCCACCTAAATTAGCTGCATGCACTACTTTTTACACTGGAATATACTAGGTGAAAGGTTTACATAATTATTTTTGTTTTTCCAATTTGAAAAAAAATGACATGATTTGAGTTCATAAAAATATTTGCTAACAAAATTAAAATTGAGTCACCTATTCAACTGTTATTTTAGTGCAAAGAACTTTACCGTTACAAAAATCACAAAATAACTGAATTTAGTTATGGAATGAGTAAGAAAAGGTTACTCACCTTGTGCAGTAACTTCTGTTCTTCGAGATGTGTGTCCCCGTGGGTGCTCCACTACAGGTGTCGGGCTCGTCCCGGCGCCGCAAACCGGAAACTTCTTCATAGCAGTAGCCCCCTCCGGAGGGCCGCGCGTGCGCAGTGTGTCCCGCGGCGTTCGCGCCTTTTCTGCGTCGCGCGGCCCGACCCGCCAGTTCCTCCTAGCCGGAACATCTGCAAGATACAAGAGAGATCTCCGAAGCAGGGAGGAGGGCGGGTCGTGGAGCACCCACGGGGACACACATCTCGAAGAACAGAAGTTACTGCACAAGGTGAGTAACCTTTTCTTCTTCTTCGAGTGATGTCCCCGTGGGTGCTCCACTACAGGTGAGTATGAAGCAGTCACCCTCGCACTGATTGTGCTTCGGATTTACTTGTGCACGGACGAAAGGACTGCTTGAGCGACTGCTGTGTCTGCCTCCTTGAGACGGTCAAGGGCATAGTGTCTAGCGAAGGTGGATGCGGACGACCATGTCGCTGCCCTGCATATGTCCCTAAGTGATACATTTTTCATAAAAGCCGTGGAGGCAGCCATACTTCTGGTTGAATGCGCGGTTAGCGGACAGGGCAGAGATTTCCCTCTGAGAGTGTAGCAACGGGTGATACAGTTAACTATATGTTTGGAAACACGTTGGGACGACAGCTGATGACCTTTAGAGCGATTAGCGAGTGATAATAGCAAATGCGGAGACTTCCGGAATGGACGTGTTCTGTCAAGATAAAATGCCAATGCCCTTCTAATGTCCAGAGTGTGCCAGCGGGCTTCCTCCGGTGTAGCGTGTGGTTTGGGGTAGAAAGTAGGGAAGATTATAGGTTCATTGACATGAAAGGACGAGTTGACTTTTGGCAAGAAGGATGGATGACATCTCAGTGAGACTCCCTGCTGAGTGAACATCGTGTATGGAGGGTCCGCTGAAAGTGCTGCAAGCTCTGAAACTCGCCGAGCTGAGGCTATCGCCAGGAGAAAGGTAACCTTTATCGTGAGAATTTGTAACTCACAAGTCGCAAGTGGCTCAAATGGTGGGCGGGTAAGGGTGTCCAGTACAAGGCCAAGGTCCCATGGCTGCGGGATAGGCTTGTGCGGTGGACAAATATTGGAAATTCCCTTGAGAAATTTCTTCGTAAGTGGATGAGAGAAAACGGAAAAGCTCTCTATGGGAGCGTGAAAAGCCGAAATAGCTGCCAAGTGTACTTTTAGCGAAGCAGCGGCCAATCCTTGGGAGTGTAAATGCAGGACGTAGTCCAGAATACGCTGGATCTGCACATTTAGGGGGTTAATGGCTTGTGGCTGGCACCAGGCTGAGAAGCGACGCCACTTATAGATGTACGATCGTTGGGTGCTGTGGCGTCTGCTTTGCACGAGTACATCCATGACCGCTTGGGAGCAGGTTAATTCTAGGCCCTGGAGCCAGTTAGGAGCCAAGCTGTCAGGTGCAAGCGGTCGACATCCGGGTGGAGAAGGTTGCCGTTTTGTTGTGAGATCAAGTTGTTGATCCGTGGAAGACGTTGAGGTCTGGACGCCGACATCTGCATGAGTTGCGTGAGCCAAGTCTGGCGCGGCCAGAAGGGAGCCACCAGGATTATTGTCGCCGAGTCTGATAGAATTTTCTGTATTACCCGTGGTATCAGCGGGATTGGGGGAAAAGCGTAGAGGAGATGGTACGCCCCCCAGTTGAGAAGGAAGGCATCCCCCAAGGATTGGTTGTCTATCCCCGCTCTCGAACAGTAATAGCGGCACTTCCTGTTGTCGCGAGTGGCAAAGAGGTCGATCTCTGGGTAACCCCATGCCCGAAACAGATCGAGGGCTACAGAGTGAAGGAGCTCCCATTCGTGTTAGGAGTGGAATGATCTGCTGAGCGTGTCCACAATTATATTGGTTTTGCCGGGGAGATAGGAAGCTATGAGCGCGATCCTGTGGCGGATCGCCCAGTTCCACAGGCGCACTGCTTCCGCACACAAAGTCCTGGACCGGGTCCCTCCTTGCCGGTTGATGTAGTAAACCGTGCATATGTTGTCGGTAAGGACTTGTATGGTGGTCCCCTGTATGTGGTGGACAAAGTGGCGGCATGCGTTGAAGACTGCCCTGAGCTCCAGGAAGTTTATATGGAGTAGGGATTCCTGATGGGACCACAGTCCCTGAGTCCGGTAGTGCAACATATGCGCCCCCCAGCCTATTAGGGACGCGTCCGTGGTCAGTTGAATGGATGGGGGCTGGATCCGGAATGGAACGCCTGCTAGAGTATTGGCAGGTAGAGTCCACCAAACGAGCGATTTCCTGACTCGGGCAGGGATGGTTATGAAAGCGTTGATATTGGTAATGCCCGGTTTGTAGGCTATGAGGAGCCAATGTTGCAGACATCGCATACGGAGGCGAGCATGGGCTATGACGTATGTGGTAGAGGCCATGTGGCCCAATAGTTTCAGGCAGGTAAGGTAAGGGACCTTCGGGGCCGTGAGCAAGACGTTCGATAGGTCTCGAATGGTGTCGGCTCTGTCCGTAGGCAGATACGCCATAGCAGTGGTAGAGTCTAGTCTGGCCCCAATGAACACGATGGACTGGGCCGGAGTTAGAGTAGATTTTGGCAGATTGATAATTAGGCCAAGGGTCTCGAAGATGCCTTTTGTAGTGGCAACTGACATCTCGGCTTGTTCTCTCGAAGGTGCCGAGAGGAGGTAGTCGTCGAGATAAGGGAAGATGGTGATCCCCGCTCGACGGAGGTATGCCGCTATGACTGCCATGGTCTTTGAAAATACTCTCGGAGCTGCGGATAGGCCGAAGGGAAGTACCGCATATTGGTAGTGGTCGTCTCCGACGGTGAATCGCAGAAACCTCCTGTGAGCTGGATGGATAGGAATGTGGAAATATGCGTCCTGCAGGTCGAGAGACGCGAACCAATCCCCCTTTTGTAGTGTTGGAATGATGGAACCCAGAGTAACCATCTTGAATCTGTATCTTCGCAGGTAGCGGTTGAGACCGCGAAGGTCTAGTATCGGCCTCCATCCCCCCGACTTTTTCTCTGTGAGGAAGTATCGGGAATAGAACCCCCTGCGATGGAATTCGGGAGGAACTATTTCCACCGCACCTATGGTAAGCAGGTGAACTACTTCCTGTCGTAACAGGTTTTCGTGGGAGGGGTCCCTGAAAAGGGGTGGGGAGGGAGGGTTGGTGGGAGGCAAGGTGGAGAACGGAATGGTGAGTCCTGAGGTTACAATCTCCCTGACCCAGCGGTCTGTGGTGATGGCAAACCAACGAAGGGAGTATGGATACAGACGGCGGTTGAAGAGTTTGGTTACTCTCGCGTTGGGTTCTAGTTGAGGGATGGCTCGCAGACTCTCGATCAGTCCGTCAAACTTGCTGCCTAGATTGTTGCTGGTTGTTGGCCTTGTTAGATTGCTGGCGGCGACGTTGGGGGCGCTGCCTCTGTCTATGCTGGTCGTATGGCCTAAATCGTTGGTTGGTATAGTAGGAAGCCGAAGAAGGAGGCGGCCTCTGCCTGTTATATGGCCAGGCTCTCCTGCGCCTGAAGGGCGGGGTGTACATCCCTAGCGTTCTTAACGTATTTCTAGAGTCTTTTCCTGAGTGAAACACTTGGTCTGTGTTTTGAGCGAACAGGGATGCTCGGTCAAATGGGAGGTCCTCCACTTTAGGGTGTAGATCCTTTGGCACTGAAGCCACGTGGAGCCAAGAGTCTCGTCGCATGACGATGGACGTCGCGGTAGTGCGGGAGGCTGAGTCCGCGATATCGAGAGATATCTGGAGCGCATTACGGGCCACTGTGTAACCCTCTTGCACTATGGCCTTCAGTACCTCCCTTTTGGAATGTGGGAGATGCTGTATGAGCGGCACTAACTTCGAATAGTTGTCGAAGTCGTGGTTGGCAAGATGGGCGGAGTAGTTCGCCATCCTCAATGTGGCCGTTGCAGATGAATAGACCTTTCTGCCTAGCAAATCCAAGCGTTTGGCCTCTTTGTCCGCGATGGGATTCCTCGCCTGCGCGGATCTCGCCTTTTGCTGTGCTGCGTCAACCACGATAGAGTTTGGAACAGGATGGGTAAAGAGAAACTCTGCATCCTTGGCATCGATAAAATATTTTCTGTCCGTGCGTTTGTTGGTAGGAGGCATAGACGCCGGAGTTTGCCAGATATCATTGGCTACCTCCAATATCGCGGCATCGAAAGGAAGAGCTAGCTTGGATTTACTAGAATGTTGTAAATTTCTGAGCAGCGGATGGTGTTTTGGAGGCGCCCCCGAGGTGCGTAGGTTCTGTGAATCTGCTACCCGTGTAAAAAGCTCATGGAACTGTTTGTAATCATCTGCTAGAGGGGGTTCGTCATTAAACACCGCATCGTCAGGAGAAGAGGAAGCGACATCTGTCGGGGAGGCCACTGACTGGCGTTCCGCCACTGGTGACTGAGTGGTATCGTCCTGTGGGACCGAAGTCGTGGACGCATCTCCCGTAGGCGCTGGTGGGCGTTGAGCCGGTGGAATAGAGCCTTGGGTCGTTGGCGAATATATTTGCTGTTCGCTCGGAGACAAGGGTGAGCGCCTCGATATTGATCGTGAACGCTCCGAATGCGGTGAGCGGTGACGAGACGCACGATGAGAGTATTGTGGAGAATAGGACAGAGTGCTCCTATGACGATAATAGCGGGAGCGGGTAGGTGATCGAGGGGAACGAGAGCGGTACGAGTAACGGTACGGCGATCTGGAGTAGTATGATCGGTGATAGTGAGGCGGTGTGATGGACCTTCTCGGGGATCTATAGTAACGGCGTGCAGGAGAGTACTCGTGATAGTGGCTCCGCCGTCTTTGAGGTGAAATCGAAGGTCCAGGCGAGAAGGCTGCCCTGTCCGAACCTGGAGAAGGGGTACGAGGGTGGTGTGTTTTCCTCTGTGCCTTCGTCGGTACCGCTGTAGAAGTATGGGGGACCGGGCTATCTGGGATCGAGATAAGTGAGGCCCCATCAGAGATTTCCCCTGGAAGGCGTGGTGATTGAGGCGCAGGAGGTGAGGAAGGCGGAAGCACTTCTTGTCCCGACACCTGAGGGTGTAAGGTCGTCGGATCCGGTGCCGAAACGGGAGACTGGGACGGCTCCTCCACTTCCAGCGATCGGTCGGTGCGGTGCCGACGCGCCCTGAGGATGAGGAATGGCTGCGTCGCTAGGCTTTGGATGGGATCTGGGTGCCGAGTGTTTCCTCGGTGCCGTGTCCGGTGCCTTAGGTTGTTGCGGCTTAGGCTTCGGTGCCTGTTTAGGCTTCGGTGCCGGGTCGGCCACCGGTGCCATCTTAGTCGGGGCACGGTCATGCGCCGACGGTGCCGATTGCCTCGGTGCCGAGGACCGCACCGAATCCGGCTGCGGTGCCGCTCGGAGGCTCGGTGCCGCTGATGATGGTGCCGACTCCGGACGGGTTGGCGGGGCCGATGCCAGAGAGAGTGCGGGGCTCGGCGCCGATGTGCTACGGGCTTTGGAAGGCTTTTCCATCGCCTGTGGGTGGCCCGACGCGGCTCTCGAATCTGCCGCACTTAGGCTCCTGGACGAAGCGGAGGCCTTTTCTTTGGTCTTGTGCGTACCCTCGGTCTCTCGCTCCGTTGTCGGCGGCGGCTGGAGAGCCTTGTTGAAGAGGAGCATTTTAAGGCGCATCTCTCTGTCACGCCTCGTGCGCGCCGTTAGCTTGGCGCAATGGCCACACTTCTGAGGGATATGGCCCTCCCCTAGGCAGCGAATGCAGCGGGAGTGGCCATCCGACACGGGCATAGCCTCGCCGCATGATGCGCACTTCTTGAACCCGGGAGAACCGGGCATGGTTCGCTGTTCGGGTGTAACCCCCGGGATTAAAACAGGGGGTTGAAGTAACAGGGTTTTTTTTTTTTTTTTTTTTTATAAACAATTAACCAATCTAACTAACTAAATAACTATATAAAACTGACTAACACTACGTTGGGAAGGGGCTAACTGGGAAAACAACTGAACATATATCTAATTTTTGACTAAACGATTTCTCCTCAGGAGAGGAGCGTGTTCCAGATCCGTCTGCGGCCGTGGACGGTTAGGAGGAACTGGCGGGTCGGGCCGCGCGACGCAGAAAAGGCGCGAACGCCGCGGGACACACTGCGCACGCGCGGCCCTCCGGAGGGGGCTACTGCTATGAAGAAGTTTCCGGTTTGCGGCGCCGGGACGAGCCCGACACCTGTAGTGGAGCACCCACGGGGACATCACTCGAAGAAGAATGGAAGCTTTGCAAGTTTCTGAATCAAATTTACTATGTATGGTAATTCAATAAAGTGAATAATATTTGACGCTGAAATCTTACAAATTTAAAACTTTTTTCTTCCCTTTTTCAAGCACATTAATGTAAGATTCTACTACATATATATATTTAATTTCTTGAATTTTTTTATACGTGTAATCTACACAGAATGACTCTGCCCAGTCAATGACGGGCCTCATCTGCTAGTAGCATTATATATACATACCAAGTAACACTGCTTCCTGTAATCAGAGAATCATTGGGCTGAAAGTCTCAAACACATAGAGTCCTATCACCCTCATTCTTTTGGTATTCATAGAATCATAGGGAAGGAGGGAGTGGGGGAAAAGGATAGGGAAGGGTTAACACTTGATCTAATCCTCCATTGTTTCCAGATTCCTTGCACTGCACAAGAACAATGAAGATTCTTCCATGCAGTAAAGTGTTCTTTTGCTGGATAAAATATTTCAAATTTGAAGCACTATTCAGAGATAGCACATTTAGCCTTCTGACTTGTTTTTGCTGCTTCTGGCTATAAACAGTTTAAAAATACATTATGAAAATAAATAATATAACAACTTACAGGAGTGGAAACATTTAAGGCCCTAATCTTGCAACTATTTAATCATGTTTTTTAAATGAGTTCAGTGGGACCTACTAGTGGGTTTAAAGTTAAGTATTTGTCTTCCCAAGATCAGACTACATGTGTTGACAGAAAATTTGTCTCAAAATAAATGAAATAATTCAAACATGCCATATCAGTTTCAAGAGGGCAGCTTTAAAAAAACCCATCAGTTATAAAAAATGTTTAAGCTATTCACGTATAGGTTCCCAGAATATACACTTTTTCCTCCCACCAAAAGGGCCTGCTGATTTTCACGTTAACAGCTTCAGCAGCAGAAATTAAGCCATTTTCACAGTAAGAGATGACAAGTGGATCCAGGAGCAAGATTTCAGCTGAATGATTCCCATTGGATAGCCCAGTAGCTCATCTATGCTCTCTGAAAGACACTTGAGAATTACTTCTGACTTTAACTTACAAAGAGAAATGGAGACAATTCTCCAGCTACCACCACAGAAGAGGATTTGTCAGCTAATTTAGTCATGTGCAAGATTAGCCTTTTCTTGTTTAGCTCACTTTTCATTACTTACTTACTGCCCGTTACGCCACTTTTCATTAGACACCCTAAATTGTTTTTGTTAAGAAAAGAAGGTAGGCACAGTCTTCTTGTAAAGACAGTATATAAGATTTTGCACTATATTCCACATGTCCAAGCTTCTTCTGTGGTTTTAGAATGATTTCTTATGATTTAATACCATTATTTAATTTTAACTATTTTGAGCTGGGTGTTCAGAGGCTTTGCAGAACTGTTCTCATGATTTTCACTTAAAATAAAATTTACACAAAATTAAGCTAAATGACACTCTCTCAATAATGCTTCTTAACGCTACTACTATTTTGTGACTAAAGCCATACCTACTCTGCTTTATGTCAGCAAAAATGTGTTGCTCAGGGGTGTGGAAAAAACCCACCCCCCAGAGCAATATAAAAATTACACTGGAATAAGCACTTGTACACACAGCACTGTGTTGGAGGGAGACACTCTTCAGCCAACATAGCTATCACCACTCACTTAGAAAAATCACCTAAACAAGTGGCAGTAACAAAGAACTGCATCTAATAACCTCCCTAGGTCCCTTCAAGTCATAGGATCTCTCACTCCCATCAAGATAGAGCAGTGGTCTCCAAACTTTTTAAGCACAAGATCACTTTTTGAATTTAAGTGCAATCCAGGATCTACCTCAAACCTAAATATCATTGCCCCATCTCCTTTGTGCACCTTCTCTGAGGTACCACCCCTGCTCACTCTATCCTCCATCCCTCATTTTCACCAGGCTGGGGAAGAAGGTTGGGGTACAGGCTTTGGTCTTGGATTAAAGGATTTGGAGTGTGAGGGGACTCTGAGCTGAGCTTGGGGCAGGCAGTTAGGGTTTCAGAGGGGGTTCTAGGTGGAGTCTCTGGGAAGGCATTTGGATGCAGGGGTGCTCGGGTCTAAGACAAGAGCTTGGGATATAGGAGAGGGTTCATGACTGGGGTAGGAGTTTGGGATGTGGGCTCCAGCTGGGCACGGCTTACCTCAGGTGGTTCCTAGGTGATGGTGCACTGGGGCTAGAGGCAGGCTCACCCTGGCTTTGCATCACTTCTAAAAGCAGCCAACAAACTCCACCCCAAGTTCTGTTGTGCCCCCTCTCTGTTCTGGTGAGAGAGGATACAGAGTGGGAGAGAGGGGCACCTTGACATCAACGCCCCTTCTTTGCCTCCCCTGCCCTACACAGAAAGCAGGAGGGCTCCTGAGGGAACAGCTCCAAGGCAAAGGGCAGGAGATGAGCAGCAGTGGGAGAGAAGCAGCTGAATGAGCAGCAGCTGATGAGCAGCAGTGGGAGAGGAGCAGCAGTGGGAGAGGAGCAGTTCTGGCATTTGGTAGCCTCTTGGGCTACCAAACCATTTAGGATCACCTGTCAGAGGCTCCAAGATCTACCAGTAGATCCTGATCTACTGGTTGGTGACCACTGACATAGAGCATCTAACCAAGCAAATTTATAGTAGCACAGCTATATTAGTACAGCTGTGCCAACAGGGGCATTGTCTACAAAAGCAAGCTTGAGATCATGCAATACTGTAATAATTAAAAAATCCTACTTTTGTCATTACTGCAGCAGTGGCAGAATTGTCACAGTGAAAGAATAGATGCTGAGAACGTTCTACTTCTACTGACACCTGAGAAAGGTATACAATAGACAGCTGAAGAGAACGCAAAAAGGAACAAAGTGCTATTATAAACTGATCTGGCAACATGAACTTCTCAAAAATTTCTCTTAAAGATTAGTCTCCTCTCCTTACAGAAAACTGGATTGATGTGGATTGGAGGTTTTCACCATATAAGAATTAAGTAGCACGTTTCATTGTCTTAGAAGGTACCAGGAAGGGGCTTTTTTTGCTCTGACCTCATTAGTTATTGATTTACGTAAGCCACATATATTATAACAGGAGCTTAGGCAGATCTCGATCTTCAAGATTTTTAACCTCCCCAGTATATTTGTTCCGCCCCCCCCCCCCACATTAGAAATATATTAAAACAAATATTTTTGGTAAAATTGTTATTCAAATATCATTTCCGTAAACACATCCTTCTATTCTGAAATTTCCACGTATAGGTACTTAGTCTTAATATCTTCTTAATTTCCTGACCTACAGTACTCAGAAACAAAAAATAGGAAGCTACCAAAGTAATCTTGGAGCTCATGATCATAGTTTATCACAGGGGTGGACGAAATACAGCCTGCAGGTCGGATTCAGCTTGACACACATTCAGATTTGGCCTACCACAATATTCTCTTTTGCCAGTATCCTGCGGCCCAGCAGGACCCTTAGGCAGGCTCCCTGCCTGCTACAACCCCACATGCTGCTCAAAACAGCCAGCAGCTGGGTCCAGCATGTGTGCATCTGTGTAGCACATATTCCTTATACAGCCGGAGGCCTCTGTGTGCTAACCCTGCCCCAAGCACAACCCTTCTAACTCCCATTGGCTGCCTAGGCAGTACTTGCTACATGCAGAGACCCACTGCCTCATTCTCCCTCCCCCAAAGGGTGTGCCATGCAGAGACATGTTGGCCCCAGTAGCTGGCCACTTTGAGTAGCACAGCAGCCAGGGAGCCTGCCTAAGGGTCCCTCTGAGCCACTGGCTGAGAGCCACTTAAGGTAAGCCCCTAGTACTTCACCTCCTGTTTTAGGTCACAACCCAAACTCTGTACCCCCTCCTGGAGGTCAGAATCCTCTCCTGTAACCAAACTATTTCCTGGACCCTCCCCCTCCTCCTGCCCTGGGTCATCCCTCCCTCCCCCCAAATTCCCTCCTGGATCTAAAACAACCTCTCCTGCACCACAATCCCCCTATTCAGAACTGATCCCACATCCCTCTCCATTAATAGAAAAATGCAACCCTCGACCACTTGCCAAATTCTTGTAGTGCCCCCACCACATTAAAATTATTGCCTACCCCAGGTTATTGTTTTAAGACCTGGTGTTATCATTTAACTCAGTTCCTCAGGAGTACAGTATGTTGACAGAGAGCATTATATCAGGCAATGTTCAAACGTTTGCCTATATTCTTCACATTTACATTGGGGTCACTCCTCAGCTTCCACTGGTTTACATATTGTCATCAATATTTACTGGCATCAAAGAGGTGCGCACCACACAGATACACACACACTGGAGTTCTGTAGGGACCAGATTCTCCAAAAATCAGCAGCATTTCTTGCAATTTTAATACTGTGTAGCCTTTCCCAGAGGTATTTTGGGGTAGAGGCAGAGCAGTTTCTGCACTTCAGCCTACTGAAGAAAAGCATCCGTGCAATGGATGTCTTGGATCATATACCTGTTTTTGTTTTGCCTTTTTACTAAAGGCTTCATGCTGCCTTACCAACAGTGGTGTAATTCCTTTGAGGCAGGATAGCAACAATCCTAAAAGCTACAACTTTGTATGTTCCTCTAGTGCGTCCTTAGTTCCAGAATCTTTCCTATTAAGTCAGACTTATACGTGCATCATTTACTAAATCCAGTCTTAAATACAAGTGAGATTTTAGTATTTCTTTAATCCATTGTAATTGTTTAAAATTCTCTAGAAATATTTACTAGTGATATCCTACTGTTTCTTCTAAAGTTTGATGGATGCTGTCTGACTTCAGATGCTCATTTATCTGTACCAGCAAAAAGCTAAATTCCTTTACAGCCTGTCTTCATAAATATTTGCCACATGTCCCTAGATTTAAAAAATGTGCGGTCCTTTCGTTGCACAAGAGAACCTGATGCCATATTGGTGAGATATAAGTTTATAATTTAAGGCTTTCTTCCTTCATTAGTCATGTTTGGACCAAGATTAATTTCTGGAAAAGAAATGTTGCTAAGTGGTAGATCAGTTCAATATCTCCTTATCAGCTATAACTTGATTCTCTCAGAAGGGTCAGCCTCTGATATTTCCTGTTAATGTTTCCATGAAGGTCTTTTTAATTTTTTACACATGCCTTGTGACTCATCCAAAATATAGATGTGAGAATTAGCAGCTACAATATTATTTCATATTAAGATGGAACTAAACTAGCATGATTTAATACCCTAGCTTAATGCATGTTTTCACAGTGGGACCAATCTGAGAGTCACTTTTGAATTTTTGTTCTCCATGCCAGTGAAGCTCAGGCATATCATGAAATTTCTGACCTAGAGGCCTGGAAAGAAGCATGAAGGCCAGTGACAATGCAGTGCAGATGCCAGGATTAGTGAATATCAGCAACTGGATATAGATGACCTGGGCCTTTCCTCAGCAGCAATCTTTTTTTTCTCTCTCTCCTTCTCATAGAAAAGGAATATAGGTTTAGAACTATTACCAGGACAAAATGAAGGAAGAACCCCCAATGTTGGAGGGAGGGGGATAATACAGGCCTCTAGGAGAGAATGAATATATCAAAAAACAATTTATTCTACAGAATTTTAATAAAAGCACAGTCAAGTTCTTACAATGCCTACTAGGAAACTGCAAGAAAGTAACATCAGTGTTACTTAATGGGGAATCATTGGGGAGTCATTGGTGACTGGAGACAAAAGCAACCCGGTGAGTGAAACTGAGTAATTGGATGAAGAAGTGGAAGTGGGTGGAGCAGTTACATGTTAGCAGGCTTGATATATTAGATTCTAAGAAAACGTGAAAGATGGGCAGGGGGTTTGATAACATAGGGCTGCATGAAAATTAATAGCCCATCTGATTTTTACGTGTTCATTGTTTGTGTTCAGAAAGTGACTTCTTTATTCCAACTATAAGAAACAAATGGTGCTGATGTGTTCAGAAAATGAGCGACTATTAAATGCGAGCATAACTGAGGTAAGTGCTAGAACAAGATATGGAATAAACTGAAACACTGAAAATAATGTTAGAAGTTAAGCCTTGTCAAGAGTTATAGCAAGATGCAAAAGATTTGTGCTCATCTCAAATGCTGTTTCTTCAAGAATAAATGAAACTGTTTAATGAAATGGAAGAACAAAACATGGACAGTTTGAGGACACTTCAGTGCTAATGGTCTACAACATCTAAACATGATATTTTAGGTCCCTGTTTCTGGCCTTACAACAGCTCTTCAAGATCAGCTTAATTCAAAGCCTCTACTTCTGGCAAAACGGAAGAGATTAACTGCTGATCAGCCACTAGAACTAAAAGACAAGAGACATGAATTTGGAACAAGTTACAAGTTTCTTTTAAGGAAGCATCATCTTCAATGCGGCATTAAGTGAGTAAGAAAAAAAAACATTAGGGTTACGTCTACACTGCAGGCTTCTTGTGCAAGAACTGTTTTGCACAAGAGTTCTTGCGCAAGAGTGCGTCCATGCTGCCATGTGCTTTTGCACAAGAGCATCCATGGCAGTGTGGAAGCTCTCTTGTGCAAGAAAGCTCTGATGGCCATTTTATCCATAGGGGTTTCTTGCGCAAGAGGACTTACTCCTCATGGGGAAAGGAATAACTCTTGCACAAGAAGCCCTCTCTTCTGATGCTTTATTGTAAATTTACTTGCACAAGAACGCGCGTGCAGTGTAGACACACCGCAAGTTTTTGCGCAAGCAGAGCTGTTCTTTCGCAAGAAGCCTGCAGTGTAGACATAGCCTAAGTTAACTGTGATCCAGATGTGTTGTTCTAGACAGATTTTAAGCTCACAGGTCCACTACATAGTCCTGTTTTTTGAGGTCCACTAACAGATGCTATACATTAAAAAGACTATTAAATGAAAACTGGAAGAATGAGCAACAACATTAAACACAAGAAAGTGAGAGCTTCTCAGGTACAATCATGCTAAATATCTGAAATCATCAACATTGAGGGAGTTCAAGCACCCAATTTAAACTGTATTCAGAAAGTAATAATACTGGAGTGAAACCACATTATGGAAGTTCAAATTTTCCTCAATTACTGTGTGCGCCTGATTGCTGGGCCTGCCTTCAGTCAACAAAATAACAGACCACCACTAGTCAGAACTACAGTCCCCAACTTAAATCCCTCTAGTGCAGTGGTTCCCAACCTTTTCCAGATGGGGACCCATTTTGAAAATTCAGAAAGACTTGGTGACCCAAAGCAATTCAAAAATGGGGGGAGGGGAGAGGGCAGAGCCACCTGGGGAGACACTTGGTGACCCTTTTGAAATGTAACGGCCACCCATATTTGGGTCCCGACCCATAGGATGGGAAACCCTATTCTAGCACATCATTAACAATCCGTAAGCTATCCTGGAAAATGATCCCTCACTCTCACAGGCCTTGGGGGACAGGCCAATCATAGCCTATAGACAACCCCGTAGCCCGAGGCTGGGCAAAATATTGTCTGCAGGCCAGATCCAGCCTGCAAGAGCCTCAGCCGGTCCCATGTCCCTCAGGGAAGCTGGCTGCTGCAGGGCCATCTGCATCTCTTAATGCTGAGAGCCCGGCGGAGGGGACAGAGGCTTTTCACACTGCTCCCATCCCTCGTAACTCCCATTGGCCTGTTTCCAGCCAATAGCTGCTGCCTGTTTGCAAGACAGGCAGCATGTGAAGGGCCCCTCCCCCCTCATCCCAAGGCTCAGTGTTTTGTGCAGTACAGGTGCATGGAAGGCAGGGATCCTGGTTAAGGAACCTACTGGGCTGCTTGCTGGGAGCCACCCAGGTAAGGACTCCCAGATACAGCCTGCCTCTGGCACGCCAGCCCCTCCCTCTCCCAAACCTCTCCCCCATGTAACCCGAACGTTCTGCACCCCTGCTCTATCCCCCATACACCTTTTCAGAGACTGTATCCCCTCCAACACCCCATATCAGGTCACAACCCTCTCCCAGAAACTGCACCCCAATCCGCTGTCCCTGGTCACAGCCCAAATCCTCAGCTCAAGTCCTCCTGCCCCAGGTGGTAACCTGTCACCCCCAAACTCTGCACCCTCTCTTGCACTCCTCTCCCAGGTAATGACCCCCTCCTACTACACTCCTCCCCCAGACCAGAATCCTCTCCTGCACCCATACCTCTTCCAGACCCTGAAACCAAATCCCCTGTCTCTGGTCACAATCCAAACCCCTGAACCCGTACCCCAGATCACACCCCCTCTTCCAGACCCTGCACCTCCTCTTACACCCCAGTTCACAATCCCCTCCTTCACACCAACTCCCTCACAGATACCACACCCCCATTCCCTACCATAAGTACCCTTCTGCATCTAACCTCCATCCCAGACCCCCACAACTCCCTTCATTAATATAATGGAAGAATGCAGCCCTTGACCACTTACCAAATTCTCAGTGTCCCCTCCATCAAAAATGATTGCCCACTCCTGCCCTAACCTGAAACAAATTATTTCCAGCAACCATACAGTACACTATCATACTCACCCAGGAACCCACCCCCTGCAATAAACTCTGGTGCCCACTTTGTCCACACTTCTATACAAGCAACATCCCTGCCAAACCGGACAGTTTTTACAACAAAGGTTTAATGGATATAAATCAGATATTCAAAATGTTAACATGAAGAAACCTGTTGGGGAACATTTTAACTTGTCCAGGCACTTATACATGGATTTAAAAGTGACTATGTTATTACAGAGCAATTTTAAAAAAAAAACCACACACACAGCTGGAGAGGAAACTGCAGAACTTGCCTTCACCTGCAAATCTGACATTTAATCAAGGTTTGAACAAAGTCACGATCTGGATAGGCCTTTTATTCAATACCCTAATGGCATCAAAAACTAAGCATGGGGCACTTACAACTTACTATTAGCCTCATTCAGCACAGACACTCTAATAGACAAGACTGTTTTCTTCTCTTTCCCTCCCTGTCTCCCCTCTTTTTCTGTTATTTATTTGTACCTCTGGACCCCTTGCTCCATTCGTTTGAAGAACTGGGTTGTACCCACAAAAGCTCACTATGATTTTTGTAAGTCTATAAGGTGCTACAGGGACCATTCGTTGTTTTTAAATTTGTTTCTGATGACTGAAGGATATTGAAAAAGGGAGAACTTATGTCTTCCTGCTGAAGCCTAGTATACACAGTTCTACACTAACACCCAAC
The DNA here is from genome assembly GCF_052426305.1 of Pelodiscus sinensis. Classification (NCBI taxonomy): domain Eukaryota; kingdom Metazoa; phylum Chordata; order Testudines; family Trionychidae; genus Pelodiscus; species Pelodiscus sinensis. The sequence goes on along the minus strand of NC_143065.1, from coordinate 13,712,799 downwards.
AGCAGTCTGTTGTATTTGTATTAAGAATGGGCTGTGAAGAAAACAGTGAGAAAACAATATTTTACATAAGATATTTAGAGATGGACTAAATTAATAAAAGCAATCACAGGAGATTTTAGAACTATTTAGCAAACTACAGGCTGCAACTTACTGCCAAAGGCTTAGTGAAAGTCTGAAGAAACTACAGGCAGTCCCCGGGTTATGTACAAGATAGGGACTGTAGGTTTGTTCTTAAGTTGAATCTGTATGTAAGTCGGTACTGGCGTCAGCCGCTGCTGAAACTGATCAGTTTCAACCGCGGCTGAATCTGGACGCCAGATTCTGACTTACATACAGATTCAACTTAAGAAACCCAGGCATCCTCAAGTCAGCTGCTGCTGAAATTGATCAGCAGCTGATTCCAGGAAGCCTGGGGCAGAGCAACTCTGCCTCAGGCTTCCTGTAGTCAGCCGCTGGTCAGTTTCAGCAGCAGCTGACTTGGGGATGCCTGGGGCAGAGCAGCTGGGGTGCTGCTGGGTTGCTCCAGTAGCGCAGCTCCTCGGCGCTACTGGAGCAACATAGCAGCACCCCAGCTGCTCTGCCCCAGGCGTCCTGATTCAGCCACTGCAGAGCAGCTGGGGTGCTGCCGGGTTGGTCCGGAGCGGCGCTGTGGGACCAACCCGGCAGCCCCCAGCTGCTCTACCCCAGGGGTAGGCAAGAAAAGCCTGGTCTGCTGGGGGGAGGGGCCCACTAGCTGCACCCCCCCGGCAGACCAGGGAGACGGGGGTGGCGGGACTGCCCAAGTCCTCCACGGCTTTGCTCCGTCTCCCTGGTCTGCTGACCTGGGAGATGCGGAGCAAAGCCGCAGAGCACGCGGGCAGCAGGACAGTCCAGGCGCGCCGCGGCTGTCCCACTGCTGGCGTGCTCTGAGGCTTTGCTCCCCATCTCCCTGGTCTGCTGGTCGGGAGACGGGGAGCAAAGCCACAGAGCACGCCCGCAGGGGGACAGCTCAAGCGCGCCCGGGCTGTCCCGCTGCGGGCGAGCTCCAAGGCTTTGCTCCCCATCTCCCTGCAGACCAGGGAGACGGGGAGCAGCTTTTCTCGCCCCAGAGGACAGGGGCGGCGGACCGCGGCGCATCTGGGCGCCCCGCCGCTCCCGTCCTCTGGGGCGGGAAAAGCCCCGTTCGTAACTGCGGATCCGACATAAGTCGGATCCGCGTAACTCGGGGACTGCCTGTAACAGAACCAGAACTACATAAAGATGAAAAAGCAAAGATAGCTGAGATAATGCAATGTATTACTTAACCAACAAAACTGATATTAAAGCCATATGTAGAGCCCAGAGAGAGATGCAACAAGTAATACATAGATGGAACAAACACTGATTTCTTTCCTTCTCAACTAGAATTTTTAAAAAAATTGGATCCAGATTTTTAATCTCAGCACTGACATTTGGCAAAGGAAAGTATTCTACAATATATCATTATGCCACAAATTCTGAAAATAAGTCACAATGCAAGCCAACTGAATTCAGAATTCTATCATATGTACCCTTCTTCTCCAGGCAGCTCAGCATTAACTGACCATATTAACAGAACTGCCCTGATTGTACTCTGCCAAAAAAAAATTTTCCCAACTTTTGGCAGCACAAACGGATGCAAAAAATGATTAGACATCTTCGTGTGGTACTAGCAATTATTTCACTATATGTTGTAAATGAATCATGCTCATGCTTCTCTAAAACCAAGGTAACAGCATTAAGAAATGTAAATCAGTAACCTTATAACCTTGCACTGAACGATTTCCTTGACAGTAGTCAGCTGTCCAACCATTGTTTAACTTGAACAGTCACTACATAAATGAGTCAGTGTAGAATTATATACTTGGAGGCAGTAAGTACATAATATAGGAAGACATCATCACTAAACCTATGATAAGCAGTCATATGACTGACCCGAACTAAGTTTGTGGTCGTCTATAGCTAATCCGATTTAAATAATCAATCAAGTCAGAACAATCTATTTTAAAACCCTCTAAAAATACTCCAGTTACAACAGTTACTTGACTCGTTACCACCATGTATAACCAATTTCACAGGATAAATATTTGGTTGAAGCTACAGTATATTTAGCACAATACAGAACACAACCCATCTTTGAAAGTAACAGCCAGCAATGCGCTGTGCTCCAAATAAAGAGTGATATTAGGGAGGCTATTTTGGCTAAACAGCACCTGCATCACTCAATTTAAAAATTAAACAGATCTCAGGTGGCGGATTCATCTCAATGTAGGCAAATACATCCAGAAATTCTATAACATGAAGTAGGGAAATTTTCAGTGGTTATGCATTTGCATACGTGTGGGAGGGGAGGTGCTGGGGGACGGACGAGGAGAGACGGGAGTCAGTGCACATGGAGAACTGGCTTTTAATCCGGCTCAGCTCCCTGCACGTACCAGCTCCCACGGAGCCGCTCCTCAACCCCCCAGCCCATGCTGCTGTCTCTGTATCAGAGACAGCAGCAAAAGAGGGCAGGTGGGAGCCAGTGCTCCCTGCATATACCAGCTCTGGTGGAGCTGCCTGTCCTCCACCCCCACACTATATCAGAGGCAGCAATGTGGGGAGGAGGGGGTGTTAGAGAGGCAGCTCCCTTAAAAGCTGGCCAGCTCCCCCCGCACCCTCCCCCCGGATCAGGGGCAGCAGCGCAGGTGAAGGGGATGCGCGTATAACCATTTAAATGGGTACGCTATCATATCCCTAATATGAAGCAGCACATATATACAGATTTTGCTGTACCATCTTGAGTTACTCAAATACAGGAGGCCCCCAACTTGCAACACGATTGGTTCCTGGGGAAGCGTCACAAGTCGGGGGGTTTCGGCTCCTTCTGCACTTACAAAACTGGTTGCAAGTGCTGGTGGTCGCATCTTGGGGGTTTCCTGTATATTTTTAATCAAGAAATTTCTTCTTAAAGTTTAAGACCACACATTCCACAGAACATGGGGACATTAAATCTAGTACCAGCCTCATTTTAAAGGAACTATTTATATATCACTGTTAATCATGTTCTGATATTCCATTACCAACTATCCCTTCTCCTTTCAAAGTCTGAGATTTTTTTAACAGCTGGAGCAACAATCTTGCATGCCTAAAATGCCTATAATCCCAGTTCCATCAAACTGGGAAAACTGCACTAATGTATCATGCGTACAATGGATTATCTTTACTTAAGCTATGCTGTACTGATATGGCCAAGATGAAATTGTGTTAATATAGCCTCACTGTCTACACTGGAAAACATGGCTTAAAGAGAAAGATCTATTGTTCTACTAACCCAGATAAGCTTCTTTTCTTCCTGTCCCCATGTTTTAATTATAGCAGTGGTATGACTGGTTAGATTGAGACTATATTGAAAGTGCATATTACTGGCTTTGTTTATAGCAGGATTACTGTTTCCACGAAATCTGCATTCCCGCTCCTCCCGACAGTACATTATTTTGATATAGCTCCTTGTTAAGTGTTAGATGACCACAAAGAGCAGAGACCAGAAAAAAGCCCCCCCAAGAACTTCATAACCGGGATGAAGCCAACAGTGGCTCTTTGGCCGTCCCTCGCTGGCACTCCCCTGGCAGATCCACCTCTTTCGGCAGCGTGTGCCCGCAGCGGGCGGCGCAGGACTCGCGCCAGGGTAAGCCAGAGGGGACCTGGAAGTTTGTCCCCAGCCTTTCCCGTCTGCGGCGGGGGGGGGGGGGGGGGGAGGGGGAGAGAGCGCGGGCTCCCCGGCTGCAAGGCGCTGCGAGCAGGGGCAGGCCGGGCAGCACCAGCGCGAGCCGCCCGCCAGCAGGGGGTCCGGAGGGGGGACGGGGACGCGCCGGCCGCGTCCCACCCAATCGGTCGGGAGCAGCCCCCGCGCCGCGGAGGAGCGCGCCCGCTCGGCCGGCTCACCCAGAAGATGAGGTTGAGGAAGACCAGGACGGTTTTGGAGGAGGTGATGCCGCACTGCCCCATGGCTCCGGCGCCTGCCGCTGCCCACGTCTCGCCTCTTCGCTCCGCCGCCGCCAGCTGGCCCGCCTCACGTGACGCAGGCCAGGGGACGGGCAAGGAGCCTAAGATGGCGGCTGCCTTTGTCACCTGATGGGGGAGGTACCTAAGATGGCGCCCATTCTGCTCTTAAAGGAGCCGCGCCCTGTGAGCGAGGGGACGGTGTGTATGTAGTCGTAGCGTAAGGGAGGCAAGAGGCCGACCCGCCCGCTCTTTGTGCTCCGCGCACTGGACTGGGCCGCCCTGCACTGGCTGCCTGCCCGGCCGGACACAGGCCCGGGATCGCGGGCCCGGCACAGGCCCTGAGGCCGTTTATGAATCACGCGCTTTAAGCCGTAACGAAGCGGAGAGTCGCGTGCGCGCGCTCGGGTCTCTGCCCTGGGGCTCCCCGCGCCCGGCGGGGCGGGTAGGAAACGCCTTGGCGGGCGCCCCCGCGAGGCGAATGGCGCGCTCCCGCCGGGCGCGAGCTCTGCTGCGGGGTGAGGTGCGGGGAGAGCGGCACAGGGGCTGCGGGGTAAGTCGGGGATGCAGCGTTACACAGCCCGGCCCAGTCAGCTTCCCTGCGGATGGTGAGAGCCCAGTGCCGAGCCCGTGTGGACCCTGCCGGCCTCTTGGCAAGAGGCAGCCGCACTGCCTGGTGCTTTTGGCGAGTGCCCGTTGCAGGCTGCGTCTAGATGGGCAGCATTTGCCGCAGATGCTGTTAACGGAAAAGTTTTCCCTTAAAAGCATTTTCGGAAAAGAGCGTCTAGATTGGCAAAAGCACTTTTTGCGGAAAAGCGTTCGTGCCGATCTAGACGCGCTTTTCCGCAAAAAAGCCCCGATCGCCGTTTTAGCCATCGGGGCTTTTTGCGCAAAACAGTACTGAGCTGTCTACACTGGCCCTCTTGTGCAAATGATTTGCACAAGAGGGCTTTAGCCCGAACGGGAGCAGCACAGTATTTCCGCAAGAACACTGACGATCTCAAGCGGCCGGTGTAGACAGCTGGCAAGTTTTTCCACAAAAGCAGATGATTTTGTGGAAAAACTTGCCAGTCTAGATACAGCCGCAGTGTGAAGCCCTCTTGCGCAAGAATGCTCTCATGGCCATTTTAGCCATAGGGCTTTCTTGTGCAAGAAACCCGTTACCTGTCTACACTGCCTTCTCGTGGAAGAGCGCTTGTGCAAGAGGGCTTATTCCTCATAGGGAGAGGAATAACACTTGCGCAAGAAGCCCTGTTTTCCAGCGCTTTGCACGCACGTTCTTGCACAAGTGAACGTACAGTAGAGTAGATGCTCTGCAAGTTTTTGCTCAAGAACAGCTGTTCTTGCATAAAAAGCCTGCATTGTAGACATAGCCAAGTAGTTTTTAAAAATATAGTGTTCCCCTTTATAATTCACATTTATTTAGTCCTTATCTGCAACCATAGGACAAGATGTTAAAGATTCTTTAGTACCTAGATTCTAAAACATACAAAAGTGCAGATCTCTCTAAGTCTGCTCCCCATATGTAAAATCGGAGATGGAGTGTGGAAAAGTACATTAAAGACACTCGAGATGAGATCCATAATGGTAACAGGTGCCTAAATCCCACTGTTAGGTATCTAAGACTAGGGATGTAAAGGGGTAACTGGCCAGGCTGAAGTAGCTCCCCACCCTGTGTGGGTGAGGGATGCTCCAGTTTGGCTGAGCCCTCTATGCTAGTGATGTAAGCAACTAGTTGAGTCAACTAGTCACTCCCCTCCACCCCCTTTGCTGCCTCTATCAGAGAGAGGCAGGAAGGGGGGAGCAGGAGCCAGTGCTGGGGAGAGTCGATTCCCCCAGCACTGTCTCCGTGGGGGAGAAGGGCAGTGTGGGGATTGGGCAGCACAGCGAGGAAATGGTGGCACTTCTGCCTTTGAAATGTAGTAAGAATGGGGCTCTTGCTACATTTCAAAAGCAGAAGCACAGCAGGAGCAAGGGTGAGTGGGGGACTCAAGCAGTCACCTGCTGGCCCCATGCTGCCTGCATGCATTTTGCTTTTGAAATGTACAAAGCCTTGGGGCATGGTCCAGAGAGGCACCTGCACTTGTGGGGTTAGGCCAGAGCAGCCCTTGTTGCCTGCAGCTGATGACGAATTGGTTAAATAAAATTCTGGGTAGTTTCTACATCCCTAGTATTGTTATTCTTTGTTGTGTATAATGTGTGTGTGTTTAATGTGCCTTTCCAAAAGTGATCAAATTTAAATTCTAGCACATACCCCAGAGGAGAAGGGATTTGAACAGTGACCTACCCCTGCTCACAAGCGCTCTAATCATGAGGCTATGTAATGTACTGATGCATGGCGCTTCCCTTAATCTCATCTATTGAAGTTGTTCCACATTAAATAATTATTAATTAGACCAGTAAAGGAATTACGACGACTATATAGCCTCATGCAGCCTTTCTTAAACCACAGTCTATAGATTCCTGGAGATCCCCAAAAGGGTCAGTGGGCCCTGCAGATCATCTCGTACTCCTCCCTCCCTTTCTCAACTTCTCCCCCACCCAGGGTCTCTTGCGCACTAAAAGTCCGTTGGTGCAGCAGGCCTAAAGCAGGCTCCCTGTCTAGTCTGGTTCGGTGACACTCCCAGAAACGGCTGTCATGTCCCTGCAGCCCCTAAGGATTTCTGGGTGCTGTCCCTCCCTTGAATGCCAATTCCATAGCTCCCTTAGCTGTTTTCAGACTAGTGGAAGTGGGGTGGAGCTGGCATGTTTGCATAGGAGAATACAGTGCCCCATTGTAGGACTTTGAAGAGAGTTGCTACAGTTCTTATGTGGAAGGATAGCGATCATGACATGGGGCTTTCAGCATAAACTTGTAAAAGTGTGTGGGTAGTGATGTCTCATAAGGATCTGGATAAGGATTCATCATCTAAAGAAAAAGTGACGTTCAAATCTACAGACATTTAACACTCTACATCCCAGAACCATTTTGAGACTACACAGTGCTGTTCTCACATACTTTGAATTCATTTGTGTTACTGGAAAAGGATGGAGGTTACAAAATGGAGGTCTAATTGCCACGTGCTTTGATCCATAGTGATGTCCATTTGAACCTGAAATAGTAAATAAGGTAATAAAACTAACAACTAATTCTTTTCCCTTACACTTTTTATAGGGTTACATAAAAGTCCTATAGTTAACCGTTCATACTGTTTAATCCATTTTTAATCATGTAAACAAAATTACACTCTTCAGCTACTGCAGAGACAAATTAAACTTCCAAAAGGTTTTAATTTTGCAGAATTTAGGAAAGTTAATGAGAATCTGAGAAGTCATAATTAAACATGCTGATCACTTAACTGTTTCAAATGTCAGGCATATAGAGTGGAATTTTGTTTTCCCAGTCTCCATTTGGTTGGACATTAGGGAAGACTTCCTAATGATCAGGGTGGTTAAACACTGGAATAAATTGCCTAGGGAGGTTGTGGAATCTCCATCACTGGAGATAATTACGAGCAGGCTAGACAGACAGCTATAGAAGTGCTTGGTCCTGCCATGAGGGCAAGGGTCTGGACTTAATGATCTCTTGAGGTCCCTTTCCAGTTCTAGTATTCTATGATTCTATGATAAGGAATAGGGATGTTAGTGTGTCCCTGTTTACATGATTAACTGATAAGCCTGGGCTCATCCGTTAATCCTAACAGTTACATGCATCCCTCCTGCCCCCTTGCTACCTCTATCAGAAGCAGCACGGGGGAAGGGAACAGGCAGGAGCTGGTATGCACGGGGAGCCAGCATTTAAGATGACTCTCCGTGCATACCAGCTCCTATGGAGCCACCTGCACAACTCCACCCCCTTCTGTTTCCCACAGAGGCAGTAGTGGAGGAGGGGCAGGTGGCTCTGGGAGCCGGTGGTTTCCAGCTACCCCCAAACACCAACTCCTGTGGAGCCACCTGCCCCACTGCACTGCTGCCTCTGATAGGCAGCAGTGCAATGGCTGTGGTGGGGCAGGTGAGAGCCAGTACACGCAGGAAGCCAGCTTTCAAGCTGAGTTACCTGCCCTCCCCCCGCCCCCCGCCCGCCCTGCTGCCTCTGTATCAGAAGGGAGGGGACAGGTGGGAGCTAGTGCTTGCAGGAAGCTGGCATTAAAGCTGAAGCTCCACGAGCATCAGCTTCCACCTGCCCCCTGAGTGTAAACGTATAACCGCTAATTCAGCGGTTACATGTTTACCAAAATAAATGTTTGTTAACATCCCTAGTGAGGAAACATATCTGACAAAATGGGGACTAAAGGCTGAGGTTTTCTTCTAATTTGTTTAACATCCCCACCTATTAGGTTTCTTTCTACCAAAAAATAAAAAAAATTACAGTGTTTTCAGTCAATTAGGAAAGCAAAGATATATAATATATCCCTAATTTTAAGTGACTTCAAGCAGTGGTAGGATTCAAGATCTGTCTTTGCAACCTAACTGGACTTTCTGTTCCCTTTTTATTCTAATACATGGTTTTGGTGCTAGTAGCCATGGCACTGTGATAGGTGCTGGGATTTGTAGGTAGTATTTTTGGATCTGAGATAGCACAAAAGCCACAGTATTAGGATAAAAGCCTCAAGTTAGGCTGATTTGATTAATGCAATATTGTATTGGAGGAATATCCTCCTCCTTCCCCCAGCAACATAAGGTTCACCTACAGAAGCATGGACAGCACTATGTTGGCAAGAGACGCTTACCTACAGACCATTCTTTGTCAGTGGTTAAATTACGTTGACAGAAGTACTCTTTCTAGCTGGCATAGAGCAGCTACAGGAGACTTTATAGCAGTACAACTGCATCAGAACAGCTGTGTTGCTGTAAGCTCTCCAGTGCAGAGATGGCCTTAAACTTGACACTGTAAAAAAGAAAAATTCAAAGCATAGGCACAGTGGAAGGGTGTATCTGGGTGGTGTCAGGAAGTTAAGGAAGATGGTTTTAGCGCAGGGGTGGGCAATAATTTTCACATAAGGGGGGGTCACTTAATGCATTTTGGTACATGGTCATGGGCTGCACTCCCCCAAAGGGATGGAGCCTGGGGTGGAAGGGACAAGGCTGAGGACTATCTTCCTCCTATGAGCTGTCTGGGGCCAGAGGCTTTGAAGTAAAAGGGCTCGTGGCTCCCAACCCCACTGCTACTTCATTGCCTGTGGCTATTTAAAAGGTTCACGGCTCTGGCCCCTGCCAAGTTAGTGACCAGGAACTGTGCGGCCATTTAAATAGGATCCTGCTGCCTGAGTCACCACCTGGAAATTTGGTGGTGCAGACAGCAGGATATAAATAGAAAATGGCCAGATGCAATCCACGGGCCAGATCAAAGTGTTTTGAATGGATTGTAGAAGAGAAATCAGCACACACACAGCAACTGATTTCTAGATTGATTTTACTTCTGAAAAGGACTCGATATGTAAACTGAATATTACTATGAATTGAATGTGAGAGAAAAAGAACCCTTTAAGAGCTGCTCCCAGTTCTTCTTGGAAGATATACAGTGTCTGTGACATGTCCCATAGAGAAAAAAATTGATTGCAACAACAGGAATCCAGTTACAATCAAAGATAGTTATACATGGGCTTAGCTAGTGCCTTCCTGTTAGCTCCCTTTGTTTTTGGCACTTATTTAATAAGTGTCTTCCTTTAAAATTTCAGTCTACACTGACACTTACATTTCAGTATAGTAGGGATAAAAGGATAAACAGCCTTATTAAATATAAATCTTCAGACAAAAATCTGCTGCGGGGCTCCTATTTCGTAATTATGAAAACAACATGCAAAAGGAGTGCAAGTAAAAGGTACCTTCCACTGCAGGCTCTCTCTGATACGGAGCAAAGAAAATACCACTACTATATTCTGTTTCTGCTTATGTTCCTCTGTACCAGGAACATTCTTCTGATCAATCAAAGTTGCACTCTATTTGCCAACAGTACATCATAAAAAGGAACATAAAGAGCCAAGTAAATGCAAGGACAGTAAAAACACCTATGTTCTGGCTATACTGTTGCTTTCATCATTAGTCCCACTGAGAAAATTCTGCTGGAGAATCAAAGTCCTACTATTTCCAGTTTAGCCTTTAGCTCTTCTAGGACTAATCAAGAGTAAAATTGAGCATGTGGCTAAGTATTTGAAGGATCTGGGCCTACCTGATATTCAGTAGACTCTCATACAAGCCTTTGGGATCTCCTAATGCCTAGTGTTTCTTTTACTTGTCACGTTACTGGAATTTGAGGGAAGCAGCCAGATCATGGCTGCACCCATAGGTGGGGGTGCTGGCCCCAAAAATGGTATAAAAGGGGGCCATGTGGGGTATTGAATGGGAGCTTATTGTCTGCTGATCCTGTGTACGCTATTTATGTGAGTGTATAATGTCTGTGTGTGTAGGTAGAAATCTGTAATCTGTGTGGAAGCTGAATATTTCTCTGAATGTGGTTGAGCATTGGGCAGAGCCTGGCCTATGGACAGGCTGATTAGCGAGGCCCTGTGGGACAATGGCACTCTATGGGCCACGGACACACCTAAAGCATGAGGGTGGAGACCTAAGAGCTGCCAGCAGAGAGAGGCTGAGGGCCAGGTGACCGGCTGCATACAAGAAGAGGCCAGGAAGGAGGTATAAAGAGGCCATGTGGTCGATGCCATTTTGTTCTCAGCTCAGCACTTCATCCCAGAGGCAGCAATGCAGGGATTGAAGAGTCTGAAAGACCTGTGAACCCATTCTGATTCTAGGATGTGCAACAAGGACTTTTAAACCAGCAGCTGTAACATCTCTGCTAGAGCCTGCATCGAGAACTGGGAGATTCGGTGCATGTAATGTACTATTCTTTAACAACCTTACTCTCATGCTTTTCTTTCTTGTGATAATAAACCTTTAGATATAGATTCTAAAGGATTGGTCCAGAGTGATTTGTGGATAAGATCCAGAGGGTAAATTGACCAGGGATCTGTGGCTGGTTTCTTGGAACCGGACAGGACTTGTTCGGGGTAGGTGGGATTGGGTGCTAGGACCCCCCACCTGTGTATGAGGCCCGGGGCCATCTGAGGCACGGATATTGCCGGGGGTGTCGGAGGGGTTTTGCTCGTGAGGCTTCAGGCAGGCAGCTGAAGCGCTCTGTGGGACTGGTTTGTGGCTTATTCAGAGAGGTCACCAGTCTGGGGGCTGTAAGGAGCCCCTCATTTGAGCAATTCGCCCTGAGCAGACGCCCTCAGCTGTGCCCAGACTCAGCCTGGTCCGTCACATAAGTATTTGAAGGATCTGGGCCTACCTGATATTCAGTAGACTCTCATGCAAGCCTTTGGGATCTCCTAATACCTAGTGTTTCTTTTACTAATGGCTTATTGAGGTTTTTTGCTTTTAGCTTGGTTTTTTTTTTTCCTCCTCATCGACTCATTACATAAAATAGGCTGGAGCCCAAGTGCAATCTTACTCTTTAATCATTTCCCATCCCTCAGTAACATGCCATGGTGACTTACTCCAGCTCATTACTTGCTTGTAAAACAATTAAAGAAAAGACCATCACAAATAGATTTGGCTCTCTTAATTTGAGAGACAGCTGTACTGCTTCATCTTGAATAGACCCTGAAATATAGGACCTTTTAACTATTAGTTATTTATGCTAAACAATTGGCTCCACTTTGCAGTGACACTGAGTTAGTTTCCAAGAGCTACAGAAAGCTTGTCTCACCAACAGAAGTTGGTTCAATAAAAGATATTACCTCACCCACCTTCTCTTCCTGTCTTGAGTCAAGCACAGAATGATCTTTGCCTGGTTCTCTTTTCACTTTGGGCTCAATCCTGCAAAATGCTGAGCAGAAAAGCATTCTAGCTTGTGTTAAAGTTGCACTGGATTATGCAAGCAGTTCCACTGAAGTCAATAGGACCACCAACATGCTGAAATCTTTTGCTAGTTCCTGCTAGAGCAGAGGTGGGCAATAAAATGGTAGCTATTCACCAGGCTTAGCCCTTGATGGGCCGCTGCTGCTATATTTACCTGCACCTCTGCAGATACAGTTAATGGCACCTCTCATTGGCTGGGAAGAGTGATTGGCAGCCAGTGGGAGCTATGATTCCCCCATACCTGCAGAGGTGCAGGTTAATATAGTGGTATGGGGGGCCTGCCAGGGGCTAACCCTAGCAAACCAGATCTGGCCCATGGGTCAGTATTTGTCCACATCTGGGCTGGAGTGCTCAGTATCTTGAATGATCCAGCTTGCTAATTTTCCTATTTACATCCAGATATCATCAGCTTCCACTGTAGACTCATTAAAAGTTTGTGAGCAGGAAAATCTGAAGAGCAAGGCTTCTGTAACTAATTTTTTTGAATTGACAGGAATGATTAAAGGGATAATAAGTATTTGGCTGTTGTTTACTTTAAGTTGTTTGTAAAAATAAGTGTATTCCTCCCCACCATGATTTGTCTTTTTCCAGTTGGCAAATGCCAATTCCTCTTGCTGGTTACAAGGAAAATTAAAACATCTTCCCAGCTCATTCTAGTTTTCTCATTGTGTCTATGCAATATTCTGGGTAACATCAGCCAAACCATCACAACTCAGACTCACTCCCAGATGTAGCAACAAAAGCAGCAGATTGTATCAGGCAAAGGTAATACCATCATCTAAATGGAAATGGCAGGCTTTGTTCAGAGTCCACAGCCCCTCTCTAACCCCTGTGGCATTTGAAGGCCAATTTTTCAGGGGAAGAATTTATGTCCCCTGTGAGGTATATTGTGGCGCTCATTTAGTGATGTCCTAATATTTCAAATAAAATAATTACGCAGTTTTTATAATGTTAGATCATTTTTGTCAGGATGTTATTAGGATACCTGCCACAGTGATCTAATGAGCTTGACCTTCATTTCATAACAAATTACTCTCCAGCTGAAATTATTTTAATGGCCTTATTGATTTATGCAGAGAAATCTTTAGTGATAGCCTTCAATTTACAGGGCAAGTGGTTCAAATAATTCAGAATTTTATGAAATTGGCAGAAACATTGTTTTGTACTGGTAAATGCTTTATCCTGGTCCTTTTGTGTTATCTCCTTTGAATCAGGGTGCTTTTGGTCTTTCTCTCCATACTATACAAAACAGATCAGTTCAAAATGGATTAAATAAAAATGCATTTAATTAAAATGGTTGTCTATCCATGCTGAATGTTTTGTACCAGTTTATACTTTTTCACCATGATAAAATTTACTACAGTGCATTCTGTTTGCTGCCACCTACTGGGCATTTGTACATATATCATGGAATAATTCAAATCAATGCTGTAAATATTTATTTGCATAGACTATACAATCCTGGGGACTGTGGTTCTTCTGACACATGAAGGAATTATGCAGTAATTCCTAATATATGTTAATTAGATAAATGTTGCTTTAAAAAGATGATGAAGAGGGGAAGGAAAGGATCTATCGTATGAATGTTTTATTGTCTTTAATTATCTCCTGACTGAAGCAGATGTCTGGTATGAGGCATTTTAGATGGAAGATGTAAAAGGTGGAGTTAAATGGAGTTGTGTTAATAATAAATAGGAATTCATTGCACTTCTATAATTGCTTTAATCTGAGCAACCAAAATTACTTTACTGGTATTAATTAACCCTCACCACCTCACTAGGAGATTGGCATTAATTATTCCATGGTACCCATTTTATAAACTGGTATTGTTGCTGCTCTGTTGAGTGATAACATGTGGAGGTTTGCAGGTGAAATAAGCTATTTGAAAGCTGGGTATTTTCTTTGTGCAACTTGTTTATTTACAGTATGGGCATCAGTTTTTAACTGGGGTGACCTTTAAAAGTATTCATGCAAACCCCTCTTTTAGAAAACGCAGCCCAACACCCTGGCCTAAGTTCTCAGTTAGCAATTTTGCAACAAGAATCTCTACATGAAGACATTAAGGGAAAAAGAAACCTTAGTTTTCAATGTCTTCTTCCTTGCCAAAGAAGCTCCATCATCAACGAACAATAATACAGTATTTTTTTTCAAAAATTCTATAAAGTTACAGTAAGAAAAAGAACTTGAATGACTGTATGTAACAGTGCCACCTGGTGACTCTTGCCATAAAAGCACACTGAAGGTATAGAGATAGAAAAGTAGCCATGCTAGTCTGGTGTAGCTGAAACAAAAAACAGGACTATGTAGCACTCTAATTATCTTACCCATTACAAAGATAGCTTCCCCAATTATCACCTCTAATATCATTAGCTCACAGACATTTATCTCTCTCCCCCCCCCCCATCCCCCTTCTGTTCTGAAATTTGATTTGTCCTTTTCATAGGTGTTCATTTTTTTTAAATTGTATCCTTTGGTATATATGGTTGTGACTATTTTCTTCCACTATTTGATCTGAGGAAGTGGGTCTGGCCCACGAAAGCTCATCACCTAATAAACCATCTTGTTAGTCTTTAAAGTGCTACATTGTCTTTTTTTTTTTTTTTTTTTTTTTTTTTTTTTTTGAAGGTATAGAGGCTGGTTACATAACTTGCCAAAAGTCACATAATGAGTCAATGAATATATGAGAATAGTTCTGACTTCTAATAATCATGTTTTAATAACTAAGTACAATTAACTCTAAGAAATGCAACTTGGCATGAATTCTCTGGTTATTGGAAGGTAGCACAGTTTTTGACAAATAAGCAGGATAATTTGCTTTCTTTTCCAGCCCTCTCCTTATGTCTTTAGTGCACTGTTGGTGAAATTATCCAGAGGCTGAAACTCATTTCATTCCTATACTTGCGTTGGGGTGGTATTTATTTAGATCCGTGTCTGGCACTAAGTCATGACAATATGCTGGGCTGACCTAAGTACAGGCAGTCCCCGGGTTACGTACAAGATAGGGACTGTAGGTTTGTTCTTAAGTTGAATTTGTATGTAAGTCGGAACTGGTACATATTGTAGGGGAAACTCTAGCCAAACATTTCTCCAGAGCTCCGTTTTATTCTCCCACACCTCACTTCCCTCAGTCCTTTATTCTCAAGCTGAGGTGTCTGTTGAGAAAAGCCACTCTGCGTCTCCCTGGTCTGCTGGCAGGGGGGCGCTAGCTTTGCGTCTCCCTGGTCTGCTGGGGGGAAGCAGCTAGTGTGGGGTTGCCTCACCCCGTTTGTAAGTAGGGATCCGATGTAAGTCAGATCCTTGTAACCCGGGGACTGCCTGTACTAATCTAGCTGGACTGCAGCAGCAATTTACTCAGTTGCCAGCAGGATGATACCACTTTCTATCTGCCCTCAACGTCATTTTGCAGCTGTCCCATGTATTGCCACACCAGCTTTAATGCTGAACAAGTGCAGATCTAGTTGTCAATGTCATCACTTCATTGCTGCTGTTAATTCTGTCCTCCTGAAACATACTCCCTGTTGCTGCCATGCCATACTGCCCTGATGTCTTTGGTGCTTGATATCAATATAGACACATCTGATTTGAAGACTATAGCACTAGGAGACAGAGTTCAGTATCACTGATAGAAACTGTTGAGAGCAGATTCAAATAGCTGCCAGAAGAAGGCATTTGCAGTGTACAAAATCCTGGAACTATACTACATATTTTTAAACATCACCTGCTGGCATTTGCTCTATTAACTATGTGCACATAGACATTCAGCCAAAATCCACCAGAGGCTAAGATTTCTATTCATTTTCTTTTCAGCATAGAGTAGACCAGGCCAAGGCAAAATACAGCCCGGGGGCTGGATCCTGCCTGCCAAGCCACCCAGGCAGGCTCCCCTGCTTGCCCCACATGCCACTTGGAAACACGGCTGCCTTGCCTCATTTCCCTTTCAAAACTGCAATCCCGGAGGGGAGGGGGGAAAAGCTTCAGGCACTGCCCTCACCCCCAGCACAATCCCATTGGCTGGTTTCTGGCCAGAAACTGGCCAATGGGAGCTGCCTGGTTAAATAACAGGCAGCCATGAAGCACCACACCCTCTCTCCTCCAGCTCAGTTATTCACACAAGCACATGGCCAGGCAGGCTGGCTGGCTGAGAAACATTTTGAACTCTGCAAGCCTTTAGCTCTGCAGGCAGTTTCTTAACTTCATTAAAACCTTTTCAATTGCATTGAGGGGATTTTATGAAAAAGAAACATACAAGGACATGCACAGATTTTTCCACTCTTGTGTTTTTCACCCAATGCTTTTCACCCATTTGCAGTAAATGTATTCCTTTTTTACTTTTATCATCACTGACAGGCACAGATCACTCAGTCCTCCCTGACAGCAAACTGCTCCAGGTGGGAAGAGTTAGAGAGAGGGATTCTGTGATGGATTTTAGTCAATAGAATCAGGCTGTCTTATATTGCTCAGAAACCCCCTCCCTCCATCATATTTCTGCAGCCAAATACTAGAGAGTCAGCCTTTCTCTAAATTGCCACATCTTCAGTGTATGAAGGCAGTGAGGACATGGGGTAGTTAGAGGCACAAAGCAGGTTACACTAAGGGAAGGAGGAATGTAATGTCTTAGAAGGATTCCCTCCATGGCCTGATGCATCCCCTTGCTGAAGTCTCTGGAGAGCTTCTAATCTCCAGCAGAGGTTGGATCCAGGATCCATGCTTCTCTGTGAACAGACTCAATTCACTGCCCCTTTAACAAAATCAGTGCTTGCTAGGTGTGGTGGCATCTCAGGCCCTTTCTTGTTCTGAAAGTGGCTATTTTGTATTTTCTGTCCGTAAGGGCAAAACTGCCGCCTCATACCAGAAAATGACATGTAGGCATGCTGGCAAGGGGACAAATGGAGAAGGTCATTTCCTGCAAGCCTCTTATCCTCTGCTGCCCTACATCCCCTCACAGAGACATGTACCAGTTCTGTGGTCTGATCCTTCCGCAGAAGGGGTGTGTATGCCGTGGTCCTGAATATCTTTGCAGCCATAGTAGCCAATTGAATGTCATTGCAGGGTATCCTATATTTGCTTGAATGAGTCCCACCAGTCAGCCAAAGCACTTGGCTGCACCCTGTTGACTGTAGCATATTGACAGAATAACTATCATACAAATAACAACATATTAATATGTAGTGATGCTCTATTCCATAGATACTTGAGAAAGGCTGAAGAAAGAATAACAACAACAGGCCATACCCTGCAAGATGTGAGCGCCACTGAAGTCAATGAGTGCTGTAGATGTTCAGCCCCTCTCCTGCTTTGGTTCATTACTGTTGCTTAGCAGCACTTATAGTCCTGTTCAGCAAGGATAGAGGAACAGGTTTCCCGTGTAGCTCAGTGGAGTTTTCCCTATAAGACAGTGAATTTCCTGGGGGAAAGGAGGGAATTTTCAATGCTGTGTATTACACTTTACATTTTTGAAGGTGCCACACAGACATTAATTAGCTAACAGCTAATGGGCAAAGAATGCAGCAGTGTCTCATACCACAAGGATCATCATAAACTATGATTCCTTGGGTGGGGTGTCCTAGTGGAAATAGACTTGATGTAAAAGCATTGAGGAGTCCCGTGGCACCTTATAGACTCTTAGCTATAGCATTTCCCTAAAAATGGTGATACCATGGTGATGCTCCAATTCAACGAGACTAATATATGTTGGTATTATGTGGTCATGTTTTTAAGAATTCTCTCTTCTAGCTTCTCCCCATGCCATCTGTATGTGGCTAAGGACTTGGTAGCTGTGAATCTGAGCTTCCCGTTTCTATGGTTTTATGGTTTTATAACTCAGCCTTTAAAATGTCAGTGTTATTAGATTGTTATGCTGCTTTACCAGCTAAAAGATGTAATATCTACATAAAATTCACTACCAAAGGCACGTAACAAGCCTACCCCGACTTCAGTTTGAACATTGTGAGCCAGGTCCTCAGCTGGTGTAGCTGGCTGTGGCGATTTGCAACATCTGAGAATCTGGCCCTGTATGTATGAGGGCAGCATCAATCTCTTTGTGACATGGATGATTCCTGATCCCAAGCCAACCTTTTGATCTGCACCCCAGCTTCCAAAATGCAGAACATTTTTTTTTTCATTTAACACTAAGCAATCAAAAAGCTTAGAGCATTTCCCAGGGAATGGGCCACTCTGCATCCCATTCCATATTAGATGCAGGTACTTTTTTGTGGTTGATCATGGGTACAGATAGTTTGATCAAATCAACAGTTAAAAGTCATTTCTTCTCTATCATCTGAAATGCAGCTGTATTTTACACAAAGCCTTTTCTATCTGTCCAAAGTGTTTCACACACAACCCAGACACATACCATCTGGATAAACACTGGGGCTGTTTTGTGTTCCAGGCGGGTTACTCACTATTATTTCTTCTGTTCTTGAAGTGACCTATCTGGAGCAAAGAGGCAGGATTGTTCTCTACAATAAGGGCGGCTGTTCTGAACCTAAAACATTTTGGAGAGAGGAAGAGGAATTTCATTAGAGACAAGGAGAGAATTAGTTTACAACTTCAGGGTGATGAGGTTTTTCTTTTTTGCTTACAGCTTTTGCAGTGCAGGCTACTACATTTAAATTACACTGAAAGGAATAATCTGCTTAGTGCTCTTGCTGCACCACTTTGTTAGTAAAAAAAGAAATACACATAAGTAAGGAAAAATGTATCTTTACACATTTATAGGGGAAGCCAAATAAGTATAGGGACAAACCGATCAACTTGGCTAAATAATTAGCATAACAAATGGGGAGGGGGACCGATCCATCTAAGTCAACTAAACTATCCAAAAGCCATTTAAAATCCCACGCGAAAGAATAAAACAGAGCACAGCAGACCTGTACATTTACTATGCTGAGGCAGAATTCAGAGGGGAGAGCAGGGATAGAATTCCCAACAATCCCATGTGGTGAATTTTAAAACTGAGAAACAAAACTCAGCTCCTCTTCTCAGATGGTTCCCTGAGCAAATATAGGTCCAGGATATCAACCTGGATTCTTTAAAATATTGTACTATTCAGAGCCAGTGAATGCATTCCCATCGGAAATCATTTAATAGATTTCCATATCAAATCCATCACAAATGCACTTGATATAGAGTGATTGGAGAGACAGGATTCTCATAAAGTGATGTTCACAAAATACACAGAGAACAACCACAGCTACTGTTGATGTCCACTGGCGTTGCGGGTATTCAGGACTTGTGGAAATCCAGCACATATTGTGTATTATTATAAGAACCCAACAATGAGCTTATTCTTCAGTTCTAGTGCTAATGTGTGGTGGCTTCAGTTCTAGTGCTAATGTGTGGTGGCTATTACCCAGTCTGTTGCCTTTGCTGTTATGCTAGCTTCCTTTAAAATTGCTTAGGATTTTGAGCATTCATCATGTACTCTTTGGTATAAATCAGCACTTCCGATGTACAGTAAATAATCAAGTATCAGAGGGGTAGCCGTGTTAGTCTGAATCTGCAAAAGCGACGAGGAGTCCTGTGGCACCTTATAGACTAATTGAAGTGTAGGAGCATAAGCTTTCGTGGGCAAAGACCCACTTCGTCAGATGCATGTAGTGGAAATTTCCAGAGGTAGGAATAAATATCATATTCCTACCTCTGGAAAATATTTATTCCTACCTCTGGAAATTTCCACTACATGCATCTGACGAAGTGGGTCTTTGCCCACGAAAGCTTATGCTCCTACACTTCAGTTAGTCTATAAGGTGCCACAGGACTCCTCATCGCTTTAGTAAATAATCAGATTCTCTTCCATGTTTTCAGGCGAGACAGTGAATTCATGGTAATACCACTGGCCTCTCTCTGTTATTTGTAGAGGTAGGAAAGATTGCAACCAAATGTTTCCAATTTAATTAATTCCCTAGTTAACTTTATTTCACATTTAATTCAATCGAAGCCTCATGAACCAAATCATTTGTATTAAAAATAATGTAACATCCACCCTTTATTTTAATCACTTTTGACTGCTTTTGACTAGTATTAACGGATAATCTGATTACAAGATATATAGAAAGTTGACATTTAATTAATAAAAGGGAGGGAAATTCTGCATAAAATCAAAGAAGAAAGAGCACAGGGGAAGAAGGTGATATTAAAAAGTTGTGTTAGCGAGATGCTGTTACTGGCATTATGGGAGTTGCTCTGTGCCCTTGTCAGTGTGATATGCAGCCTGTGGTCATAGGGATAACAGGTTCAGACACTTATTTCAGTTATAGTGACAGGAAGAGTATTGACAGAAATACAGAAAATCTGTAAATCTCACAGGATTTCTCCTCAAAATCATTGAAACTAATTAACTGTGCTTGCAGGTCAGATCCTTAACTGGTGTAAGTTGGCTTAGCTCCACCAACACCTGTTCGTTTTGCCCCCTATATGGGCTATAATATTCAGGGTTAGACAGTTCAGTACATAAATGTAAAAGCTGGCTTTCTGTCTAGCGTTTCTCTAGCTAAGGAAGACACTCTCTCATTACGGGGTCTTGCTCTCGCAGAAACTTTCACTGTATGCATAGTTCCAGATAACCTCTAGGGCAGTGGTCCCCAACGCGGTGCCTGCGGGTGCCATAGCGCCCGCCGGGTCATTGTGTGCGCCCGCCGACAACCTGGGCCAGCCCTGCCTGCGGCGCACAGGAGGCGCCGGCCCCGGGTGCGTGGCGCTCAGGTGGCCCCAGCCCACATGCAGGCGCTCGGGCACGCGGCTCTCGAGCGGCACCGGTGCCAGCCCCAGGTGCGCGGCTCGGGCGGCAGTGCTGGCCCCGGGCACAAGGCGCTCGGCCAGCCCCAGTCCCAGCCCTAGGGCACATGCCGGCACCGGGTGCAAGGGCATCCCAGTCACCTGGCGTGCTCCCAGATGCGCGGCCCCGCCCCCGGGCGCCCAGCACATGAGTGGCCCCACCCCTGGGCGCCCAGGAGCCTCTAAAGATTGGGGACCACTGCTCTAGGGTGAGCTGCAAAGATTTTTGTCTCTCAGTGTGAAGCGCAGATGCTGCTCTGAGTTACCGAAGGCCATGGTTGGTTGCTGAGTCTTCCAAAACACTCAAGTGAGACTGGATAGAATGTGAAGCAGGGGCATGGCAATGTCATAGTGGGATTTAGCAAAGCCCAAGGCATAGTTATTGCTCACAGATCTACTACACCTATCGTACAGATTTTTACAGTTCTACTCAACTTTTCACTAATGCTCAGCGCTTACAGTTTCTTCAGATGTAAAAGATCTAGGTATTTTCACGTGAAGTTTGCCAGGGAGATGTCTGCCCAATGTCAGGCAAATTGGATGCTTGAATTCCTTAAAAAACAAAAGGAGGAGGATTTAAGGAATTATAGACCAGTTAGCTTCACCTGAGTCCCTGGAAAATCATGGAGCAGGTCCTCAAGGAATCTCTTTTGAAACACTTGGGAGGAGAGGAAGGTGATCAGGAACAGTCAATATGGTTTCACCAAAGGCAAATCATGCCTGACCGACCTAATTGCCTTCTATGATTAGATAACTGGCCATTTGGGTATGTGGAAAGCAGTGGACATGTTATACTTTGACTTTAGCAAAGTTTTTGTTATGGACCAGTATTCTTTCCAGCAAGTGTAAGACGTATGGCTTGGGTGACTGGACTATAAGGAGGATAGAAAGCTAGGTAGATTGTCAGGCTCAATGGGTAATGGTGAATGGCTCAATGTCTAGATGGCAGCTGGTATCAAGTGGAATGCCCCAGGGGTCAGTTCTGGAGCCAGTTTTTTTTCAACATCTTTATTAATGGTCTGAATGATGGTATGGACTGCACCCTCAGCAAGTTTGTGGATGACACTAATCTGCAGGGAGAGGTGAGAGTGGGGAGTATTCTAGACAAACTGGAAGGCTGGAACAAAAGAAATCTGATGAGATTCAACAAGGACAAGTGCAGAGTTCTACCCTTAGGAAGGAAAAGAATCCAGGCAATTCTACAAGCTGGAGCCGACTGGCTAAGTGGCAGTTCTGTAGAAAAGGACCTGGGGGTTACAGTGAATGAGAAGCTGGAGATGAGCAACATTGTGCCCTTGTAGCCAAGAAGGCTAACAGCATATTGGGCTGCATTAGGAGGAGCATTGCCAGCAGATCAAGGGAAGTGATTATTCTCTTTTATTCAGCATTGTTGAGGCCACATCTGAACTATTGCACAGTTTTGGGCCCCCACCCGAGAAAGAATATGGACAAATTGGAAAGAGTCCAGCAGGGGGTCACAAAAATGATTAGGGGGTTGGGGCGCAGGATTTAGAAGGAGAGGCTAAGGGAGCTGGGCTGATTTAGTCTTCAGAAGACTAAAAATATGTGGTGAGGGGATTTGATAGCCTTCAACTACCTAAAGGGGGGGGGGGGAAGGAGGGGTTCCAAAGAGGATGGAGAGAGGCTGTTCTCAGTGGGGACACATGACAGTTGCAGTGGGGGAGGTCCAGGTTGGATACTAGGAAAAATTATTTCCCTAGGAAGTTGGTGAAGCGCTGGGATGGGTTCCCTAGGGAGAGGGTGGAATCTCCATCCCTTGTGGTTCTAAGGCCTGGCTTGACAAAGTCCTGGCTGGGTTGATTTACTTGGGGTTGGTCCTGCTTTGGGTAGGGAGCTGGCCTAGGTGACCTCCTGAGGTCTCTTGCAACCCTAATCCTTGATTCTATAATAAGGAGAGAGAAGAAAATAGGACAGTATTTTTATTTTTGAATGACAGTATATCCTGTTCACACATCCTCAGTTCAGGTTTAGTCATCTTGTCTGAAAAGAAACTATGTACAAAAGACCAAATACTGGCGATGAACATAGTGGGGCTGCATGGCAGGATTTATGTGTGAAGAGAGACTGGGGCATTCAAAGCAGTAAATTCCAAGGGAAATGCTTCATGCAACAACAGAGGCAAACTGTTGGATTCAGAAAGTCAGAGACACAATGTGGGACTGAATTTGAAAACGTGTAAGTTATCAAGCATTAACATTTATTGCTATTAAAAATCAGTGTCCATGTAGTACCACACTGCAGCCCCAGCTATCCCACAGATCTTTTCTATTCTGTGTTTTGGACAGTACCAATGGGCTATGTGTTAATTGTTGGCTTTTTGGTAGTGAACGCCGTCCAGACACTAGAGCACTGATATGCGAGAAAATAAATCTAATGTTTTCAGGAGTAAATTGGTGAATGTTTGGAAAGAGACTTGCTCACTCTAGATACCCAACCAGCTGTGCAATTTTTGTGTATATTATGGAGCATTCCCTTTCTTCTGATGAATCTGACATTGACCACTGATGGTACTGGTATATGAATGATCATATTACTAGTCCACATATAAGGGGCAGGATCATTTTATGGCCTTTATTTCAGTTTCAGGCTTTGTGCTTTCATTGGACAAAATCTATAGCCCTTTTCCACTCTTGATGCAGAAATGGCTCTGTAGAATCTATGTGATGTCATCCTACAACTGTACTATTCACCACTAGCCACACAATGTTAAAAGAATACAGACTTGATATTAGAACTGGAACTGACTGTGCCTGTTTTTAAACTGCTTTCATCACTTCAACCCTCTGAGAATCCGATTGTAGATTATCTGCTCTTATTATCTTGTCCTCTAGATGGCAGAGTCACACCATGCTTGGTAGAAAAGTGTTTGGGTTTTAAAATGCTGGTCATTGAATTATATTAAACCTTCTGATGCCTGCTTAAAGAAACCCAAACCAAAATACCTTGGATCATTGTGACAATAAAATCATGAGAATAAATCGTACTTAACTCATCTGCTGCCAGGTTAACACTTAAGTTCTCCTTCACCTTTGGCTCCTCTTTTAACTCTTTCTTCTCAAAATACAAGTTTGTTCTAGGTTCTCTTATCTTAAAAATCCATCCATCACCCTGAGATGCCTCACCAGGTTCTGCCCCATCTCCATTGTGTCTCTAAGTTCAATTAACATTCAGTCTACAATCACAATGTGGAGTTCCTTTGCTCCAATTCCATGCTACGGCACCTCAAGCCTAGCTTCTGCTCCTTACACTCCAGTGAAACTGCTTCTCTCTGAAGTGCAGGACAGTACTCTACCCTTTACTCCTCCTTGAGGAATCAGCTACCTTGTGAACCATTAGCTGTGCTCTTCCTGAAGTACTGTGTTCCTTTGGCTTCCATAACTTTCTGTTCTCTTGATTCTCACATTGCTCTCTAATCCAGTGGTCATAGAATCATAGAAGATTAGGGTTGGAAGAGACTTCAGGAGATCATTGAGTCTAACCTCCCTGCTGAATGCAGGATCAACCCCCAATTAAATCATTCCAGCCAGGGCTTTGTCAAGCCTTGCATTAAAAACCTCTAGGGATGGAGATTCCACCACCTCCCTATGAAACCCATTCCAGTGCTTCACCGCCCTCCTAGGGAATTAGTGTTTCCTAATATCCAACTGTAGTGAGGCAGATTAGCCGCCCACTAACCTAGAATAGGAAGAGCCCTTCTGTAAGCCCTCTTGGACAGAACCTGGGCCCATCCCAGGAGTTCGGTCTGGGTCCAGCTGCCTGAGGAACCAGATGCCTGCCATGTGCTCCTGAATGGAGAGGCTGTGGAGGACTTGTAGGAAGCTGAGGATTGGCCTGGACCAACGGGATCCCAGCTGGACTTTGACCGGGAGAAACTTCAACCCCTGCCACAGCTGTCAATCCCCAAATCCCCCGAGGACTGGCTGGGGCCCAGGTAAGCAATGGGGGAGAATGGAAGAAGCCCATGGATAGCTGTCGTTAGTGTGGCCAATCCAGAGCACTGGTCAGCGTGTTGCGGGCCCTGGGCGGGGATGCAGTGGAGTGGGTGAGCCTGTGTCCTCCCTGCCATTCAAGCCCTGGGTGGCAGTCTCCCCACTCTGCTACTCCAGGCCAACAGCCTGCACTTGTCAGTTCTCTGCCGGAACAAGGAGACACGATTGTTTGCTGCCCTGCCCTGAACCAGGGCCTGGGCCAGTCACACTGTGACTGTTTGTTTGCTGACCCACCCTGCCCCAGGGCCCTGGACTGTGGGCCCAGCCCAAGTGCCGGCCTGAGCCACAGGACTAGAAATTGCCAGCCCAAAGAGGGCCAGGGAGTTATTAATTGCTGCTTTTGTCTGGCTATAGGCCCAAGACCCAGGAATACAGAGACTCAGTGGACTAAGGCGGAGGGGCCGCCCACTGGCCTGGAGGGGGAAGAGCCCCTCCATGACCCCTGACAGGCTACACCAACCTTATTGGAACAGTGTTATAGTGTGGGCCTTTCCACCATCCCCTGGCAAAGAGTTCCCATAGGTGGACCATGAAGAAATAATTTGTTTTGTTTTAAATCTGCTGCCTATAAATGTAATTGGGTGACCTTGTGTTATGTTAGTGAAGGAATAAAAAACATTTCCTTATTGAATTTTCCCACACAATTCATGACTTTTTACATCTCAAACATATTCCCTATCCTTCAGTCATTTCTTTGCCAAGCTGAAAAGTCCCAGTTTTTTAGATCTCTCCTCATATGGAAGCTGTTCCTTACCCATTAATCATTTCTGTTGCCCTTCTCTGCTCTTTCCCCAAATCCAATATATCTTTTTTTTTAGACAGGGTGACCAGATCTGCATTCAGTATTCAAGATGTGACCATACTATGATTTTATATAGAGGCAATGTTTTATACTCTACAGAAGCCAGAGAGGAAAATGCAATTTCGGATACAACATAGGACATGGGTTTTCCCTTATTTTGCATAGTGAGTGAGATAATGTGAATTTGTTTCTTTTTCAGAACTGACACTTGCTCAGTTCAGAAGATAATGGTGTTGTGTTGGAGACTGGAC
The DNA here is from genome assembly GCF_052426305.1 of Pelodiscus sinensis. Classification (NCBI taxonomy): domain Eukaryota; kingdom Metazoa; phylum Chordata; order Testudines; family Trionychidae; genus Pelodiscus; species Pelodiscus sinensis. The sequence goes on along the minus strand of NC_143065.1, from coordinate 13,687,147 downwards.
TGGGGTTTCAGTGACAGGATCCTCCTGCTGATGTAGGTTGCCAACTACTACAGGGACAAATGATCAAAAATGCTTAACAAGCTATTGTAATGGTTGCTCTTTAAAACACGGTGCACATGTCCATTCATGTAGGTGTCTGGGTGCTAGGAGCACCATTGCCGGAATTTTTCCCCTTAGTGGTATCTGTTGGCTTGTGCGCCCCTCTTGCTGATCACTCCAGGAGAGGGGATGACTGGTAGGTTGAGGAACGCACATGTGCAGTGCATCTTGAACAATAGTTATAAAAAGTTAGCAACATGTCCATGTCGGTGACTCACAAGCCGTTGCATGGGAAGACTTTAAGGACAAGCTGATTGCAACATAGCTTGGCCAAAGTGGGCATTGTCTCTGGCTTGCTGGATGATGGCAGAGTGTGCAGAGAGAATGTGTGCTGAGGATGTCACAGCCCTGCAGATCCCTGGATTATGGACTTAGTCTAGGTATCTTCTGCCATGTTCCTAGCTCATGTGGAGTTAGCGGTCAGGTTTGGCAGAAGGTGGACCCCTGCAAAATCATAACACACATGGTAACATGCACAACATGATCCAGGACAAAATCCTCTGAGCGCCCTTTTGGTGATCTACAGAATGGTTTGGTCCTCTGAATATCATAGAATAATAGGACTGGAAGGGACCTCAAGAGGTCATCAAGTCCAGCCCCCCGCCCTCAAGGCAGGACCAAGCTCTGTCTACACCATCCCTGACAGATGTCTATCTAACCTGTTCTTAAATATCTCCAGAGAGGGAGATTCCACCACCTCCCTTGGCAATTTATTCCATTTGACTACCCTGACAGTTAGGAATTTTTTCCTAATGTCAAATCTAAACTTCCCTTGCTGCACTTTAAGCCCATTACTCCTTGTCCTGTCCTCAGAAACCAAGAGGAACAAATTTTCTGCTTCCTCCTTGTGACACCCTTTTAGATATTTGAAAACCGCTATCATGTCCCCCCTTAATCTTCTTTTTTCCAAACTAAACAAGCCCAGTTCGTGAAGCCTGGCTTCATAGGTCATATTCTCTAAACTTTTAATCATTCTTGTCTCTCTTCTCTGTACCCTTTCCAATTTCTCCACATCTTTCTTGAAATGTGGCGCCCAGAACTGGACACAGTACTCCAGCTGAGGCCTAACTAGTGCAGAGTAGAGCGGCAGAATGACTTCACGAGTTTTGCTTACAACACACCTGTTGATACAACCTAGAATCATATTTGCTTTTTTTGCAACAGCATCACATTGTTGACTCATATTCAACTTGTGGTCCACTATGACCCCTAGATCCCTTTCCGCCATGCTCCTTCCTACACAGTCGCTTCCCATCTTGTATGCATGGAACTGATTGTTTCTTCCTAAGTGGAGCACTTTGCATTTCTCTTCATTAAACCTCATCCTGTTTACCTCTGACCATTTCTCTAACTTGCTAAGGTCATTTTGAATTACGTCCCTATCCTCCAAAGAAGTTGCAACCCCACCCAGTTTGGTATCATCTGCAAACTTAATAAGCGTACTCTCTATCCCAATATCTACATCATTGATGAAGATATTGAACAGTACGGGTCCCAAAACAGACCCTTGCGGAACTCCACTTGTTATCCCTTTCCAGCAGGATTTAGCACCGTTACCAACAACTCTCTGACTAGGGTTATCCAGCCAATTATGCACCCACCTTATCGTGGCCCTATCTAAGTTATATTTGCCTAGTTTATCAATAAGAATATCATGCGAGACCGTATCAAATGCCTTACTAAAGTCTAGGTATATGACATCCACCTTAGTCCCTTATCCACAAGACTCATTATCCTATCAAAGAAAGCTATCAGATTAGTTTGGCATGACTTGTTCTTCACAAATCCATGCTGGCTATTCCCTATCACTTTATTACCTTCCAAGTGTTTGCATATGATTTCCTTAATTACCTGTTCCATTATCTTCCCTGGGACAGATGTTAAACTGACCGGTCTGTAGTTTCCTGGGTTGTTCTTATTCCCCTTTTTATAGATGGGCACAATATTTGCCCTTTTCCAGTCTTCTGGAATCTCCCCTGTCTGCCATGATTTTAGAGTGCCAGGGCCCACCTAATGTCCAAGGAGTACAGATGCTGTTCCTCCCTAGCTGTGTACCGCCTAGGATAGAATTTGGGTATAAAATTTGCTTGGTTTCAGTGAAATTGTGAAACCACTGTTGGGAGAAACTTTGAACGTGGATGTAGCCAGCTGCACTTTATCTTTGAAGAGGGTTGTAGGCAAGGATTCTGAGACAGACAGGTCTCTGAAACTCTCCTAGGGCCACCCAAAAAGAGGTGCAACAGATCACATTGCTAGTGGCTTGAAGGGCAGTGTCAACAGGACAAAGTGGGAGTGGGGGTGGGGGAACCAGTTCCTTAATGTGAGGAAACACCCTCGCCAGGCCTTTTCCTATGAGAAAAGCAACCTAGGATGAAAGGCTGAAATAAGCCCCAGTGCTGGTTCGAAAGCAGAAGACATTTCAAATGAACTCTCTTCAGTACCGGGGAGCAACTTTCCCCTTCTGTATATGGGCCCTCCTCTTAGGTACCGATGAGGAGGAACAGGCTGCGAATCGGTGCAGAGTGATTGCGGCTCCTATCATAGGTGACATGGAAACACAATGGGTGGGAGGGGCAGCAGGCAGGCCAGCAGCTGGCAGGGGAGCTAATGGAAGGACTGGGGCCTGAAGCATTGGTCTCCCCCTCATTGGCAGTGGTGGGGCAAGCAAAGCAACAGCCCCCGCTCACTGCAGTCCTCCGGCTGCATTGCTGGGGGAGGGGCGGTCCCGTGCTCACACACAGGAAGAAAAGGTTACTCACCTTGTGCAGTAACTTCTGTTCTTTGAGATGTGTGTCCCCGTGGGTGCTCCACTACAGGTGTCGGGCTCGTCCCGGCGCCGCAAACCGGAAATTTCTTAGTAGCAGTAGCCCCCTCCGGAGGACCGCGCATGCGCCGAGTGTCCCGCGGCGTTCGCGCCTTTTCTGCGTTGCACGGTCCGACCCGCCAGTTCCTCCTAACCGGAACATCTGCAAGATACAAGAGAGAGCTCCGAAGCAGGGAGGAGGGCGGGTCGTGGAGCACCCACGGGGACACACATCTCGAAGAACAGAAGTTACTGCACAAGGTGAGTAACCTTTTCTTCTTCTTCGAGTGATGTCCCCGTGGGTGCTCCACTACAGGTGAGTATGAAGCAGTCACCCTCGCACTGATTGTGCTTCGGATTTACTTGTGCACGGACGAAAGGACTGCTTGAGCGACTGCTGTGTCTGCCTCCTTGAGACGGTCAAGGGCATAGTGTCTAGCAAAAGTGGATGCGGACGACCATGTCGCTGCCCTGCATATGTCCCTAAGTGATACATTTTTCATAAAAGCCGTGAAGGCAGCCATACTCCTGGTTGAATGTGCGGTTGGCAGACAGGGTGGAGACTTCCCCCTGAGGCTGTAGCAACGGGTGATGCAGTTAACGATATGTGACGAAATACGTTGTGACGACAGCTGATGACCTTCAGAGCGATTAGCGAGTGATAATAGCAAACGCGGAGACTTCCGGAAGGGACGTGTTCTGTCTAGATAAAATGCCAACGCCCTTCTAATGTCCAGAGTGTGCCAGCGGGCTTCCTCAGGTGTAGCGTGTGGCTTGGGGTAGAAAGTCGGGAAGATTATAGGCTCATTGACATGAAAGGACGAGTTGACTTTTGGCAAGAAGGCTGGATGACATCTAAGTGAGACTCCCTGCTGAGTGAATATTGTGTATGGAGGATCCGCCGAGAGTGCTGCAAGCTCTGAGACTCGCCGAGCTGAGGCTATCGCCAGGAGAAAGGTAACTTTAATCGTGAGAATTTGTAACTCACAAGTCGCAAGTGGTTCAAATGGTGGGCGGGTAAGAGTGTCCAGTACAAGGCCAAGGTCCCATGGCTGCGAGATAGGTTTGTGCGGTGGACAGAGATTGGAAATTCCCTTGAGGAATTTCTTCGTAAGCGGATGGGAGAAGACGGAAAAACTCTCTATGGGAGTGTGAAAAGCCGAAATAGCTGCCAAGTGTACTTTTAGCGAAGCAACGGCCAACCCTTGGGAATGTAAATGCAGGACATAGTCTAGAATACGCTGAATCTGCACATTTAGGGGGTTAATGGCTTGTGGCTGGCACCAGGCTGAGAAGCGATGCCACTTATAGGTGTAGGATCGTTGGGTGCTGTGGCGTCTGCTTTGCAAGAGAACATCCTTGACCGCTTGGGAGCAGGTTAATTCTAGGCCCTGGAGCCAGTTAGGAGCCAAGCTGTCAGGTGCAACCGGTCGACATCCGGGTGGAGAAGGTTGCCGTTTTGTTGTGAGATCAAGTTGTTGATCCGTGGAAGACGTTGAGGTCTGGACACGGACATCTGCATGAGTTGCGTGAGCCAAGTCTGGCGCGGCCAGAAAGGAGCCACCAGGATTACTGTCGCCGAGTCTGATAGTATTTTCTGTATTACTCGGGGTATCAGCGGAATTGGGGGAAAAGCGTACAGGAGATGGTATGTTCCCCACTTGAGTAGGAAGGCATCCCCCATCGATTGGGTGCCTATCCCTGCTCTTGAACAGTAAGAGCGGCACTTCCTGTTGTCGCGAGTGGCAAAGAGGTCGATTTCTGGGTAACCCCATCTCTGAAACAGATCGCGGGCTACGGAGTGAAGGAGTTCCCATTCGTGTTGGGAATGGAAGGATCTGCTGAGTGCGTCCGCAATCGTATTGGTTTTGCCGGGGAGATAGGAAGCTGTGAGCGTGATCTCGTGACGAATCGCCCAGTTCCAAAGGCACACTGCTTCCGCACACAAAGTCCTGGACCGGGCCCCGCCTTGCCGGTTGATATAGTAAACCGTGCATATGTTGTCCGTAGGGAACCGCCGTACAGGTCCTTGAATCTGGCGGACGAAGTGGCGACATGCGTTGAAAACTGCCCTGAGCTCCAGGAAGTTTATATGGAGTAGGGATTCCTGATGGGACCATAGTCCCTGAGTCCGATAGTGTAACATATGTGCCCCCCAGCCTATTAGGGACGCGTCCGTGGTCAGTTGAATGGATGGGGGTTGGACCTGGAAGGGAACGCCTGCTAGAGTATTGGCAGGTTGAACCCACCAAGCGAGTGATTTCTTGACCTGGGCAGGGACGGTTGTGAAACTGTTGATATTGGTAATGCCCGGTTTGTAGGCTATGAGGAGCCAATGTTGCAGACATCGCATGTGGAGGCGAGCATGGGTTATGACGTACGTGGTAGAGGCCATGTGGCCCAATAGTTTCAGGCAGGTAAGGTATGGAACCTTTGGGGCTGTAAGCAAGACATTCGATAGGTCTCGAATGGTGTCGGCTCTGTCCGTAGGCAGATACGCCATAGCAGTGGCAGAGTCTAGTCTGGCCCCAATGAACACGATGGACTGGGCCGGAATTAGAGTAGATTTTGGCAGATTGATAATTAGACCAAGAGTCTCGAAGATGCCTTTTGTAGTGGCAACTGCCGTCTCGGCTTGTTCTCTCGAAGGAGCCGAGAGGAGGTAGTCGTCGAGATAAGGAAAGATGGTGATGCCCGCTCGACGGAGGTACGCCGCTACGACTGCCATGGTCTTTGAAAATACTCTCGGAGCTGCGGATAGGCTGAAGGGAAGGACCGCATATTGGTAATGGTCGTCTCCGACGGTAAACTGCAGCAATCTCCTGTGAGCTGGATGGATAGGAATGTGGAAGTATGCGTCCTGTAAATCGAGAGACGCGAACCAATCCCCCCTGTGTAGTGCTGGGATGATGGAACCCAGAGTAACCATCTTGAATCTGTATCTTCGCAGGTGGCGGTTGAGACCGCGAAGGTCTAGTATCGGCCTCCATCCCCCCCGACTTCTTCTCTGTGAGGAAGTATCGGGAATAGAAGCCCCTGCGTTGGAATTCGGGAGGAACTATTTCCACCGCACCTATGGTAAGAAGATGTACGACCTCCTGTCGTAACAGATTTTCGTGAGAGGGGTCCCTGAAAAGGGGTGGGGAGGGAGGGTTGGTGGGAGGTAAAGTGGAGAATGGAATGGTGAGTCCTGAGGTTACGATCTCCCTGACCCAGCGGTCCGTGGTGATGGCAAACCAACGAAGGGAGTAGGGGTACAGACGGCGGCTGAAGAGTTTGGTTACTCGCGCATTGGGTTCTAGTTGGGGGATGGTCCGCAGACTCTCGATCAGTCTGTCAAACTTGTTGCCTAGATTGTTGTTGGTTGTTGGTCTTGTTAGATTGCTGGCGGCGACGTTGGGGGCGCTGCCTCTGTCTATGTTGCTCGTATGGTCTAAATCGTTGATTGGGATAATAAGAAGCCGAGGAAGGAGGAGGCCTCTGCCTGCTATACGGCCAAGCTCTCCTGCGCCTGAAGGGTGGGGTGTACATTCCTAGCGTTCTTAACGTATTCCTAGAGTCTTTTCCTGAGTGAAACCCTTGGTCCGTGTTTTGGGCGAACAGGGATGCTCGGTCGAAGGGGAGGTCCTCCACCTCAGGGTGTAGATCCTTTGGCACCGAAGCCAGGTGGAGCCAAGAGTCTCGTCGCTTGACGATCGACGTCGCCGTCGTGCGGGAAGCTGAGTCCGCGATATCGAGAGATATCTGGAGCGCATTACGGGCCACTGTGTAACCCTCTTGCACTATGGCTTTCAGTACCTCCCTTTTTGAATGTGGGAGATGCTGTATCAGCGGCACTAACTTCGAATAATTGTCGAAGTCGTGGTTGGCAAGATGGGCGGAGTAGTTTGCCATCCTCAATGTGGCCGTTGCCGATGAATACACCTTTCTGCCTAGCAAATCCAGGCGTTTGGCCTCTTTGTCCGCGATGGAATTCCTCGCCTGCACGGATCTCGCCTTTTGCTGGGCTGCATCAACCACAATAGAGTTTGGGACAGGATGGGTAAAGAGAGACTCTGCGTCCTTGGCATCGATGAAATATTTCCTGTCTGTGCGTTTGTTGGTAGGAGGCGTAGATGCCGGGGTTTGCCAGATGTCATTAGCTACCTCCAATATCGCGGCATCGAAAGGAAGAGCCAGCTTCGATTTGTTGGACTGTTGCAAATTTCTAAGCAGAGCATGGTGTTTTGGAGGCGCCCCAGAGGTGCGTAGGTTTTGTGAGTCCGCTACCCGGGTAAAAAGCTCATGGAATTGCTTGTAATCGTCCGCTAGAGGAGGTTCGTCATTAAACACCGCGTCGTCGGGGGAAGAGGAAGCGACATCTGTCAGGGAGGCCACGGACTGGTGTTCCGCCACTGGTGACTGAGTGGTATCGTCCTGTGGGGCAGAAGTCGTGGACGCATCTCCCGTAGGCGCTGGTGGGCGTTGAGCCAGTGGAATAGAGCCTTGGGTAGTTGGTGGTGGCGAGTATATTGGTTGTCGGTCCGGAGACAAGGGCGAGCGCCTTGTGATTGATTGTGAATGCTCAGAATGCGGTGAGCGATGGCGAGACGCACGATGTGAGTACTGTGGAGAATAGGAAATCGTGCTCCTGTGGCGATAGTAGCGGGAGCGAGTAGGTGATCGAGGGGAACGAGAGCGGTACGAATAACGATACGGCGATCTCGAGTAGTATGAGCGGTGATAGTGGGGCGGTGTGATGGACCTTCTCGGGGATCTATAGATCGGCGTGTAGGAGAGTACTCATGGTAGTGGCTCCGCCGTCTTTGAGGTGGTGAAATCGAAGGTCCCGGGGAGAAGGCTGCCCTATCTGAGCCTGGAGAAGGGGTACGAGGATGATGCATCTTCCTTTGCGCCTTAGTCGGTACCGCCCTAGAAGTATGGGGGACCGGGCTACCTGGAATCGAGACAAGCGAGGCCACATCGGAGATTTCTCCTGGAAGGCGTGGTGATCAAGGCGCAGGAGACGAGGAAGGTGGAGGCACTTCTTCTCTAGAAACATGAGGCTGTAGGGTCGTCGGAGCCGGTGCCGAAACGGGAGACGGGGACGGCTCCTCCACGTCCAGCGGTTGGTCGGTGCGGTGCCGACGCGCCCGGAGTGAGAGGAATAGCTGCGTCGCTAGGTTTTGGATGAGGTCTGGGTGCCGAGTGCTTCCTCGGTGCCGTGTCCGGTGCCTTAGGCTGTTGCGGCTTAGGTTTGGGTGCCTGCTTAGGTTTCGGTGCCGGGCCGGCCGCCGGTGCCGTCTCAGCTTGGGCGCGGTCATGCGCCAACGGTGCCGATTGCTTCGGTGCCAAGGACCGCACCGAATCTGGCTGCGGTGTCGCTCGGAGGCTCGGTGCTGCCGATGATGGTGCCGACTCCGGACGGGTTGGCGGGGCCGATGCCACAGAGAGTGCGGGGCTCGGCGCTGATGTGCTACGGGCTTTTGAAGGCTTTTCCATTGCCTGCGGGTGGCCCGACGCGGCTCCCGACTCTGCCGCCCTTAGACTCCTGGACGGAGCGGAGGCCTTTTCCCTGGCCTTATGAGTACCCGCGGTCTCTCGCTCCGTTGTCGACGGCGGCTGGAGAGCCTTGTTGAAGAGGAGCATTTTAAGGCGCATCTCTCTATTGCGCCTTGTGCGCGCCGTTAGCTTGGCGCAATGGCCACACTTCTGAGGAATATGGCCCTCCCCTAGGCAGCGAATGCAGCAGGAGTGGCCATCCGACACGGGCATAGCCTCGCCGCATGAGGCACACTTCTTGAACCCGGGAGAACCGGGCATGGCTGGTTGTTGGAATGTAACCCCCGGAATTATAACGGGGAATTGAAATAACAGTTTTTTTTTTTTTTTTTTTTAAACAATTAACTACTCTAACTAACGGTATATAACTGACTAACTCTAAGTTGGGAAGGGGCTAACTGGGAAACAACAGAACATATATCTAATTTTTTTCACTATATGATCTCTCCTCAGGAGAGGAGCGCGTTCCAAATCCGTCTGCGGCCGTGGACGGTTAGGAGGAACTGGCGGGTCGGACCGTGCAACGCAGAAAAGGCGCGAACGCCGCGGGACACTCTGCGCATGCGCGGTCCTCCGGAGGGGGCTACTGCTACTAAGAAATTTCCGGTTTGCGGCGCCGGGACGAGCCCGACACCTGTAGTGGAGCACCCACGGGGACATCACTCGAAGAAGAAGTGGAGCACCACAGTGAGGGGAGCAAAGTGAGTTGGGGCCGCATTGCTCCACTTGCCCTGGCTCCTACCAAGACCTCAGGGCTGATTACCGTCAGGAGGCCGTCAGCCTGTTTCAGGGTGCCAGGCAGCACGTGCAGCAACTTGAGTGTAAGTCGCTCAGTGGCACCAGCTTGCTGCAGGAAGAGCAGGGCATAAAGCCCAGTGACCGAGGCATCGTCCTGCCCAAGCAACGGACAAGCCTCCCCAGCAAGCAGGAGTGACCGGTGAGGGGAGGCAAGGGGACACCCCCTCCCCAGTCTGGAGAAGGGCTGGACAACCCTGCTGTGTCCCAGACCCTACCTCTTTCTGCCTCTGTTCCATCCCTTCCCCCACTCCCCTTTCCGAGCAATGTGGCCAAGGGGATTAGCAGGGCTGGGGATCTGGTGCCAGCAGCAGGGGTCCGGTCACGCTGCACTCACCACCCCTTTCAAGCTCTTTGAATGCTGAGCCGCTTAGCGGTTAATCATGTCTGAGAAAATGTCAGTTACACGATTACCGAATGACACGCTGCCGAGCGTCCTTGCCTGTAGCTACTGCTGTCTGCTTTTGAATGGACCTTCCATTCGGCCAGATGCTTCAAGGTAACTGAGCATCTGAAATGTCAGTTCTGTGGCAGATGAATGGCTTGACAGCAGCTGGTTTTCTCACCACATATAAAAAACCACTGAAGCCATTTTATTTTTTCACAGCAGGCAATTTAAGTCCTGTCCGTACGAGGGTAGAATCGTGAACAGTGGCTCAGCTTCATTATAAAAAATTAGAGCTCTAGTGTAACATGCTGCCTCACTATTAGCCGAGTGGTCAACTACCCCTTAAGCATATCACTTCTCCTGCCTTGTCGCCTCTATTTGGCAGATCCCTCCAGCACTGTCTCTGCGGGGGAAGGAGGGAAGGCAGAGGCATAGTGGGGGACTGAGCACTAGCTGGGAATCAGCTAATTCCCAGCTCATGCCTGGTCACCTGCTGCACCTCTGTCTTTTAAATGTAGTAAGAGCCAGGAGCTAAGCACCCTGCAGTTTTTCCCTTTATCGACTAATTGAGTAGTCGATGGAAATTCCTGATTAATTTTAACATCCCTAGTCCAATGAGCATGGTGGTTAATAGAGCAGCAGCAGCGGCCTCTTTGCAGTAGGGCTCCCATTATTGTTAACACTAGTGGAGCTGAGTTGGTGCTAGCAACTACGACAAACTTAGAAAATATCCACGTGGTAAGAGCTTTAGAGTTGATCATGCAGAATATGCCTGGAGTCCACACAAGTGGTTGTAGTTTCCACTGCTGCCACTAGAGGGTCCCTAGACACAAGACTAAAGAGCATGAGCTATGCTTGCTTTAGAGCAGTGGTTCCCAACCTTTTTGAGCATACAGACCCCTTTTCAATCTAACAACATTTCATAGACCCCCCCCCCCCCCGTCCCTGGGGGAGGAAAAAGAAAAAAAGTACGATCCTTATTTTTAAACTCTCCACCCACCCCCGGCAGCATCGATACGCAGACCACAGGTTAGGAACCACTGCTTTAGAGGATTTAGCTCTCACCCCCAAGTAGTAGGTCTCCATTCAGGGCAGTAACAAAATGTATTAAGTGAGAGGGAAGCCAGAGATCAAATGAATATGGAGTGTAAATTCTCTTCTCTTTAGAAACGGTTAATCCCTCAAGGCTGAAGTAGACTGAACAGTGCAAAGAACCCACAGGGAGGATGAATATTAAGATTGAACTATTCTCTGCCTTAATTATGGTATGTCTGATCTCTCTGTATGGACCCAGAGACATTAAACATTGCACCTGCTTCATTAATACAATGGACATTATTCAGCTTCCTTGTAATAAAACATTCCTCCCCTCCCCCCCAGCATTTGCCATAATTCAGCAAGAGGCCATCTTTACCGAAAACCAGGAGCGTGGAACCTTTTATTGGGTTGGGGTCAAGTGAGAAGCCAACCCGCCCAAACCCACCAACAACCCTTCACTGAGATGCTGAACTCCCCTTCCCTCCTCCAGTCTCACTCATGCAACTCGGGCACCGTGACTCAGATTAACTCTTCTGGGGGACTGGAACCAGTGGAATTTGTGATCCCCCTAAGTTCTGGGGGTTCAGTGTGAAGGGGGCTGTCAGTGGGATGGGAGGATGGAGAAGCAGGCTGGCATAGGGATGAGTGGTCTGGGCAGGAAGTAGGATGTGGGAGGCAGCACAGGATTGGGGTGCTTACCTGGCAGAGTTCCTGTGGGAGGGGCACAGGTGGCTCCTGTGGCCCTGTACCTGCAGGCACTCTCCTCCACCTCTCCCATTGGCTGTGATTCCTGACCAATGGGAGCAGCAGTAGAAAAGCCTGCAGGCAAGCACTAGAATCATAGGGTTGGAAGAGTCCTCAGGAGGTCATTGAGATTCCCTGTGTGATCATTCCCCCATCTGAAGGGGCAGGGGGACGGCAGAACACAGAGCAGCTTCCTCCCCCCACCAGGCAGAGCTGGTCATGCTTGAACACTGGCTCCCTGCTGCTTCCCCTGCAGTGTGAGTATGTGTGGGGGAGCCCAGAGCCTCCTGGGCGAGATCAAGGAAGGCTGGGGACTGGATCCAGCCAGCAAGCCATAAGCTCCCCGACCTGCTGTAAACACAGTATTTTTCTAAAGAGGAAAGAATGATAGAAAAGTAAGACAATGACAACTGGTTTTCAGTGTAATAAAACTAGTTTATTTACACAGTAACGCGAGTGCCACAAGTACACAGCAAAGTACCACAGCAAACCAGAGTGTAACTACCCTCCCTGGCAAAGGAAGGCTTGGAGTTTATACACTTATTTATATAGAATGGGTCAATATAGATATGAAGCACCTGATAAAGCAATGCAGTCAGGAATTCCAAACACAAAGCTTACCCAGGACAATGGAGTCAACCGTATCGGAGGAATTAAAAAAAAATCCCATTTATAAAAGATCACCAGTTTAGGAATCTCTAATTTAGAAATAATTTTATTTCCTTGTATTAAAAATAAGTGTGTTTACACTTAAATGCTCATCATAATTAAGATGAAAAGAAAAAAGCACCCCAAGAATTCGAGCTGCAAAACTTTCTTCAACCAAAAAACACCCAAATAAAAAGAATCCAAGTTTTTGAAAGTTTTTCATAAAGAGGTGTAATTGATTACATGAAACTGGTGTGTTAAAATTCAAGAAAACGTACAGCATATTTTATATGCGATGTATAATATACATATACACACAACAAAAGAGGGTCAAAGAATTTTTTGTTGTACAATAAAATTTATATATATATATATATATGAACATATATCTCTTATATAAAAAACATTCCAACTTCTAAATCCCTGAAACCTCCTTTCTGGATTTAAGAAAACAAAGGATGAGATGGCTCCTCTTACAACGATGTATAAAACTTTATACTCTTTAGAATAGCAAGATGCTTAGGTACAGCTTCTGAAATATTCTATGGATTTAATTCAGTCTCTAACTAGATGTGGAGTGGAGTGCCAAACATCTACTGCAAGGAGGCGTATAGAAAATTATTTAAATTCATAAAGAAATCTCCCACGCACAAAGTTCTTTGTATTATGTCTCTTCAAACCATAATCCTTCCAATAGTGTCTAATACAATCTAGCAAACATCTAATAGAAATTCTTCACAATACAACCAAAGGTCAGAAGGAGGGGTTATAATACTTCTCCCTGGTTCTTTTAGAGTAGTAGTCACCTTACATTAAAAGTTCTGTCCAGAGTCTCTTTTACAAAAGCATTTTTAATTGTTTTTCCTGACTCTTGAGCTCTGTTTTGGAATCTGTGTGCTGGTTTGATTTGAGCTTCCTTGATTTGAGTTTTGGGAACAGTTTGCCTACTGAAGCATTGAAAGTTCTACTCTGCATTTCTTTGGTATTATCAATTGTGTATTTAAATCATCACAATAGAAAAGCCTCTTGGTTTAATTGGAGTGACTTGGTCTAGCAGATCTAGTATGTCTACACTGCAGTGTAAGGCCAGGGTTAGCAGGACTTTAGGAAATGAGATTCTGGGTCTGTAAGCCCAGGGCTTGAGCACTGGCACTGCATATTGACCTTAAGTTTAGAATTTCTGGACCTGCGCCTCCAGCATCCACACTGCAGCTCACAGATTCTGCTCCATGCATTGCAATATTTACATGGGCCCACATTACACAGCAAGCTCCTCTTTAAATGGACAGCATTTTACTGAAGGGCTGAGTGTGCTCTGGGATTTCAGGAATAGTAGCAGCATGAGCACTACCCACCTCCTTTAAATCAGCATAAACTTGGTGACCCAGTCATGTGGGGAGTACTACCCATTTACTACACCTCTACACCTGCCAGGAAACAGAATGCTCAATCTTGATCAAATTGAGGTTTTTCGGAGGGTTTCTGTGTGTGTTTTTGGGGGGGGGGGGGACGGACGGGTAGTGCACTGAAGGGTTTGATATTGTTATCTATAGTTGCTTCCAAAGGCAAAACACTCTTTTATTGGCATCAGTGAGAGCAAGGTTAGGTCTCTAATTGAAAAGAGGAACATTTAGGTAAGTTTTTCAGACAAAAGCTAGGAAGCATCTGGGTATCTTCCAGAGCATTTGATTGCAAATATGTGCTAGATTTATTTAAACTATTTATTCTTCCCTCTAACCTACTAGAATCTGCCTGGTCTACAATGTCCAGATGATGCATGCAGATCCCGTGGTGCTGTTGGCAGGTCCCTAAAGAAAATATGGACTGGATGTTGGAGCTTGAAGGTCGATAGGATGTTCGACCTTTTAGAAATACTATGCACAAACTGGACTGCAGATTGGTGTTTCCAGCACCACAGTATTCCAAGAAGCTGAGATTTCTAACTTTATTACTTACTTCTTAGTCTTCATTTGACATCTGAATTTTAAAAGCCTGTTCTCTAATTTTATCACATTCTAGAGCCCTCAGAAAAAAACTGACACTCATTACTGGAGATTTCTCTATGAATTTTTGTAATTGCTGCAGCATTTAAATTCTGTCTAGATGAGCCACATATATTCACTGGACCAGACCAGAGGCTTGGAAGATAAACTGGGTTTTTTTTTTTTTTTTTTTTTTTTTTTAGGAGACACACCAAAAGTCCACTTTCAAGAACACATTCCTGTTTTCCAAAATTCCTAAATTAACAGTGGTTTGCATCAATGCCTCCATAGCATATAGATGTATGTGCAGCACATCCACTGCATGTAATGAGGAGCTGCACATCTTACACATATTCTCTTCATCTTCTGGAGCTGGAGTGTCTGTAAGAGATTGTCAAAGCAATAGGACTCTAGAATTTTAGTGTATTCTATCTAGACCAAGTGCTATCTCATCTATTTCTCAGCTAGTGGTGAGCCTCAATTTCAAATGTGAAAAAATCCACAGACACCTGCTGTCATTTGGGGTTTGTTTTGGTATTATGAGTAACTTCAAAGGAACTTGACCTTCCAGCAAATGTTCCTTTTATTACATTTATTAATTCAGCATCATATGAAGTGCACCATTTTATTTTGTAGTCATCCTTTTAGATTTATGGGTATGTCTACACAACAGTTGGGAGGTGTTAGGCTCAAGCTAGTGCCTAAAATAGCACTGTAGCTATCCTAGCAGGGGAGGCTCAGGTTAGCTGCCTGAGTACATACTGGGAAGGGGACAATGGGATAGTACTTAGGTGGTTAGCCTGAGGTGTCATAGCCAAGCTGCTATTTTTAGGCACTAGCTTGAGCAGAGCTAGCACATATCTATCTACCCCTCCTTGGGAATTACAGTGTGTATACAAACCCTGCGTGGTCCCCTGCTGGTGTGTGCTCATACCCTATGTGGGCAGTATTACTTATAAGGCTGTTTAGCAGGCAGAGAGCGATTCTGATGATTCTCTTCATTACTATTCTAATTCTTTGACAAGGCACTATACATTGTGCATTCAATTGCTAATTTAGATTGTTCCATTCAAAACATTAAAAAGATTATTAGTGGTTCGAAAAGTTTCAGGAACCACTAATTCTAATTCTCCATCAAACAATTTAGTGATTTTCCAGATCTATTTCGCACTTGAAAATCTATATAATTTATAGCTAAAAACAGTGAAATGGCAGCATTTAGTAATAGAAAAATATATATTTACAATCAATATTGTTATCTTAGAATTGCAGCTCTTCACATTTTCTGAGCTCAACTAAAAGTGCCACACTACTTAAAAATCCAAAGTCTGCTCATGTCCAAAGGCATGTACATAGGCAGGGGTTTCATTCCTGATACATAAAATATCCCACTGACAGGTTTTTTTCTCATTTGTTTAGAAATTATGTTGTTTTTTTTGCTTTTGTTTGTTTATGGTCAATTTCAAGCATACATTCTCAGGTATTTGTGCAATGTGTTCTTAGTCAGTATGGCAACCCCTCCCCCCCAAGGTACAATCCCCAATGATGTCTGCAAAAGCAGCTACAGAACCACCGAGGAACGGAAGCTCTTGCCTGTTTGTGTTTGTCCTCCTTGACCCTTCTTTTGTTCTTAAAAGAAAAAAAAAGGTAAAAAAAAAAAATCACACATCGATTTTACAAATTGCTAAAGTTAACCCAGTGCAGCACAATACACAGATTGGTAATGAACATTCACCCACGCTCGATTATACTGCAGAAGTAAAAAGAGTATTGGTTGAAATTCAATCACAAACAATATGAACTGAAATTAGATAGTTAAAGAACAAAGGCTTTGGACCAGCTAAGGTAAATACATTAGGTTGTAAAACATTCAATATTCAACTTTGCATGTGTGTGTTGGCCTGAAAGTGACACTGAGAACCTGTCCACATACATTAAAAACCCCACATACATTAAAAAAAAAAAAAAAAAAGCAGGTGGCCTGAAGGAACGTGCCTACCGGAATGGCCAGTGGTCCATGTGTTGCTCATACAGAGTATATTCGTCAGGCCAGAAGTTATGTGCAGATAGGTGGCACTTAAATTAAAGAAAACCCACACAAAACCAGACCAGGAAACAAGAAGCAGCAGTGTCCTGTGATTATCTTAAAGGGTTGATGACTGTCTGGCAGTTTGCAGGTAGCATTTAAGTGAGCTGTCAACTCATGCAGATCAGTGTATATAAGCCAAAAGGCATTATCACACAATTCAGTGCCCACATGAAACAGGGCTGCATTTAATGACTGTGCAATTCTTTGTAAAGGCTTCCACCACAAATCTCTCCATTATGCAGAAAATCTATTTCTCAAAGTGTTAGAAGTCATCAGCTCCATGCGTTGCATTTGCGCTTAAGTGCACTGCACTCTTTTTGCATTAATGCTGCCACCCCCATTAACTATATATATATATATATATATATATATATATATATAGATATATATAGATATATAAAATCACATTAAAATACGTGATCCGTATCCTTGCCTGATTCTTCTCTGATACAGATGAATCAGACAAAAGGATATTTCATCAGAAAGTTTAAAAAGGCCACAAAGTATTCTATATCTACCGCACAATCAATGTTGGCTTCCACATACCACAAGGCTTGGCTCTGACAGTTGTCAGAGAAATTTCACACTCTTCAAATACATGGTGTGTATATGGAGCTAGTTTTGCTGACCTCATGCCTGCAGGTTTGTTCGGTTTCCATTCATCTGGTCCAAGCATGCATTTTGTATAAAAAGTGGCTATTTGTTAGCAACATTGAAGTAAACTGGTTTCTCACAGTTTTAACAAACAATGAAAAATGAAATATCCATCCATATAAAGAGCACATGTAACTGCGCATTTATGTGCCAGGAAAGTAAAGGAAGGATTTGCAGATCTAGCATCAGGTAAAGTCTGGTAAATAATGTAAACACTGTAATATACAGATTTAAAAAATACATACAAGAATTGCACATATATCCATAGGAGAGAAGCACAGGCTCAAAACGGGCTGTATGCTTTCCTCCACCCATCTCAGAATATTAAATATCACCTTTCCTTTGCCCCCATTGTGTTCTTCAGAGATCTTGGTGACAAGTCAGAAGCTAGCAACGCTAAGCAAACAGACTAGCTGCATGTTTGTAGGCACTCACAGGAGTGCTATTGCAGGGAAGGGAAACAGCAACTGCATATAAAAGTGAAAAGCGACTTCAGGTTGGCTTTTTTTTAAAACCTGTCACCTTAATACTCACTAGTGGCTCCTCACTCTAAACGGTATTGCAATGATTTCTGAGTTACACTGACAGCCATTCCATTTTTAGGGTGTTATCTGATGCTGTTGGTACACTAGTAAACACTGATAGCAGTATTTGGCTTCATATCTCCCATGGGGAAAATGGATCAGGTCACGCTAGTTACAGCTGCCAAACTTTACAGCTTTCTCAGTAATTAAATCAGTGTTTGCCCCTTGTTCTTCCCGCAGAGAACAACATTTGAATTAAAACCATCTCCACGTGGCCTGTTAGAATTGTTTAGCGCTTGCCTGTGTAGCTATATCCTACCAACACACCAGCACTGCCAATTTGAGTCCTGCTTTGCAATATGCCACAAGTGGCTAGCAAACCAAAATAAAACCCAAAGAAGGAGGCTGCTATTTTGATATCTGATGCATAGCGGCAACGGAAGTGGGATTGGCTGCATTTTAGGGTGGGAGGGATGTTTCAGTTGCTCTTGGTATGTTATGTTGCTCTTGTTTAACAGTGTTATATCTACAATATATGATCATCTGGTCATTTATACTGGTGGGAAGAGAAATATGCATGTTCTATTTCTTTTCAGCGGCAATATGACAGGTTGATAAACATGGCAGATTAAGGCAGTATCCTTGGAAGGGATCTGGGCAAGTAGCAAGTCAGAGAAGGCAACAATATTGGACATTGAGGACTCTTGCCTCTTCTCTTTTTCAGTCTGTTGAACAATTATCCAACTTGGGCAGTATATAATCCAACTGCAGTCATTTTACATATGATTAAAGATGGAAGGCCTGGGAATTGAATAAAATCCTCAGTGTATCTTCAATAGGAGACTTATTTCCAATTAGAACCTATTTGCTCGGGGTTGCTAGCTCTGAGATCTAAGCTTTTTTTTCAGCAGCTGTGCAAAGTGTGAACCCTAGAATAAAGAAGGTGAGAGCAGAATAGAGCAAAGAGTAGGGGGCTGAGGAAAAGCAACAGCTGGTACAAACTAGTGTTGCTGCATAATTTTCACAATACGACTGAGTGAGTCTGTAGTGGCAAACGCCAGATATTGAGAACAAAGCCAGTCTTCAAGGCTGACTCCATACTCCCTGTCCAATGACTTCTCTGCAAACTTGATCATCAGCAGCGTCCGTTTGATGTCCAGCCAGTTCTGCAGCACAGCATCCTTCCGTACTGGGCTGGAACAGGAGCTGAGAGTGTGGAACAAATCCTCCCGGGGACCCCATAACAAACACTGAAGGATTCCCTTGGCTTCAGAAATGAGGATTCTCTCGGAAGGGTTGGGATTCAGCAGGCAGCTGGCAAGTTGCTGGAGCCCAAATGAATAGAGGGACCGGGAGGGGATCCTGGGGAGGTCTGCATGAGTGTACTCCTTCTCCTTCAACTCTGGATTCTCATCAAAGGGGTTGGGCAAGTGCAGCATTTCATAGATGAGGATGCCAGTTTGGAACTCATCACACTTTTTGTACTGTGTGGCAGTGATGATCTCTGGTGCCAGACGGGATTGGTCCCGTAGGACCTCTGGATCTACCATATGGCTTTTTTGCTTAGCCTGTGAGAAGTTGCTCACAATTAGCCTGGCTGGGCAAGCTGAGCTGGGATTGGGCTCCACAGGCTCATAGTTCAGAAGGCCTCCCCTTGGTCTGTAGTGAACTAGCAGCAGGTTCTCCAAGCGCAAATCACAGTGTGTGATGTGATAGGGTTTCAGGTGCTCCAGGCCTGAACACAGCTGTAAGAGCAATAGACACACCTGCCTTTCATATAAGTCTGGGTTATATGCATGGCGGTCTGTGGACTCTTGCACAAAGTCAGCCACTGTTAGGTACGGTACCTCTCGTGTGATGACCACCACCCGGCTACGCTGCTTGCTGATGTTCTTCTCACTGCCTGAATTGTCTTTCTGTGAAGCCTCCAAACAGGAGGGAGTTTCTTTGCTCTTTTGCTCATCTTCTACCTCTTCTTTTTCCTGTTCATCCTCCTCCTCCACCTCAGGTGCATTGGGATCCTCCCATGGAAGGAGGCGAACAGGTACATCAGCTAAGAAATGGCCACAATCCTGCTGGATGTTAAAGTTAATAGCTAGACTCTGCCTGATAGCCAAGCTGTGATAATATTGCTGGGATTCTTTAGCTTTGCTCTTACAAATCTGTTGGCAGAAAAGAACACAAAACAAAAGTCAATTGGTACAATTTTTAATTCATAAATATTTTTTCTTTTTAAATGTGCACCTAGCTACAGTCACACCCCAGATACTGAAATTAGGGAGAGAGAGGCTTAAACCCCCTTTCTTCTGCCCTCAGGGAGCACACTTTGGAACTCTGATACTTTGGGTTTCTAGCATAGTTCCCTCTAAGGTGAGCGCCTGCGCGGCCGCACACAAACAATTCTCTGCCCACCCACCTCCTTTGCAGAGCTGCGCAGCACCACTCGCCTTCCCACTGGAAGGTGAGTGGCATGGTGTGTTTCTATTTAATATTTTTTTAAATATATCATGGAGTTTTAAGTGATGACACAGTTCATTGGAGATTTTATTTTATATATTTCTCATGTACTCCTACGTTACTCTTCTGGGATCACATTGGAAGAAAATCTTGGGGTTTTTCCCCTACCCCACTCTTTAGTTTATATGAAAGGTATTCCTTTACTCTCCCATCATCATTTCACAACTGATAGCCATGTTGGCCAAAACAGCCATAGGGGCTGTACAAGCTGTTGATAAGTTGTCCTGTGCTCATTCAGTTACTCCATCTTGTAATATATTGTTCCATACAGTTACGTCTGCTATTCAAACATTACAATCCCATTCCAGCCAATTCAACTATGAGTTAGATTGAGAGTCTAAAATTACTTCTTTAAAAAAAGAATGTTTAAAAATTAAAAAATTAAAAACGTCACTAAATCCTATAAACACGTATGCATGAAAGTAACTTAAAATTATATCACAGCGCATAATGTTTGGAAGTTGAGTCTTTCTGTGCAGTCAGATGGCTCAGATCTCTTGTATAGGCTTCCTTTATTGTTTCAAACAATTATGGGAAGAAAATTTCACAAATCTTTGCGAATTACTAAAACTTTCTAAATTCTATTTTGAATTTCTCTCCCAGCTGCTGCTTAGTGTAAAACACTGAGAGTCACCTTCATTTCAATAACTGATAATGTTTGAACCATGCAGAAATAAAGAAAATGTAAAAGTATTACATTTTGTCTGATATAGCTCAGATTCACAAGTGTGCAGAAAGAAGTGGTTGGTTTTTAAACTGAATTAACATCATTTGGGGTTGCCAGGTACCCAGTTTTCGACCAGAACACCTGGTTGAAAAGGGACTCCGGTGGCTCCGGTCAGTACTGCTGATGAGGCTGCTAAAAATCCAATCAGCAGTGTAGTTGGGCTAAGACAGGCTCCCTGCTTGCCCTGGCTCTGTGTGGCTCCTGGAAATGGTCAGCATGTCTGACTCCCAAGTGCAAGGATAGCCACATGGCCTCTGCATGCCACCCTTGATCGCTAGCTTCACAGCTCCAGTTTTCTGTATATTAATTAATAAGAATGCATAATGTCATGTATTTCTTGCAGTTTCTTACTATTTTAGGGGATCCTTGGTAGCTGTCCTTTTTTCTAATATGGAGCCCAAGATCTTTAAAGAACTTATACTGGACAAACAGTAATTGTTGGGGAAAAAATAATTTCTTTGGAATTTTGTCTTTACTATTTGTTAATCAATATGATTTTACTGACATTTTGATTGAAAATGTCAAATAAAAGGAAAAAGTGGATCCTTATATTGACAGTGTGCCCTAAGTATGTGAGTTCAGTGCTTGATATTAGGAAAGAAAACTGGGATGTCATTACAAAAATCCATTTCAAACAGCTTCATGCTAGATTGTGGACTCTTGAACAGCAGCTCTGTAATGCCACCAAATTAGTTCTGAAAAACAAGCATTTTTGAGACCTGTGCTATTATCACCAGGATGGTTATAAATGCCTATAATGAAGGCAAAGGATCCTCCATCATTCATATCCTCTCTGTATAGACTGATTGATATTCTACTTGCTTACCAGATAGACTAGTTGAACACTTGTGCATACATTGTGCCTCTACATCCACTTCCCACATAGAGGCACAGTAGAGGCGCTATGGTAGGTGTTAGAGATAGATCCAAAGTCTCTGGGAATGCAGGCCAGAGCAGAGGCTATTATGCCTTTTTCCGGATACCTGTGGCTTTTACAAAATACCTGCAGCTTCCTGTGCCAGTTTAGTACTGATGACTAATACACAGGGAAAGTGTTGAACTTGACCATATGCCCTTTAAAAAGGCTGGTACAATAGCCACATAGAATCATTACACCCCAGAAGATGCGGGAGTCAGACTGGCCCTTAATTTTAACAAAGTATTTTTTTCATCTTTTATGAGTTTGCAGTATTAGCAACTATAATTTACTGGGAGAGTAAGTCCTTTGTTCTGCCTAATCAGAAAGTGCATCGTCAGAATCATATGCAACTAGACATGCAAGGTGACTACATTTTTTATTCAATCCTCCTCACTCTGATTCTGTGAATGTTCCAATATTTCAGAATACATGAGCCTGCTAAAAAACATACTGTAGTTTAAATTTCTGGTTTATCGCTGTTATATAGAGAAGCAAAATACATTTACAAAATGCATTTTCTAGTCAATTTTATTTAAAAAAGAAAATGAAACACCTTCAGGATGCTGAGTATTGGCTCTTGATAATTTACAATGAGAAATATGTTTTTAAATGGTTGGAGAGGAGTGATCTTAACCATTACCTCACCAACAGATTATCTCCCAAGGTCTTTTAAAAATATAGAATAGCATAGTAATTCTGTGGCCCTGATCCTGTAAACATTCATGAAGTGAAACATGGCAGCTGACAGTCAGAGACTGAAGTCCTTTACTCCACCAAATATTTGGTACACTAGAGGCAGCAAAAGGGTAAGCTTGCTGCACAGCGTACCACCAGTGGGACTTAAACTTCATCTGGAAAAACATTTTTGAAGGTGTGTGAGGTTAGTTCACTTTCCACACCAGTTACATCTTTGGCCTCTTTCTTGGGATAAGCAGCAAGAGGGTGGCTAGTCATTCCAGCTGGGGTGATGGTTTTCTATGACAGAGGACACTGATCTATAAGAACTAGACTAAAGACCTTCAGCATGGGACATCAAAATGCTGTTAGACCAACTTTTGATCATTGCTGAATTGGAACTGGCAACGTGGAAAGACTGCATACCCCATTTCTGATCCAAGCCATTCAGCCCCCTGCATTTAATGTAAAACAGAGATTAGAAAAAAATAAAGTGGTGTGTTCCTCCCTTTTCTATTCAAAAGAGTTCTTCAGTCTCTGTATTGAGTTCTAGGGAAAGCATCTCCCTTCATTTTACATTTCCATTGCATTCTTCGATATCTGTAACCTGCTGAATGTTTCTGCTATCATGACAATAGATGAACACCTGCTCTTGCTAAAATAGCAATGTGTTAGTTCTGTTCAGTAACAGTTTGTGATTAAACTATTTGATGTATCGTTTTCAAAGTGAGTTGGGAAATGTACATTGATTAACTCCACCAAGCCAGTGAAATTTACCTAGTCTGACAAGTTGTGCTCTGAAACCAGGCAGTGTTACCAGAAGTGTGTTGGTATTCATTTTATTATCTTTAACATCAGTGAAGAATATTCTCTTGTGCTAGGAAGGTTTATAACAAATAATCATGGTTTGTCCATTTTCCTCACACAAAGCGTTAGTGTTAAATATACAGATCTCTCCAGTTACATTATGATTTCTCGTGATAGGCATCTCATTAATCTTGATTTTTGAACCTCTTATGATGTTAATGTAGATAGAAGTATTAAATTCTAGAAAATAATTACTGTGCTCATGTAACAGTCATTTTTCAAATATTAATAACTTGGGGGCTTTTAATACCAAAATGATCCAGTCCAAATTATAAACTACTCACCCTAAAAGAGTTTCATTTTAAAAGTCAAACTTGTTTTTTGGTACGAAAAGTACAAAAGAGTACCTGTAAATAACTCCTGTGCCACACTGTATTTCACCCAAAGAGTGGTTTTCAATACCTCCTAATTAACTCACAATGACACTACTTGTCTCTGCAAACACCAAGATGCTCTGTTGTTGTGGTGTTGAAGTGGTGCCCCTTGTGGAACTAGAACTAATTTAGGCACCCCTTTGGAGGAGGAGTGCTTAGGTTTCAGGTGCATTTTATTCAACTCCTTCTCAATCCTCTTTTCAGATGAAGAGGATGGAAATATTCCTTTGTCTGCAGCCACTTTGTATTTCTTCCTCATGGTGAGGGAGAATAGTGAAATCCTGCCACCAAAGCTGGCAGTGCACTTCTCACTGAAGCTGCAGCATTCTACACTGAGTCAGACCAATGGTGGCCAGAGAGCCACCTACGTCAGCAGGAATTTCAGCCTAACCTCCCTATCCCTTCCTCATTCGAACTGCCTGCAACTCTGGGTAGTCTTTCATCTACACTTCCCAAAGCACTTCAGGCAGCTGTGGCATGGGTCACTCACTGGCACAGGCTTGGAGCAAGAAGCACCTGGCTTGAAAGCCCTGGAGCATACCTCAGAAGCATGAATAGGGAGACCCACAAACAGGGAAAACAGTAAGTCTAAAAGACAAATGATGTAGAAATGAAGCTAACTCTAACCATTCTAAAGACCACACACTCACTCGACTAGCTACACACAAATGCTACGATCACAAAGAAGAATTATTCTTGTACAGAAGGACTGCAATAATGAGTGGAAAGGAGGAGCCGAGCTAGGGGCAGTTCTGCCATTTATACCTAAATGTAGTGGCGCACAGTTGGAGGGGAAGTGTGAGCCACCCAATGGGTGCCATTGAGGAGAAAAGGTTCTGAGGGCTGGGCCACATGCTGTGCGCACCAAGAACTGAATGCGCGCACACAGTCACTCAAAGGAGGAATGGATTGATCCAATATGGCAAATCATATATTGCTAATACTCATAATGAACAGGTCAAAGGATGCATAGGAGTGGTCAACAACCTCTTTATACTGTGATAGAAAATTATAGGGGAGGAAAGGGAAATAAGGGAGATATGAATAGTAAGCTCTAACTGTATGTCTTCACCTTCTTTACACTTGTGTCCATATCAATACATATCTGCAAGTTGGGATCCTTGAACTCCAGGCTATACTAGTGTAATTAGTTCAACAAAGCTAGGCTCCTCCATACCTCTCCATTTCCATTGCCAAGTCTTTTCCCCCACAGAAGCAAGAATTTCATGTTACAAGACTCCAAAAAAATGCTTTGCATTAGCTTTTATTTTTCTATTATGGGTCCAGTCAGCCCAGGATGCTGTTAGCTGACTTTCACTTTAGCACCAGGAAATCTAGTTTCTATTACGTCCTATGCATTTTACAAGGCCTCGGTGACCTTTAAATGAGATGGATATGTGGGGAATGAATTGCAGAGTGATGAAAATGAAAAACACTGAGGATCACAAACACTGCACCATCTGTGCTACTTTGCCATATTACCCAAAAGCACAGCTACAAATGAAATACAGTGTCAAATGGAAGCTTGCTAATCCCATATTGATATCTTAGAAAGCAGATTGTGCCAAGTACAAGAGTCCAGTTTAATCACTGACCTCATTTCACAGATCTGGCTTTGGGAGTAATACTTTGCTCTTTTGCTGCCATGCCAAGACATAACAACTCAGTGTTACTGTGACTGCACTTAGAATGTATTAAGTGCTTAATGTATAAAACTGTGGCTTGATCCAAACTACAAAGTATTATAATGATCTGACGTAAGACTTTTGCCAGGAGGGTCATTCAATTTAGAGCCTGAGTTAAAAAAAACCCTCACCACAACCAATTCATGCCCTAAAAAAGTAGACAAAGACAGGAATATACTTTTTTTCCCCCAGCGGAAGGCAGCCGGACAGCATTTTATTTACACAGTAAAAGCTCTGTTATCCAGCACTTACTTAACCGGAAAGCAGTGTTACCAGGTTGGGCACCATGGTCGAGGGGTCCCTCCACAATGCCCCAGGACTGAGCTCTAGTAAATGGGGGAGAGGGGCCCCTTTCACTTAACCCCGGCATGGAGCTGCTATGGTTAAGGGAGAGGCATCACTTCAAAGGCAAAAGTGCTGCAGGGAGCACAGGGCCAGCTGACCCAGGGCTCCACGTGGTGCTGCTACTTTGAAATGCCATGTGTAGCTCAGGGCCAGCTGAGGATCCGGGCTGCATGCAGCATTTCAAAGTAGCAGACCCCGGGGCTCCGTGCAGAGCTGCTACTTTGAAAACCTGCGTACAGTCTGGGCATGCAGCATTTCGAAGTGACAGAACTGCATGGAGCTTATGGTCTGGCCCCAGGCTCCATGCAGCACTGCCGCTTAGAAGCACCGCCTCCTCTTCATGCCCTTGCTGACTCTTTCTGATAGAGGCAGCAAGGGAGGGGAAGCGACTAGTCGTTCATATCCCTAATGCATAATACTGTTCAATTATTTTTGGTGGTGTTTCAACATTAATAATGTTTGATATAGAATTTTAGAAGTGGAAGTAATTTCCACTCCAGTTTGCTTCACTGTATCATGGAAACAGTAATTACCCATCTTCATAGTCCAATCCCGATAAGATTCTCAATAATCACTTATTTTTGCTAATGCTCTTTTACTTAGATCATTGCTATACTGCTGCTTAATTCAGTATGTTGAAGAAAAACACCCAATACTGGGATACACTTGTCCAATACACTTTACAAGAAGTGCTCACTGCTAACTTGTACTTCACTGCAACTTTTCTACAAATCTGGAACTACTGACAAGAATCCCGTTTTAGTGCTATGGAGGAAGAGACACATTGATCTAGTACTACTAATTATTCAGAGCAGTGGTCTCCAACCTTTTTAAGCGTGAAATCACTTTTTGAATTTAAGTGCAATCCAGGATCTACCTCAAACCCAAACACCCTTACCCCACCTCCGTCCTATCTCTTCTCTAAGACCCCGCCACTGCTCACTCCATCCTCCCTCTCTCCCCCATTCTCACTCACTTTTATCAGGCTGGGGCTAGAGGGGGGTGCAGATGCTGATCATGGACAGAAGAATTTGGAATGTGGGAGGGGTTCTGAGCTGAGCCTGGGGCAAAGAGTTGAGGTGCAGGAGGGGGTTCAGGGTACAGGCTCTAGGAGGGAGTTTGGGTGCAAGAGGACTCAGGACTAGGGCAAGGGATTGGGGTGCAGGAGGGGTTCAGGATTGGGGCCAGAGTTTAGAATGCTGGCTTCAACTGGACACCACTTACCACAGGTGGCTTCTGGGTGATTGTGTAGGGGGCTAAGGCAGGGTCACCCTACCCTGGCGCTGCACCATTCTCAAAAGCAGCCAGCAAAATCTCTCCATCCTTGCCCCCACTCCTGTTCTATGGCACCCTAACCTCTGCACCCCTGCTCCTGTGCCCTGCACAGCAAGCAGGAGGCTCCTGTGGGTGAGGGGCACCTCCAAGGCAGAGGGCAGGAACAGCATGGCAGTACTGAGAGGGGCAGATGAAGTGCTGGCACTTGATAGCTTCCCAGCCAAACCTATTAGGATCACCTGTGAAAAGTTCCAAGATCTACCAGTAGATCAGGATCTACTGGTTGGTGACCACTCATTTAGAACATGTATTAGTTCTTGTCTGTGAAAAGAAAATACCCAAGGGCCAGGAATTTTATAAAAGCTTTGTAAAGAGATCCTTGTATTTGCTTGTTTGAAATACAATTCTGAGCTGGATCTATTGTTTGGGTTTGTATTGTTTGCACATGGTTTTTTGGACATTTTTGCAAAGGACACTTGTTAGGAGATGGGACTAAAGGAAATTTATCACAAATAGCATGACTAAGAACTGCATGCTCATTTATTCAGCTAGCAAGTATCTCCTGACACATTCCATGGCTAAAATTTTACTCCCTTACAGTTTTATTCCTGCAATATCTAGGGCACATCTTTACTTGTCATGCCAGAGATCACTCTTCTGGCGTTTGATTTAGCAGGTCTAGTTAAAACCCGTAAATCGACAGCTGAGAGCAGCTTCAGCTGGCACCTGTATTCACAGTTGTGAGGAATAAGGGAAACATTTGCTCCCATCAGCCTCCCGCTGTGAAGACAGCACTAAGCTTGGCTTAAGGTAAGCTGATTCCAGCTACAAATTTTACGTAGCTGGAGTTGCATACCTTAAACTGGCCTTCCAGTTTAAGACCTGGACTTCGGCAAAAGAGATGAGTTGGGGACTAGCTGGTTTTCCATCACTCACACCTATTAAAACTGAAGCAAAATGCAGGACAATGTAGCACTTTAAAGACTAACAAGATGGTTTATTAGATGATGAGCTTTCGTGGGCCAGACCCACTTCCTCAGATCAAAAGTGATATTGTCCTGCATTTTGCTTCAGCTACCCCAGACTAACACGGCTACATTTCTACACCTATTAAAACTGCCATTATAATTTTGTAGTTTGTTGTCTTTTGTTTTTTGTAAAGTCATAAAAAGAAAAAATATTCCATTGTTAAAATCTCTTTCAGATCTAATATAGTCATGGATGTAGTAAGGGTTTGTCAAGCCTTGAACCAGATTCTTAGATGACTAGCCAATTAGCCCGTCATAAGACGGGATTTTCTGGTCTCTCCTCCACGTCTGTCTTCTCTCCTGAGCCTCCGGTCTCTCACTCCGTCTCTCTCTCTCCACTTGCCTCCCTTCCCCCCCAACTCTCCTCCGCCTTCTGCCTCTCTCTCCATTTCTCTCTTTCTCTTCTCCCCTTCCTGCCTCTTACTCTCTCTCCGCGCCGTCTCTCTTTCTCTTCTCCCCCTCCTGCCTCTCTCTCTCTTCGCTCTCCTCTGTCTCCGTCTGGGATGCATGCTTGTCCAGGCCCTGCCCCCTGGGTGTGTACATCACTGCCCCTCGCCCTTCACTTCCCGCAGAAGTGCTTGGCTGACTTCTGTGCCGCTTAGCCAGGCCACCATGCAGGAGCAAGTGGCGCAAACGGCCTCTCTCTCTCTCTCTCTCTCTCAGCTCTTGTCTGCCTCTTGCCTCTCTCTTCCTTTCTCTTCTCCCCCTCCCGCCTCTCATTCTGTTTCTCTTCTCCTCCTGCTGCATCTCTCTCTCTCGCTGTTCTCCGCCTACTCTCCGCCTCCTGTTCTCCTCTGTCTCCTCCGCTTTCCTCCTTTTGAATCTGGCGCCCTTTCCTGACATCAGACACGCATGCTCATCCAGACCCCGCTCCCTGGCTGTTCCTTCCAGCGCTCGGCTGACTTCTGTGCCGTTCAGCTGGGCCACCGTGTGGGAGCAAGCGGTGCAAGCGGCTGTTTGGGGTCCGCACTCCCCATGCAGCACAGGTCGCTTGCAAATGGCCGCTTGCAAACTCTTAAGACACCTTCTTGTAAGATTCTTTTATTACTATATAGTCAGGGCTCGCTGAACGCCGCGCTGTCCGGCGTTCTGCACATGCGCAGATCGCCTGAACCCGGCTCTTCCGGGTTACAATCTATTCGCCACGGGCGAGTAGATTGTATAATTTGTCGAGCCCTGACTATAGTTGTCTAACCATCATAAGCAGTCAATACTATGAATTCATAGTAGGATTTGATCTCAACATCTATATTTTTTCATGGTATAAAATACCAGAAGCATAGCACATTCACATGCAGATGGTTAATTACAAAATGTAGTTAGTGTAAAAAAATCTGCAGGAGAGTAAACTTCTGCTGCTTTTGCTAACACTCTTAATTTACAACAGTTCAATTGATTTTTTTTTTTTACATTATATTTTCAAAAACACTTGATTGTGGACTGAGATATTGTACATCATGGCTCAGCCTGGAGCCAAATGTTATAGCAGAGTTATAAACCTCTTTAAAAGTGAGTTTCTAACTATACTTTAGAGAATGGCAAAGCAACAAAAAAAAATCCATCAAGGAAACATACAAATAAAGTGAGCCAGTCTTGGTTGAAAGCATGTTTGAAGATATGAAAAGGAGAAAATGGAAAGACTAGAGCAATCCCTTCAGCTAGCACTGCTTTGCTTACAAATCAGTGAGCATTTGTACTCAAAGTATCTTCCTATATCACATTTGCTGCCAGGGAAGTTGTTTTCAAGCTTAACTGTTCCTCTCGCCATGAAAGTATAACACTCCAAAGGAATGAATAGTATTTTATGGATCCTTCAGTCTAGAGACCATCATACTTATTAGGCTACAGTTAATTCCTGTTAGTTTGTGAACTGATTTTCAACCATGTTTTTGATGATAAAGAAAAAAAACCCAGCACACATTTGGCTTCACTCTTCTTTTTGGCTATGAACATTTGGTTATTTCTTTCCTTTTAAAATACATTTAAAAAGCAAACAGAAACCCACCTCCAGAGCATCAACTGACTGCATGTTTAGAAAGGCTTTAAGTCACGTTAATCAACAAAGCATTTTTATTCCACATTTAATATAACACTTCCCTCTATAGGTCTGTTGGCTAGTCAAACTGTAAGTCTGCTGGCTAGTTATAGTGCATGAACAAGCAAACCACCTGCCACCTCTTTCTGGCAGATTATTTCTGCATCATTACAAGCAACAACAACAAAAAATCAGTGGAAAACCATTGATTTTGCAACCATACAACATTGCCAGACAAATAATATATAATCAACTTATTCATGTCCCGGTTCTCTATTGTTTTGAGTTAGTAGACAGTTCAGTTCATCGTCTTATAATGCACAAACATTACATCTGTGATCTTTGCAACAATAGAGAGCCTGGATGGCTGAACAAATATAAACCCAAGAGAAGATGACCACTGTCACCTCATGATCAGTGGAAGTGTGAGCACCAAAAGGTCCATCTAGCCCAGTATCCTGTCTTCCAACAGTGGCCAATACCAGATGCCCCAGATCACTCCCCTGTCATCCATTTTCAGCCTCTAACAAACAGAGGCTAGGAACATCATTCCTACCTACTTTGGCTAATAAACACGGATGGACCTATCCCCATGAATTTATCTAGTTCTTTTTGGAACCCTGTTAACGTCCTGGTCTTCACGCATCCTCTGACAAGGAGTTCCACAAGTTGACACTGTGCTGCACAAAGAAATACTTTCTTTTGTTTGTTTTAAACCTGGTACCTATTAATTTCATTTGGTGACTCTAGTTCTTATGTTATGGGAATAAGTAAATAACTTTTCCTTATACATTTTCTCCATACCAGTCATGATTTTATAGACCGTTATCATATCCCGCCTCAGTTTCCTCTTTTCTAAACTGAAAAGTTCCAATCTTTTTATCCTCTCTTCACATGGGACCTGTTTCAAACCCCTAATCATATTTGTTTCCCTTTTCTGAACCTTTCCCAATGTCAAGATATCTTTTTTTAGATGAGGTGACCACATCTGTAATTACAGAGAGGTAGCCATGTTAGTCTGAACTTGGTAAAACAAAAAAGCAGTCATGTAGCACTGTAAAGACTAACAAAATAGTTTATTAGGTGATGAGCTTTCGTGGGGCAGACCCACTTCTTCAGATCACTGAGTACTGAATACTGTACTCAGTATTCAAGATGTGGGTATACGATGTTTTATACAGAGGCAATAAGATATTCTTTGTCTTATTCGCTATCCCTTTTTAAATGATTCCGAACATTGTTTGCTTTTTTGACTGACACTGCACACTGAGTGGATGTTTTCAAAGAACTATCCACAATGACTCCAAAACCTCTCTCTCTCTCTCTCTCTCTCTGAAATCAACATTGTTTAGTTCTGTGATCTAGTAAACATGAATGGAAACCCACGCTGACAGCAAGATAGGGCTTCAGAATGATTGATAAGCAGGGCTCGACAAATCAGTGTATCTACTGAGTAGATTTCAGCCAGTCGCCCTGTTCACTGGCAGCGCGCACATGCGCAATGCGGCTCTGGCGCATGCGCATGCGCAATGCGGGGCTGGTGAGTGGATTTTGCCGCGGTTTGTCAAGCCCTGCTGATAAGGATATAAGTGTATGGAAAGGCATACTAATTAGGAATGTATATCAATAAAATCCATGAACAGCCATGAATAAAAACCTTTGAAATCCAGGTGACTGTGCATACAAATAAACCTTAAAGGATTCCAAACACCTCTCTGCATTCTATGCATTCAAAACACAGCTGTTTATACTGTTCTTATGTCATTACATAATGGTTATGCTAAACAGCTAGTAAGAGAGTTGGTGGCATTTAAAGAATTGCCCCAAACATACAGTTGACGTAGCTAAAGGTTAATTCTGCCATTGACAACAGTGGCACTTTAAGAAAGTCCAGTGACTGCAGATCAATACCATCCATGGATTAACCATTGAAAACAGCACAATTGGGTAAACTAAACACAAAGAGCAATTATTATTATTAATGTTGGGGACAACTATTTTTGAACTCTCCTTCTTACCTTGACTGCATAATTGTTGAGGGGATCTTTTGCATAAGAAGCTGGATAATAAACTGCATCGCCTGCTTCACAGCATGGCCTGTCACTGGTTAGCCTGAAGTCTGACCAGCTGTCCACCCCAAATCGCAGCTGGTCTTTCTGTCCAGCCATGAAAAGATCTTCGCATTTGTTCGCCAACTTCTTCAGTGAATCAGCATGAAGGGTTCTGATTTTGCCTACCACCTCCTCTCGGTTCTCAATTCCTCGATAAAGTGCTTGTCTCTGTGGCTTCTGTATATTTTTGCTCTGCTTAGTCTGGGAGATGCGTTGCCCAGACAGAGACTCCAAGCTGTTGGAGCACCTATCCTTAACACTGAGAATGGTTAGGCTTGAAACGCTGTTGGCTGCTGAGTTGGCTGCTTTTCCTTTTTCTGAAGGTCTGTCCAAGGAATCTCCAGACTCAATGTCCAGTGCCTTGAGCTCTGAGCTGACTGAAGAGCAGGCACTGCTTGCTTCCCAGTTGGTGTCAATGTCGTATGTGGGGTTGGCCACAACACAAAGATTGCTCTCCAGGATCTGCTTCTGGAGTTCTCTGGGGTTTGGCTCTGTGTTGGCTCTCAAAATGGTTTTCTTCGGCAGGGGAGGAGGTGTTGGCTGTGAGCTGTTAGTTGCCTCTTGGTCTGCTATTCCTCCAAAGGCAATGGCATCATCCAAAGCTCCCTTTGGCTGCCGGGGCTGCTTTGGGGGTATGATGGTTGCCCTGGACTGACCTGTATAATAAACAAACAAACCCAAAAGCTTTAGAACACTTTAGATTTATTGTGACTGCATAGTCACACTTCACAAAGAAGCTCAAATGGGCAAATGAGAGAATAGCTGGATGATGTAAAGGACCACACTCCCCTGAATCCAAGTCTGATAAAAAAGTGAAAATGTGAGGGTGGTGCTTTGCAGGACACATACCAACATGCACCAGATGCAGACTATCCCATAAAGAATACCTGGACTTGTTTAACTGCTCCTGTGCTCAAAGTGGGTTTCAGTGCTAGCTTACTTAAAACATGAAAGAGAATGCAAATCAGAGGTATGGCACTCAAGCGTGGCACTCTACCCAAATTCCAAATCTCAGTAATTACACTGTCTCCCTTAATTCCTCCTGCTGGTTACAGTATTTTCCTCACTTCCTGTTCTAAACTGTAATGTACTTTGAGTATTTCATCCCAGGTGACTGCATTTCACTGGTGGATGAAGTAATTCTTTTTTATATATACTCATGGTAAAACATTGAGATTGTCTGTTTTGAAAGGGGATACATACATTCAAAATACCAGAAAATGCTCCCCAGGAAATCTGTATGAAAAACAGCATACAATAGTTATCTAAGCCTTGAGAGCAGACATAATTAAGGTTGCCTCTGCAAATTCATTAGTGGCTTCATAACAAACAGGAGATTAAGAACTTAAGTCTGCAATCATTTAATTGACGAGATTTGCCCTCAGTTGGAGTAGTGTGTCCAGTTCTGGGCACCACATTTCAAGAAAGATGTGGAGAAATTGGAGAAGGTCCAGAGAAGAGCAAAAAGAATGATTAAAGGTCTAGAGAACATGACCTATGAAGGAAGATTGAAAGAATTGGGCTTGTTTAGTTTGGAAAGGAGAAGACTGAGGGGAGGGGCGGGGGTTGTGGGAAAGTTGGGGGAGGAGTTACCTATCCCTTTAACCAGAAGCAGCAGGTTTGCAAAAATTTTGGTGGTGCCCAGAATGCCCAGAGCCAACACCCTTCTCCCTCTCAAACTTCCCTCGCCTCACCTAAGGCTCTGAGAGGGAGTTTGGGTGGGGGAAGTGTGCCAGCTCTGGGAGGGAGCAGTAGGACAGTTATAAGGTTATTGATAGACAACTCATCCAGCTGTGCAGAAGAGATCCTCGGAGAGGTCCACTGGCAATGATGGAATTTACATACAAGTCCAAACAGTTACTGTATGATTTATTCAGACCCAATTTAAACCAATGCCTCGTATTCCCCATCCATGGAAATGAATCTAAGATCTGTCATGCCAGGCTATTGTTTCTTCCCCACAAGGACAAGTTTTTCCCAGTGAAACTCATCCATCTGAATTAAGTGTTACATATCAGTGCTGTTTTTATGCTGATCTCTTAACCCTGTACATTCTTCTCATGCCTGTAGGGCCAAACCTTCCAGTTCAGCTTTCTAAATGTTTCTGGAAACACTACATACCCACATTTTTGTGTGTCAGTCTCTCTGAGGGAGAAAAATGTTTGTCTATTAAATCCTCTGTGTAAGGAAAAAACCTCTTTTAAACAAAGGTTAGCAACAGAACAAACATTTCTCCTTCTTGCCTGTCAGCTTTCTTAACATCCTTTACTTCGTTGCCTCCTGCACAGGCTCTTCAATATTACAGAGTTCAGTCTAGGGACGTGAGTAGTTGACTACAATAGCCTAGGCTTATTGGGTTGTCGAGCCGACCACTTGGCTACTTGCATTTCTTGCCTCCCCTGCTGCCTCTGTTTCAGAGACAGCGGGGTTGGGAGAGCAGAAGCCAGTGCTGGGCGGGAGCTGGCTTAAAAGCCGGTTCCCCCCAGCACCAACTCAGTGGTGCCACCTGCCTCCCCGCTGCGCTGCTGCCTCTATCAGTGATGCCGCCAGCCTTCCCTCCCTTTTGCCTGCTGTCCAGGCTGGCCATGAACACAGGCTGCTCTGGCAGAAGCTGGCGCGAGGCTAGACTGAGCAAGCCTGGCTCAGTCCTGGATCTGGGACTTGCTCACGCCGAGTCTGGGACCTACACCTACTGTGACTCTGCAGTTTAAATGTAGTAGGAGCTGGGCTGCCTGCTCACCTGGCTTTTACTACATTTGAAGTAAAGAGCCGCACTAATTATATAGTCAATAGAAATTCTATCAATTACATGATTCACTAATTATTCGCTTCCTAACAGCTCTAGCACAATCTGAACTTCAGCAGTTGAGGCAGATGAAGAGTAGAAAGAGGCTCAGTATTAACTGCCACTTTAAAAAGTCCTTAAAAGTCTTCTGAACTATACAAGAAGAAAGATGTTAACTCTGTCAAAGTTTTCTCAACTGAATACAGATGACACCTTTAGGTAGCTTTAAGAAACAGTGTCATAACTTATGATTTGAGACTTTAACAGTGCTTTTTAAACATTCATGCATTAACCCTCACAGCATCCTTCTGAGGTCAAAAAGGAACATCATTAAGTTAGATTAAAAATGTCTGAAACGGCTTCCTCTTCGGCTCCCAATTTATTCTCCATAGCTTGATTTGAAATCTTCTCTTGAATTAACTTTGAATCACAGAAATATAGGGCTGGAAGGGATTGTGTGAGATCATCAAGTCCAACCCCCTGCACTGAGACAGGACCAAGCAGACCAGGCCCACAAACAGAGGGGTGCAATGGGGGCAACTGTCCTGGGGCCCAGTGATTCAAAGGGGCCCAAAGCCCTGAGCCCTTTAAATCATCACTAGAGCACCATGTGACATGCTCTGGGCAGCTCTTAGGGCTGCCTGGAGAGGCGGAGGCATCTCAGAGCATGTTCTAGGCAGCACTGGCAGATGGTGCTGTGATCTGGGCAGCACCGAGGGCTGGCTGCCCTTGGCCCCACCCCTTCTGTCTGAGGTCCCATCCTTTCTGGGAGTGCAGAGCACTTCCCCGACCTTGACCATGGCTGTTGGTTCCCCTGAAGTACACTCTCTCTGACAGGTATTTGTTCAACCTGTGCCTAAAAACCTCCAATGATGATGATTCTACAACCTTCCTGGAACTCTATTCCAGAGCTTAACTATTCTTACAGTTAGAAAGTTCTTTTTAATGTTGTACCTTAATCCCTCTTGCTACAGATTAAGCCCAGGCCTTCTTATTCCATTAATCCTATTTCTAAGCGGACACCATAGATGGGAGAAAGTGAATTCCTGCTCCTGAGGGACATGCAACTAATTGTCAGTCGTCATAAATCCAATTTCATTCTATTGTCTATTTCTAAATCTTCTTTTAGCGAATAGCATGCACTAATTTAATTTATGTTGTGGCAGAGCTCTGGCTGTGCCTGTGTGTTTCTGGCAGATAGTGTTCAGCCTCAAAGGCTCACTGTGTCCCACCACATGTCCTCTTTCTTTACTAGCAGCAGGGTTCACAGACTACTGAGCCATGCTCATCACTAGTCCATAATATAGGGGTGAAACCTCTCTATAGTCCTGGCCTACCTATGCAGGGATAGATCCAGTAGTGGTGTGGAGAGGGCTGGGGGGAACCCAGGCATGCACACTACTCTGGGTTCCAGTCCACGGACCCTAAGGTAGTGGCAACAGATGGGGCTTGTTCTACTCCCATCTAGCAACTACTTCCCTTCTTCTGGTACCTGAGCAGCTTGTCCTGCTCCTCCAACACACACTTCTGGTTTTGCAGCTCCCAGTTCTCACCCAGACTCCTCTCACTCTCTGCACTTTGCCTCTTTCCTTCCTCAAGTGCCTCCCAACTAACTTTTAAATCAGTCTCAACTGATTCTTGATTGGCCCTGTGACAGGGCACTTGCCCTGCACTGGTCCTCTAAGGGCAAAAGCCCAGCCCTGAGTGAGGGCTGAGAGTGAAGCCCCAGATGAGGCAGTTCTGGCTAATGAGGGCTATATAAAGAAGGGCTCCTTGAGGGAGAGAGGGAAGCTCATTTTTGCTCTTGCTAGAGAGCAGGAGGGACCTAGATGCCTGGGAAGCAGGAGGCTTCCCGCTGGGGGGCTAGGGAAGCTCTGGTTAAGCAAGCCCCCAGGCTGCAAGGGGCAGTCATGGTAGTATAGAATATATGGGGGTGACTGCAGGATCCATACATTGTTCAGCGCACCAGATTCGAAATCTAGACCTCTTTGATAGATATGCAGTTCTTGTGCTATTCCGGCTGCCGTGTATGAGAACATTTCTGACAGCTGCAGAGCATTGGGCTTCCGACTCATTTAACCAGCTAGGTACCAGGCTGTAAGGTGCAACGTGTGAAGTTGTGGGTGGAGAAGTCGCCCGTGATCCTGAGTGAGTAGAGTTGGAAAGAGTGGTAGTTGGTAGGACGGGTAACGGGACAGTTGTAGGAGTTGAGGGTACCAATGTTGTTTGGCCCATGCTGGAGCTATTAGGATCACTGTGACCCAATGTGCTTTGATCCCTGGGAACGAGAGGTATTGGAGGGAATGCATACATCAATGGGCTATTCCAGCTGATTAGGAATGCATTGCCCAGGGAATGGCGACTGAGTCCTGCCCTGCAGCAATATCGGAGACACTTCCTGTTGGTGCGTGTGGCAAAGAGGTCGGTCGATGGTATGCCCCATTCGTGAAATAGGAAGTGGAGGGGTCTGTGGTGGAGTTCCCATTCGTGGTCTGGTGCAAATTTCCTGCTGAGGGAATCCGCTGTTATGTTGCTTACTCCAGGTAAGTATGATGCCACAAGAATGATGCCATTGGTGATGCACCAATTCCAAAGTCGGACTGCCTGCGCACAGAGGGATCGTGATCGAGCTCCCCCTTGACGGTTGATATAAAACATCGTGGCTACGTTGTCTGTGAGGACCTTCACCACAGAGTTGTGAATGTGATCGAGGAAGTGTCTGCATGCATTGAAGACAGCCTGAGCTCCAGTAGATTTATGTGGAGCAACATTTCGCGAGGCGTCCAACGGCCTTGCATAGACATTCCATTCATGTGCGCTCCCCACCCGAGGAGAGAAGCATCTGTAGTGATTTGACAACTTGGAAGGTGGGAGCGGAAAGGCACTCCAGATAGTAGGTGCTTGTCTACTGTCCACAAAGTGAGGGAAGAGAGGACGTTGGGCGGAATGGTAACTGACCAGCATACGTCGCGAGAGGTGTGATTGTAGATGGTGGCCAGCCAGTGTTGTAAGGCTCAAAAATGAAGTCTGGCATTCTGGACAACAAATGTGTTTGTGGCCATGTGTCCCACGAGCTTGAGGAGCATAAGCACCTGGCTGGTGTTGTTGGATGTGCATACATTTATCAGAGATTGAATGGTCTGGAATATTACAATGGGTAAGAATGCTCTTGTTTTCTTTTAATCTAAACTTGCTCCAATGAACTCTATGTGTTGAGTGGGAGCTAATGTTGACCTGTTGCTGTTCACAAGCAGCCCCAGTGAATGAAAGGCCTGCATAGTGAATGCCAGCATTTTGCTCGCCTGTGTGGCGGGTGTGGCCTTTATGAGGCAGTCGTCGAGGTAGGGAAATATAGTTATCCCGTTGTGACGTAGGTGGGCTGCAACCACTGAAAGTACCTTTCTAAATACTCTTGGTGCTGCGGACAGCCCAAAGGGAAGGACTCTGTACTGATAATGTCCGTTGCCCACCACGAATCTGAGGAATCGCCTGTGGGCAGGGTGAATTGTAATATGGAAATATGCGTCCTGAAGGTCGAGAGCAATGAACCAATTGTTCTGATCTAGAGCTGGGATTATAGATGAAAGCGTAACCATCCTGAAGCAGTGTTTTCAGAGAAATTTCTTCAACTGCCTGAGATCCAGTATTGGCCTCCAATTCCCTGTCTTCTTTTGAACGAGAAAGTAGTGGGAATAGAACCCTTTCCCCCTGAACTCTTGTGGAACTGGTTCCACTGCGCCAATCTGCAGTAGATGATGTATCTCCAATCTGAGCAGATCTTCGTGAGAAGGGTCCCTGAAAAGGGATGGGTTGAGGGTGGTAGAGAGAAAGGGTATTGTGTAGCAGTTTCTATAATCTCTAGCACCAATTTGTCGTTGGTGATAGCCGCCCATTGATGGTAAAAAGGGAGTAGACGGTGATGGAACAAATGGACGGTGTCGGCTGTGACTGGAGGATTGCTCTCGACCAGGGAGTCAAACCTGCTGCCTGGCCGACGGCTAAATTTGCACATGGGTATTTTGATTATGGCATCTGGGAGGTCGTTGATGTTGTCAAGAACTATCAAATGGCCTCTGATAGTGCTGCTGCTGTTGCCATGGTTGCCTTTGGTGGTAAAAGTCGTAACGCCTCTGGAATGGTGTATAGCGGCGTCTTTTAAAAGGTGGTGTGTACATACCAAGAGTCCTTAGAGCGGACCTGGTGTCTTTACTAGAGTGGAGTAGTGTATCCGTTTTCTCCGCAAACAAGACATCTTTTTCAAATGGGAGATCCTTGACCTTTGCTAGCAGCTCTTTAGGGACCGCTGCAGCGTGTAAGAAGGAGGAGTGTCTCATGACCACTGCCATAGCTGTGGCTCTAGCTGCCGTGTCTGCCACATCAGCTGCTATTTGTAGGCTGGTTCTGGTAGAGGCGTATCCCTCCTGGATCAATGCTCAGAGGAGAGGCTTCTTCGATTCTGGTAAGGAGTCAGCGAGAGCAATAAATTTCGAATAATTATCAAAATTGTGGTTAGATAGGTGAGCTAGGTAGTTAGCTATGTGCAGAAGGAGGGTTGCGGAGGTATGAACCTTCCTACCAAATAAGTCCAGTTTCTTTGATTCCTTATCAAAGAAAGGAGTCTGGTTCCTGTCTTGTGGCCCTCGTGACCTCTGGCGTGGAGCGTCTACTACCAGGGAGTTGGGGAGTGGATGCGTGAATAAAAACTCTGAACCTTTAGGTGGGACAAAGTATTTCCTGTTGGACTTCCTATTAGTTGGGGGTACAGAAGCCGGTGTTTGCCATAGTTCATTTGCAACCTCCAGGATCGCCTCGTCCAGAGGGATCGCTAACTTGGGAGGTTGTGATATCTCTAAGCTCTTAAAGAGCTTGTGATGTTTGCTCTGTATCTCAGTAAGTTGGATGTTTTGGGAACGGGCGATTCTCTTAAAAAGGTCCTGAAACTGCTTAATATCATCTGGGGGAGAGATGTCACCTGGTATCACAGCTTCATTGGGGGAGGATGACAAAGGATCCTCGGGAGACTTGCGAGCCTGGTGTGATTCCTGAAGTGTATGGTGCTCCCCTTCAGGTTGAGGTGGAGGAATTGATGGTGAATGAGGAATATACACTGGTAGAGGTGGAGAGTACCTATAAGGGGAGTCACGTGTCCTCGCTCTGAATGACGATCTGAAGGATCGATACAAAGCTCAGCGATCAGGTGAATGGGTCCTGTAATATGTACGTCTGTCACACAGGTCCATATAGTAATATGAGGACCGAAATGGAGAGCGGTCATGGTATCTGGATCTACTGTACGATGTTGGTGGAGAATATGAGGTAAGATGTACAGGAGGAGGAGACGCAGAGAAGCTGTGGTAGTGGGTTCTATGGTCCTGATGTTTATAGTGCGTTGGAGGTGTCAGAAATGGAGATGGGAGACGCTCTGATGAAGAGAACCTGCTAGGAGGCATCCTTCCTGGAGACTGTAATGGTGGTGGCAAGGTGGGCTCTGGGGAGAATGCAGGGGAAAGAGAGAGAGGAGACAGACTCTTGGGTCTTGGCGTCTTTGCTGTTCTCTGTCCGGAGGGGTGATCGGCACCGAAGGCTCTCTCCATGCCACTGGAAGCGGTGCTGCAGTTGGTGTGTAGTCCTCTGAGTGCTTCGGTGCCACATGGTTGTCGGTGCGCAGCGGTGCCGATGGGGTGGTTGCGTCTCTAGGCGCTGTTGTCGGTGCCGTTGTGCCGCTCACCAAAGTCTTCGGTGCGGTATCTGCCGGTGCTGGCTGATGGTGCACTTTCGGCACCGATGGTATGAGTCTTGGTGCCTTGGTCAGTGCCGGTTGGGCTTTGGATAGGGTCGAAGTACTCGGCTTTGTACTGACATTCAATCTACTCTTAGAAGGAACAGGTAGAGAGCGGGTTGGAGAGGGTTTTGACCTTCTGGGAGGCGCAGCAGTTGGAGAAGAAGCCCGGTGTTTATTTGGCTCTGGAGAAGGCTGTGGGGGGGGT
Source organism: Pelodiscus sinensis (assembly GCF_052426305.1). NCBI lineage: Eukaryota > Metazoa > Chordata > Testudines > Trionychidae > Pelodiscus > Pelodiscus sinensis. The sequence continues at coordinate 13,646,512 of NC_143065.1, read as the reverse complement.
GGGGAGGCCCCCGGGGCCTTCTCAATCTCATTTCTCTTTCACGCCTTGCTCTGCTTTGTTAACTTTGAACAAAGAGAGCACTTCTGTGGGACATGGTTCTCTCCTAAGCAGCGGATGCACAACGCGTGACCATCCGAAGCTGGCATAGCCTCTCTACATTGCTTGCATTTCTTGAATCCCGGGGATCTGGGCATTTTAAACTGCATCACTCGGTCCCAATGAAGGAAAACTGAAGTGTCTTGAAAACCTCGTGTCCTTCTCACCCCTCTCTGAATATGCTTTTCTCTCTCTTTCTTTTTCTTTTTTTTTTTTGTATTAAAAGCAACTAGAAACGAAAATTTATAACACAGCAAAGAAGAACAACTTTACATATCTAAGTGAAGCCGGAAAGTTTAACTCTGAGTAAAGGAAAAAACATGTTTTTTTTTAAAAAAGGAGGATATAAAGACTCTGAACTATAAAGGGGAAAGAAAAAACTAATATTGAAGCAAGACACGCCTGAAAACGTCGCAAGTGGGGTAGTCAGGAGAAGAGGATTGCTCTGTCTGCAGCCTGAGGCAGTTGAGAGGAACTGGCTGGGACCGGACCGAGCAGCGCGAAAGGGCGCGAAAGCCGCGAGAGATGCTCTCCGCGCATGCGCGGTCCGGCCGGACTACCGCTCCGTCCTGCGGCGCCAAGGTGCTGGGCTTGCCTTCTGTGGAGTACCCATGGGGACTCCGCGAAGAAGAACTGGGAGGACCCTGGAGTGAGCAGTTGGGTAAACAACAACCTCCTCCCCCGGAAGGGGGTGCAGAGAGACTAGAGTGGGCACTGCCGGAGGGCAGTGTCCTGAAGAGGACATCATGGCCAAAGAGTGACATGGGTCTGGACTACAGGGAAGAGAGACAACAAGGGGAGACACCAGCTAGGGGGAGGTGTCCAGTGAGCTGGGAGAGCTAATTCCCAGGACTGCTGGCTGGAAGTGCTGGGTTGGTGAGTCTGCCCCATGACAGGCCCCAAGAAGTTCAATTAGCCTGACTCCCTTGGCCCTGGAAGACTCCTAATTAGCTTCAGGTGTTAACTGGCCTGATTTGTCCAGACTGCTTCTGGAAAGTTCCTGTTGGTTCTAGGCCATCCCCTGCTAGTTTACCCAGAGAACAGAAACCTATTTCCTTCTAGCACTCCTTTATATCCCCTTGACCTGACCTGGTCACAATATTAATATTGCTACTATATGGCACCTTTATTTTCTATTACTCCTGTTCAGCAGCATGCAATATCAAGTAGTTTGAGATACTATTTATTAAAAAAAAATGCTGTAAAACAATTGACGATTTGACTGTTGTTCACAGAATCCCTCCCTAAAACTAAGGTTTTGTACAAATTCCTGAAACAGATTACATATTCAGCTCTTTAGGTATTCTTTAGTCACGTATGTCCTCACTGTTAAAAATTCACACCTTATTTCTAGAATAAATTTGTCTTGCCTCACGTTCCAGACACTGAATTTTGTTATGTCTTCATTTACTAAATTGAAGAGTTCAATATCAGCATTTGGTAAAACCCAAGTCCATGATCAAGTCACCCCTTAACCTTTACTTTAATAAGCCAAATAGACTGAGTTCCTTCAGCCTTTCACTATTAAGGCATGTTTTTCATTTCTTTAATAATTTTCATGAATCTTCTCTGAACCCTCTTATTTTTCAGCATCTTTGAATTGTGCATATCAGACCTCGACACAGTATTCCAACTAGGGTATTTATTTAAATGGACCAACTATATCAACCCCATCACATCTATGATCACAGTAAGTCAAAATATTTATGTATTTATATGTATTTACTGTGATCTGCCAATAAAAACAGTTCATTGTAAATCCGAACTAGAGAAATAAAATTATAGGTTCATGTTTCAGTGAAGAAGGGCCAGTCAGACACAAGTACAATTTACTGACTGCAAAAAATAAACATTTGTCATTTGCCTATGGTGAAACCTAAAAAGAAAGAGGAATTATTTATAAAATCTCCCAACCTGGCAACCACTTGACCACTACTGGAAGTAGCTGAAAGAAGAGAGAGAGAAAAAAAAAGTTGTGTTGGAGCCAGAAAATTCAATGCCATGTATGGTAGCATTGCTTTTTACAACAAACTTGCCAGGCCAGGCCTAAGGTTAGCTATTAATGCCTTCACATCTGGAAACCTAACTTAGGTGACTGGAAGTCCGACAGAAATCTGAGAAAGAGAAACACTGTCTGCTACAAATAAAAGCCAAGAGATACCATTTTGCATCACAGTATGTTGGAAATACACTGGCAAAACAACAGATTGAACTAAAATTTTAACACTAAATTTCAGATGTGTCTACCATGTCTTTAGTCTTACTATGATCATCATTTAGTATTTGTAATAAATACTTCAGAGCCCTAATCGTGCACTAGGACCCTGTTGTGTTAGGTGCCCAACAAACACAATAAAAAGACAGTCCCTACTGCAAAGAGCTAACAAGTTAAGTAAAGAGACAATGGAGGAATAGACAGACAGACAAAGGAGTACGTGTGAACAATGAGTCAATATTGCCAGCAAGATAGACAGCTATCTTAGCACACAATGCATAGCCTCTGCTGTGTGTTTTGTAAGCATCACAGAAAAAGAGAACTTAAGGAGGGCTTTGAAGGAGGAGTAGTTTTGCAGATATTTACAGAGCATTTCCTCGGCGTAAAGGGCAATATGGGAGAAAACACAAATGTGCTTTCTTGAAAATTTAATTAAGTGGGCAAAGGAGGTTGCCATCATGGGCCGATCAGAAGTGAGTGTGGACTGCGAATGAGAATGATATGCAAGGTGGGGAGTGATTGGGAAGGGTCTTCAAAGTGAACACAGGCAGCTTATGTTTAATGTGATGGAGAGGGAGAACCACTGCAGAGATTTACTGAAGAAAGAATCTGCTGCTTGTTCTAAAATCCGAGGCCTGATCCACACTAAAAAATGAAATCATCTTCATTATGCAGGACAATGTAGCACTTTAAGTCTGTATCTGTGCGAGTTTCTTCATATGGTTGATGGATTTCCATTCCAAACGGCTAAATGTAGTGCCTTGCATGTAGAATAGTGATAGAAATGTAGCCGTGTTAGTCTGGGGTAGTTGAAGCAAAATGCAGGACAATGTAGTCCTGCATTTTGCTTCAACTACCCCAGACTAACACGGCTACATTTCTATCTTCATTATGTCACTCTGGGGTGTGAAAAGTCCATACCCTGAGTGGCACTATTTAGCTGTTCTAGCCCTTCTCCCCACGTAGAGAGCACTAGATAACACAAGAATTCATTCAGTAACCTAGCTACCATATCTTGGCCAGGTGAATTACTTATCCTGAAGGAAGAACCCTTCATATTGGCATATGTAGAGTCTAAACTGAAGCACTAGAGCAGGTCAACTCAACACGCAGCTCATGGCCTGTTTGTTTGCGGCCTGCGGTACAGTTTGAGTTTACATGGGGCTCAACATGCGGCCTGCGGGTGGAATCCTTTGAAGATGGCCTCCACTGGCAATACACACTGCAACGGTGAGTCAATATAATGGTCTTCTGTTGATATGCATTTTAGTAGTTAAATTCCTGGACTATCATTGCTCATTAAAAGTGATGTCATATGGGTGGAAATAGGGTAAATATTGCATTTTATTAATATCAGCAGAACTTATTTAAATGGGGCTGTGTGTTGTGTAGTCTTGCCTTAATCTTTGTAGTCATACCCATCAGCGTGAAAGAAGCTCTTTGCATATATTTGCATACATATTTGCATGTATATACAACCACACTTAAGTTGCGGCCCTTGGCATGTGCTATATCATTGTGGCCTCCCGGGCTTCCAAACTTGAGTAGCCCTGCACTAGAGCAATGCAGATCTACCCTGTTGTAACAGTCATCAGCATTAAAATCTTTCATGAGAAACTTAAGTTGAAATGTATCAAATGGCTCAGGAGGAAATTCTTGATGTCACTATTTAAATGGCATTTTTAATATAAGCAGTCCTGCAATAGAATAAAACCTAATGGCAGAATGGAAGCTGTCAGATAAGCAGCCACTGGCATTGAGTGATATTTCACACCTAGCAGAATTTAAAATAATAATACCTTATGTTGTCCTGATTATAGGATATGGCTAGGTCCTATGCACACTAGAAATGGTATCTATAGTATAGACAAGTTAGTGAATCAGATCTATAGAATAGACAAGTTAGTGTCTCAACCGTGCACCCATACTTAAAACCACAGCTTGCTGTCATGTCTTTAAACAATTTCTATGTGAGAACCCTGACTTTGAGTTTCTTCCTCTCAGACAGAGCTTTTTCTTATGTTAATAATAAATAAATATATAGTAACATTATGTCTTTCATCTTCAAGTGATTTTATAAACAATAACAGCAATGCTTCATTTGTGGAACAAGTTAGCCAGATGTCTGCTATTAAGCCAGTAAGAATCACTACACTTTCACTGAATATTTATCATTCACCTATTTATACAATTTATACATTGAAGGCTTAACAATATAGGCCCTTGATTATGCAAAATGCTTAATTTTACACTTGGAAGCAGGCCCATCGCAGTCAGTCTCGTCATATGCAAAAAGTTAAACTATGCAGATTTTCTTAATGAAAATCTTTCAATATTTTGATTGGTGTCACATACTTTGATCACATATCACATGTAAAGCAAGAACACAACAAAGTAAAGTAAGTATACAATAGGGGTACGTTTTAAATATCTGTTTTAAATATACGATTTAAATATCCCACACTTCATTAGCATAAACATGACCTCTGCTTTTTTTTTTTAAATAGAACTTTTTTGAAAAAAATGGCAGTCTAGATGTGGATCTGTCGAAAATAAACCCTTTTTCGAAAGATCCTGTAAACCTCATTTTTTGAGGAATACAGGATCTTTTGAAAAAGGGTTTATTTTCAACAGATCCACGTCTAGACTGCCTTTTTTTTTAAAAAGCTCCATTTCGGAAAAAAGCAGTGGCCATGTTTATGCTAATGAAGCATATTTAAATCCCTGCTTCATTAGCAATTTTGATGTGCCTAATCTACATCTCTCTGTCGACAAAGAGGTGTAGTCTAGACACGGCCTAGGTGTTTCTGATTGTTTCTGTTTTACTAGCCAAGCTGTACACTCAAATCTCTATGTAGTACTTTTAAATCAAAAAGTCTATTATGCCTACAATATTGATAACACACACTGGTAATGAATTATTTAAATTCCCTCCTTTGGCCTCTCAGAAAAACTTCCACAAAAATCCAAACAGCTACAAATATTTAATATGGGACACAAATTTATTGATGGATAGATTCACGATGAAAAGATGTATGTTCTGAAGCACAGGCTGCAATTGGTTTGCAAGATTAAAAGTAAATTGCTAACTTTTTTAGAATAAAATTCGAGTATAGTCTTATTTACCAAGATGCTTCAAAATGCACCAGGAAACATCATTTAGATTGTAAAAGAAAAAGTCCTGGATTTTACTGAGAGTATCAGGAAAAGATATTTTAGTTTAATAATTATTCTGAAAGAGTTAAAATGTTCACAACTGTTATTTCAAAACTTTTCTCTGGTAAAATGGCTTTGAAAATATAAAAATATAGAAAATTGTGGCTCTCTTCCAAGGCATCACTTACACAAGACATAATATAGATAACACAAAGACTATTTTTCATATTTTTACAACCCTCCCCCTCAGTGATCTTGAAATCTTAGAAATGTTTAATTCATTGGCTTCCTTTTGCTTGTTGCTCATAAGTCATGAGACAAAAGCATCTTTTTTCAACAAAGAACTAAAAACTGATATTTTAAAAGTAGGTGAAGTTTGAGATATCTTTAAGAACCCATTTTTTTCAAAAGGGTGTCAGGCATAGTTCTTGCTAAGGTGTGCATCTGCATGGCCATGCACAAAAAATTCTTTCTTCATCCACCTCCTCTGGAGAACTGTGCAGCAGCAGTCTCACACCAGACGGCTGCTCCAGCAGGCGGGGCTGGCTGAGACAGCATGGTGCGGTAGCTGCTGGGCTGAGCGACGGGGCAGGATCTGCCGCCATCATGTATTGGGGGTGAGGCCTGATCTAGTGGCCGGGGCTGCCATGTGGCGGGGGGGAAAGTGCGTGGGCAGGGCTGGTTCTGGCGACTGGGGCCAGGAATGGGATCTGTGGCATGGTGAGGGGAGTGTGTGTGCGCGCGTGCGTGCGCTCCAGCAGCGAGGAACGGGACATGCTCCATGGCTAGGCGGGGTCTGTTCTGACGGCTGGCAATGGGAAATGCTGCATGGCAGGGGCAGGGGTTCTGCTCCAGCGGCCGGGAACGTGTGCGTTGTTAAATTGGGTGCCATGGTGGCACACATCTAAACCAGCACACATGACCTCAGTATTGGTGCACAAGCCAAAACTCACTCTGCTCATGGTTAGAAAATCTTACAGGGAACACTGGTGTCAGGTGATTAGAGCTCTGTATCCACATCCACATCTGTATCTGCAAAAATGAGCTGTGGATATTCTCAATGACATCCGCAGATTTGGATACTCATGGTGGTAAAGCAGATATCTGCAAATTCTAAATACAAAATTTGTATATGAAAAAATGAGCTGTGGATAGCCATATCCATGGATATAAAGTGTGTATCTGCAGATCTGCAGGTCTCTACAGATGAACCAAGAGGTAACAGCCCCTCATATCAAGATAAGTCTTCTCAATGGCATGACGGCTGAAGTTTGTCTTGTAAATGCACTTACCTAAATTGCTATATGTAGCACTGAAAGGGCTCAAGTCAGAAGAATCTGATGTTTCCTCCTTTTCTTCCTCCTCCTGTTGGACATGGTTAGTTGACACTGGTATAACAGAGGTACTGCCACCAATATCCTGCTTCACAAAAACAGCTCTTGGAATCTGAGGAGATAAATCTTCCACCGTAGTCTCAGCTGGCACTTGACTGAAACAAACAAACAAAATTCACCTGGCAACTAAAGGTACTAATATGGTATCAGTAAAACATAGTTTTGGAATTATACAATACTTTTGCCTAAAAGGCAAAGAACTGGGAAATGGAAACAAAAAATGTGTCCCTTTCACCTTTCCAAATATTTTACAATTATTTTTCTAGCAAGTTTTTTCTGTCTCTTCACTAAGGTGCATTCACTTTTCACTAAAGTATCAATGATAAAAAACATCTTTCGTACAAAAGTGTCACAAAATGTTTCAGACAACTGAGCGTAGTCAATACATGTAAGTACATGTAATGCACAGAGATAATACTCTATATCATACAGCAGCTGTACAATTTATAGAACAGCAACAGTTATTAAGGGTATTTTTTTAAGCCAATTAGAAGGATTTTGCTTTAATGAGAGTCATACATTTACACACAGGAGAATACTCCTAAACTCTTTAGGATAGAGGTAGGGAAACCTTTTTTATGTCAGGGTAGTAGAGATTCGGTGTGTCCTAGGCCTGCAGAGGGCAGCAGGGGGGCTGGAGCACCAGCGTAGGCTCTCTCATTCGGGGAGGAGGGGTGCTAAGCCTTGGGGGCCAGATCCAGGCAAGCCGGGGCTGCATCCAATCTTTGAGCCTGAGGTTTCCCACCCTGTTTTAGGAAATGCATAAAACTTTAAAGCTACATTTTCAAATTCTGGCAACACAATAGGAATTATCACACTGGAATACAGACCAATAGTCCATCTAATCTAGCATTCTGTCTCCCTAGCGACCTACACAAAATATACCTGAAGATTAAAATGCAGCCACTGATGTTTATATCAAGAATGGTAGGGGGGATTCTTTCTCCTACCCTGCTTGTAACTGGTGGGAGTCATCTTAATCAAATAATCACCTTACAAGTATAATATTTATTGTAGATAGTTTAAAAATGATGCAAAATATATAACAAATAAAAATTAGTCCTGGCCAGGTTTAAGCACTGAATTGTTGACTATTGCATTACGCCAGTGATTGTCAATGATGGTACCATTTGTAACACTGAAGATAATGGTTAATTACATTTCTTTATCTACACACTCATTAGAATCAACTTCTGAGAACAAAATCTCAGTAGCTCTTCATGATTTGGGCCTGGTCCTGAAAAAACGGAGAACCCCTAAATTCCACTGATTTCAATTAAGGTTTAGGGCAGGCACTTCCTCAAGGAGAGACTCAGGCCAAGTCTATACTTACTGTGCCAGAGAGCGATCTTCTGGTGTTCGATTTAGTGGGTCTAGTAAAGACTCGCTAAATCAAATGCTGAGGGTGCCCCTGGTAGGTGCTGATACTCCTTGCAGTTACTAGGAGTAAGGGAAGCCGAATGGAGCATTTGCTCTGGTTGACCTCCGACTGTGAAGACAGTGTCAAGTTTGGCTTAAGATATGTCGACTACAACTTTGTTATTTACATAGCTGAAGATGTGTACCTTATACCATCCTTCAGGTCTAGGATAGATCTGGCCTTAGAACGTTCCATGATCTGGCCCTATAGATGTATACAAGTGTAGGTTTTCAAATCCAATCCAAACTTTTGATAAGATGGAATAAATATATATCTTGTTAACCTGCCGCATTGTGTTTGTGTACACCGCATAGCAGCTAATTTTCCATGATATACTAATGATCTTACATTTGCACATCCGAAGGAAAGATTGAGCCCTTACAGACTTGTCGTACATTGTAAAAAGCATTTCTACACCAATCCAAAGCTGACTGGCCATAAGAGTTCAAAAGTCTCCCAACCGTTCATAACTCAGACTACAAACACTAAAAATTTCATGTATAGTAGGCACATGGTATTTCAGATTTCATACTTTTGGAATTTTAAGTGCAGATTTATAAAAAACAAGCACTATCAAAACATAGTAGTAACAGAGCAGAGACAAAAGGGCAAAGTCCAAAAAGCTGAAGTTTTAATTATTTAGTGTCAAAATCATCAATCACTTTTTATTAACATGCATGTGAATGGTGAAAAAAAGCACATTATGGGCATCAAAATAAGTGCATATTAAAGAGTTAACCAAAGGCGTTTAAAAATTAAAACACATTATATCAAAGCTGTAACAAGGTTCTTTAAATCAAAGGAATCATTTTAAACACACGAGGTTATCTTATCACCAACAAATCTTATACAGACCTCTATGTACCTCTCCAATAAAAATACATTTGTTCAAAATGTATAGCCTATAACAGATCTGCTATTCTGATACTACCATGTAATAGAAATTCTCGTATCTCATAAAACAATTTTAGTATTGATTGGTGAGGTACAGAATAGACTCATTCCCAGTCTCAGACACATGCATGCACATACAATAAATCTAAGTTCAGAAGCTTTTGCCAAACAAAGAATATCAACAGCTAGAGAGAGAGGAAAAAAAATGAACTCACCCACTATACTCACTCACACAATTCCCCATTAAAGGAAATTCTTTTAGGGCCTTCTTGAGTCTTTTAATCATGTCTTGAAACTCTGGTGAACCATTGATTCCACAGTGTGCAAGCTGTGAGCAACAAGGCTGAACTCCGCACACAGTGATATCATTTACTGCACCTTGATGTTTATTTTAGGGGGTTGGTCTGAGGGAGGTGTTAAAATACCTTAAGGAATGTACAGTCACCAAAGTTGTAGCCCAGCCTTCTTAACTCCCTCACTGCCGTGACACATGATATGTACTTTACATTCTGCCAAGTATGTTCGCAGTCACATTAACTAGTAAGAATAGTTTCAATGGTCACTAACACCACATATATTGTAAGCCATTAAAGTGCTCAAAATTATCCTAACTTTAAAAGTACATGAACATTTTAATCGGTGTTCAAAGTGATACTAATATTTAAAAAAAATAAATGATTTATTTGAAAATGGCAGCAATGAGATGTCAGTTTGCAACACTTTGGAGAAAGCATCTCTCTTCTTATGGGAGAAAGGGAGAGATTCTGAGTGATCAAGCTAAGACACTTTATACTGCCTCACCTAGCTGTTTAATGAAAGGTCAAATCTAACACCACCCACAAAAGACAGAAGTAGGAATACAGAAAAATGGAAATAATTCCTCACTACTAATTAATCCACACAGATCACTTGGAACTAGGGATGTAAGTGACCAGTCGACAACCCGATAAGCAAATGTAGGAACTCAACTAGTCGCTAACTCCCACCCCTTGCTGCCTCCATCAGAGAGAAGCAGCAAGTGGGGGAGCATGAGCCGGTGCTGGGAGGAGCTGGTTTAAAAGCCAGTTTCCCCCCCATCAGCACCGTTTCCATTGGGGGCTGGGGAAGTAGGGGGCAGCAGGGAAACAGCACAAGAGGGGATTAAAACAGTCCTGCTCATGCCAGTCCCACTGCTGCTCCTCTCCCTTTGGAATGTACAAGAGCCACCTGCAGCTCCTGTGCATTTCAAAGGAAGAGGCACAGAGGGGAAACCGTGCCAGTGGGGACTGCTTTGCTCCCTGCTGGGGTGGAAAGCCCGCTGCCTGCCTCTCTTTGAAATATACAGGACTTACCACAGCTCTTGTACATTTCAAAGGGAGAAGCACAATGGGATAGCGAGCACTCCCCTTATCGACTAATCGATGGAAATTCCATCAACTACTCAATTAGATGATCAATCAAAATTTAACTTCCCTACTTGGAACCTGTGAATATTTTTGCTTTATCTGGTCATTTAAAATGTAATGTGTTTTGTTAGCTTTCTGGGAAAATATAACACCTATAAAATTACCATGGCAACAGTTGTCCTGAAGATGACTACCTCTTCATACTACTGTGATTATAATGTCCCACTGCACAAGTTAAGAATTTTCTTTAAACCAGTGTCTGCTAAGACCATTTACCCTCTTGCATAGGATTTTGAGGGCACAGAGGCTGTGGACCTAACTTCTCCTCAGATTTTTCACCATATCAGACATTTATGTTATCTGAAAGACTCAGAAGAAATGGACAACACAAGCATTTGGATCATCCATATGGGCAATTTTATTAATGAACCAATTTTATTAATGAACCACAGTGAGTACATTAACTGTTTTTTCTTCTTTATTGCCCATATGCTTCCTACACATTTGGATGATTAATAAATCAGTAGTGACCCCTCCAAGAGGTAAGAATGAGAAATATCTACTGTGAGTGAATACAAAATTACTCTGAATTTTGATCAGATCTAGATATCTAGTTGAAGAACTAATTCTGCATAACGATTATACCAAACTGCAAATAATAGCCTTGCATATCAGTGACAGAAATAATAAAAAAATGGAAACTGTCTTAGAACTATTTGAATGTGCTCTGGTATTCCCTGGTGGCTGATAGCTGCAAGATCATAATGTCACATACATGAGAAGGCTCCTGGTCTTCTACTGATGAATTGCATAAAGTCCAAGGAATTCACTGATATGCTTGTTCTATACAGAGTTCTGAAATCCCTCTGGATTTCTAAGGTATAAAGCTGGTATGAAGCCTGAACTCCCTGAAAATGAATAATGTTTGAGGAAAAATACAGGCAAGTTAATGGCCTGAGATGGAAATCAGACATCACTTTAGACAGGAACTTAAAATCAGGATGAAGGATCATCTTATCTTCATGAAACAGAGTAGGGAGGATTAACCACCAGTTTTGTATCTGACTAACTTTATGGGTTTATATTATGGGAATAAGAAAACAAACTGTCATGCTAGATCAAACCAGTAATGCCTGTAGTTGAGTTTCCTGTCTCTGACGTTAGCTAGGAACAGAGGCTTTAGCAGAGGTGAAAGAATTCCATAGTTAACAATTTAGAACTGCCAAGCCATAAAGGAAGTTTGTCCACAGTTTTTTTTAAAATCAGTATTTCTTTTTATCATCATTTTTGTAAATTTGCTACCTTTCAATTTAACTCAGAGTTTCTCAAAGTGGCCCACAAAACCATTTTAAGAAAGCTGCTAACTGGCTGTGCTGGTGTGTTTATTTACTGGCACTGCAGTCACAGAGCTTAAAGGCTCCAGTTTGCCGTTAGCAGCCAAGGGGAGCGGTGGGAAGTGGCGGCCTGGTCCATGCTACGTCCCATGGCTCCCCTTGGTTGCAAACGATAAACCGGAGCCAATGGGAACCGTAAGGCTCCATTGCCCTGGCACAAACACACCAGCATGGCCAGTTAGCAGCTTTCTCAAAGTGGTTTTATGGTCCACTTTGAGAAACACTGATTTAATGGATGTCCCTTCTTATATTTTGAGAAAATACATACCTGAGTGCTAGATTTGCCATCTGTACACCATTCCTTATTTTGTAAAGTTATATTATGTCCCTTCTTATTGGCCTCCTCTCTAACCAATCACCTTCTCTTACATTTCTTTTCACACGGAAGTCTTTCTATGCCTTCAATGATTTTTTCTGATGGTGTCTGAACGACTATTCTGTTATATCCATCCTTCTGTTATATTGACTACTCGATCAGTTGATAAGGGGAGTGCTCGCTATCTCACTTAGCCTCTTCCTTTAAAATGTACAAGAGCCATGGCAGGTCCTGTATAATTCAAAGGGAGAGAGGCAGTGGGCTTCCTGCCCCCGCAGGGAGCAAAGCAGTCCAAGCTGGCATGGGTTCCCCTCTGTGCCTCTTCATACTGGCTTCATACCTTAGAAATCTGATGAGGTTCGCTGAAGTATCCGACCAGGGGCCGTGCACAGCTTGACCTTCTGCTCACAAATAGGGAGGAACTAATAGGGGAAGTAGAAGTGGGTGACAACCTCGGAAGCAATGATCATGAGATGGTAGATTTCAGGATCCTGACCAAAGGAAGAAAAGAGAGTAGTAAAATACAAACCTTGGACTTCAAAATAGCAGATTTTGACTCCCTCCGAGATCTGATGGGCAGAATCCCCTGGGATATTAACATGAAGGGGAAAGGAGTCCAGGACAGCTGGCAGTATTTTAAAGAAGCCTTTAGAAAGAAACCATCCCAATGCATAGCAAGAGAGGCAAACATGGTAGGAGACCAGATTGGCTTAAACAGGAAATCCTTGGTGAACTTAAGCACAAAAAGGAAGCTTACAAAAAGTGGAAACTTAGACAAATGACCAGGAAGGGGTATAAATGAGAATGCTGGGGGGTTATCAGGAAGGCGAAAACGCAATTGGAATTGCGACTTGCAAGGAATGTGAAGGATAACAAGAAAGGTTTCTACAGGTATGTTAGCAAGAAGAAGGTGATCAGAGACGGTGTGGGGCCCCTACTGGATGAAGGAGGTAACCTAAGACAGATGATGTGGGGAAAGCTGAAGTACTCAATGCTTTTTTTGCCTTCGTATTCACGGACAAGGTGGGCCCCCAGATTAATGCGCTAAGTGACACAAGATGGGATGAAGATGGACTGCCCTTGGTGGGTAAAGTACAGGTTAGGAACTATTCAGAAAAGCTAAACGTACACAAATCCATGGGTCCGGACTTAATGAATCCGAAAGTATCGAAGGAGTTGGCAAATGTCATTGAGGAGCCTTTGGCCATTATCTTTGAAAAGTTGTGGAGACTGAGAGAGATCCCGGATGACTGGAAAATGGCAAATGTAATGCCCATCTTCAAAAAACCAAAGAAGGACGATCCTGGGAACTATAGGCTGGTCAGTCTTACCTCGGTTCCTGGAAAAATCATGGAAGGGATCCTTAAGGAATCAATTTTGAGGCACTTGGAAGAGAGGAAAGTGATCAGCAATAGTCAGCATGGACTCACAAAGGGCAAGTCGTGCCTGACCAATCTGATTAGCTTCTATGATGAGGTAACTGGTTCTGTGGGAAAGTCAGTGGATGTGATATACCTTGACTTTAGCAAGGCTTTTGATACGGTCTCCCACAATATTCTTGCCAGCAAGTGAAGGGAATGTGGACTGGAAAATTGGATGGTGAAGATGGATAGAAAGCTGGCTAGAAGGCTGGGCCCAACGGGTAGTGATCAACGGCTCGGTGTCAGGATGGTGGTCGGTGTCTAGTGGAGTGCCCCAAGGTTCAGTTCTAGGACCAGTTTTGTTCAATATCTTTATTAATTACCTGGATGATGGGATGGATTGCACCCTCAGCAAGTTTGCGGATGACACTAAGCTGGGGGGAAAGGTAGATACGCTTGAGGGCAGAGATAGGGTCCAGAGTGACTTAGACAAATTGGAGGATTGGGCCACAAGAAATCTGATGAGGTTCAGCAAGACAAGTGCAGAGTCCTGCAATTGGGACGGAAGAATCCCAAGCATTGTTACAGGCTGAGGACCAACCAGTTAAGTAGTAGCTCTGCAGAAAAGGACCTGTGAATGAGAAGCTGGATATGAGTCAACAGTGTGCCCTTGTAGACAAGAAGGCTAATGGCATATTAGGTTGCATTAAGAGGAGCACTGCCAGCAGATCCAGAGATGTAATTATTCCCCTTTATTCGGCTCTGGTGAGGTCACATCTGGAGTATTGTGTCCAGTTCTGGGCCCTGCACTAGAAAAAGGATGTGTACGCATTGGAGAGGGTCCAGTGGCGGGCAACCAAAATGATTAGGGGGCTGAAGGAGTTGGGTCTGTTTAGTCTGCAGAAGTGAAGAGGGAGGGGGTATTTGATAGCAGCCCTCAGCTTCCTGAAGGGAGATTCCAAAGAGGATGGAGAAAGGCTGTTCACGGTAGTGACAGATGTCAGAACAAGGAGCAATGGTTTCAAGTTGTGGTGGGAGAAGTCCAGGTTGGATATTAGGAAAAACTATTTCACTAGGAGAGTGGTGAAGCACTGGAATGGGTTACCCAGGGAAGTAGTGGAGTCTCCATCCCTAGAGATGTTTAAGTCTCGGCTTGACAAAGCTCTGGCTGGGTTGATTTAGTTGGGATTGGTCCTGCCTAAAGCAGGGGGCTGGACTTGATGGCCTTCTAAGGTCTCTACCAGCTCTGTGGTTCTATGATAGGACAAGTGTAGAGACCTGCACTTGGGACGGAAGAATACTAAGCATTGTTACAGGATGCGGTCTGACTGGCTAAGTAGCAGTTCTGCAGAAAAGGATCTGGGGATTACAGTGATTGAGAAGTTGGATACGAGTCAACAGGGTGCCCTTGTAGCCAAGAGGGCTAATGGCATATTAGGGCGCATTAGAAGGAGCATTGCAAGCAGATCCAAGAAATGATTATTCCCCTTTATTCAGCTTAGGTGAGGCCACATCTGGAGTATCGTGTCCAGTTCTGGGCCCCCCACTAGAGAAAGGAAGTGGACACATTGGAAATGGTCCAGCACAGGGTGACCAAAATGATTAGGAGGCTGGAATGTGAGGAGAGACTGAGGGATTTGGGTTTGTTTAGTCTGCAGAAGAGAAGAGGGAGGGGAGGGATCTGATAGCAGCCTTCAACTTCCTGAAGGGAGGTTCCAAAGAGGATGGAGAGAAGCTGTTCTCAGTAGTGACGGATGGCAGAACAAGGAGCAATGGTCTCACATTACAGTGGGAGAGGTCTAGGTTGGATATTAGGAAAAACCATTTCCCTAGGAGGGTGGTGAAGCACTGGAATGGGTTCCCTAAGGAGGTGGTGGAATCTCTATCCCTAGAGATTAAGTCTCGGCTTGACAAAGCCCTGGCTGGGTTGATTTAGTTGGGATTGGTCCTGCCTTGGGCAGGGGGCTGGATCTGATGACCTCCTGAGGTCTCTTCCAGCTCTATGATTCTAAATCCTTAGCTTCATACCTTAGAAATCCAGAGGGATTTCAGAAGTCTGTGTAGAACACCAGCTATTCTGTTACATGCTTTCTGAGACAGGATGACCAGAAATGAATACACACCTACAACAATACTACACACAGAAATAAATACTGTATTCAATGTGAGTGCATTCTTCTGATTTTTGCACTGACACTAAGGACTCATCTAGACTACGTGGAAGATTCAAAAGAGGATATGCAAATTCCGTGGGAATTTACATATCTTTTTCCGATCTCACTTTAGAAAGCGGAGCCCCCCCCTTTTCTGAAAAGCTGTGTATACCTCATTTTTTGAGAAAAAGCAGCTTTTTGAAAAAGGGGGGGGGTTGACAGAAAAACGCGTCTTGATTACTTTCTCTTTTGAAAGCTATGCTTTTGAAAGTGGAATCAGAAGATACGCAAATTCCTAAGGATATTTGCATATCCTCTTTTGAATATTCCACATAGTCTAGATGAGCCCTGAGAAATACTGCCTTCGGAGTGTGATGGGAGAGAGAAGATTCTGACAAATGTTCTAAAAAAGATTAAAATACTATGATATGATTAATTTGTGCCCCAGAGGAAATATAAAGAATAACCCCTTCATAAACTTTGGTTACAACCGGGTAAAGATCTGTAAAGATACAGATCCCAATAGACAGTTTTCCAAAGTTATCAAGCTCACATTGCAGGGGAGAGTTGAACCCAAGAACTGGAATGCCTGTGGGCATTTCTCAAAGGCCATGCTCTCTGAAATCTGTGAATATGATATTATGACTTCCTAAGGATAGCAAGGAATTTTTAAAATCCTGACATCTGTAATCTCTCACAGCTATGGAACCTAATATTAAATTCTCCAGAACTTATAACTGGATTCATGATGTATTGTAGAACTTCACAGTGGAGTGTCATGCATTACTGTTAAATTCAGAAAGCATTAGGGAAATGTATATGGATGAATGTAAACATTTCGTTTCTTCAAGTAGTAAGATCCATAAATCATAATTGGTTTGAGGCCTGTTTACATCTTGATGGAACATAGACCTGTCAGTCAGTGGCTTAGTTTATGACCTTACTAATGAAGAGATGACCTAACTTTCAGTATGGAAACTGGGATGCGTTGTAGATTTATTCTTAAAAAAATATATGTCTCAATGCAAGAGACAATGCTGCATATGTGAAAAACATGATTTTTTTTAATCTTCTATGCCTTAGCTATTTATAATCTGATTCACCAAAGGCTTTTAAATCTTTTTGTACCTTACAGGTAGCCAACAAGACAAAATTATGAAATCTATCTCCTGAATACTTCAGTTTTGTGTAGATGTATTTTTATTATTGGACAGGTAAAGAATGCTGTTCCACAACTTTTCCATTGGACACTGTGATTTGGGACAGAAAGCTTGCAGTACTGTCTCCTTTGACACTTTAGGGATAAAAGATTGCTTTGTCTCGAGAACCACCACCTCAATATGAAAATAGAGTACTGGTGTTCTGTGGACAGAACTGTTCATTTAAATGCTCATCTGACTGACGTGATTGCTATTAAAAAGCCAGTTGTTAAAGTAGTGGTAGAAATGTAGCCATGTTAGTCTGGTGCAGCTGAAACAAAAAACAGGACTGTGCTACACAGAGTTGTTAAAGTAGGCATCTTTAATAATTTCAGAAGAGTGTAGCAACAGCTTGGATGAAAAAAAGTACCAGTGTCTGTGCAAAGAGATAATTATTTGGACCTTTTCCATAAGTTGAATATAATGGATGTGCATTACAGTAGGGCTTCGTTTCTCAGCCATTAATTGACATTTCTATACTCTTTCTTCAAACCACAAGAGGAGAAAGATCTATTATAAGAATTTTGGAACTTAGTACCAGGGCCGGCTCTAGGTTTTTTACCGCCCCAAGCTATACAATTTTTGGCTGCTTCCCCCTCTCCTCCCTTGTCCCACTGCTGCAGGACAGGCTCTGAGGAGGAAAGCGCCCCTTTCACCTTGCGGCTCTTTGACTCCAGCCAAACCCAGCCTATGTCCTGTCTCCCCTCTACACACATCCTGACCCCTCTCCCACCCACTCACCGAACCCAGTTCTCTCCCATCCCAGGCAAACCCGACCCCTCAGTGACCGGACTCAGTCTGCCCTCCCTTCTGTCCCCCCACCTAATCCACCTTGTGCCCTCTCTTCCCTCCTAGCCAAACCCAATCCCTGCCCCCCACCGGACCAGTCCGCTCCCTTCTCCCACCTCCCCCCACTGACTGAACTCTGTCTCCTTTTCCTCTCCCTGCCAAACCCTCGTGTCCTCTCCCCACAGCACGCGCGGAAACTTCGGAATGCCCTGGGGGAGAGATGAAAGTGGCATGTGTCCCCCTGGGGATGTACGCAGACACAGCCGGGAAACGTTATGGGCAAAGCCAGGGACACTTCTCTCCCTCCCTCCCGCCGCTAAATCTCTGAATCCCCTCCAGTGGCTCCTCACCGCCAGACCAACCAGATCGGGCTGCAAAGTAGCTCTTCCCTCCCCCCAGCCTAGGTGCCTCTGCTTTAATCATCCTGGCCCAGGCAGGGCCTTTCTTCTGCCCGGCCCCACTAAGGCTGCAGCTCTCCCCTCCCTCCACACCCAGCACTGAGGCAGAGAAAAGCGGGGGGGGGGGGGGGGGAGAGTCGTCCCCATTTGCCAATGTGCGCTACTCTCCTTCCCCTCCCCCACACACTCCTGCAAACTCCTTGGCCAATGGTGCCTGTTCCGGCCGGAGGGGTCACTAGTAAGACAGGTGGAGAGATGACTACAGGCACCTGGCTCACAGCGTGATCTCTGGCTGCAGTGACCTGGGCTGCCCCTTGCCTGGCCCTGGATCACTCTGTGCAGCCTGCCCCGCACAGCCCTGGGAGAGCGGCTCGCACACCAGGGCCGTAGCGCTCCGCCGCCGCCGCTGTTCTTAAAGCCCATGGTGCGCCCCCCTGCACGTCTGGCCATGCTGGCTAGTGCCAGTCAGAGGAGCGCAAACTATCCCCGGGTGCTGGAGTCTACTTCATGGTAGGCTCCCTCGGGCATTTCCTGCTCCGTGGCTGCTGGGTGCTGGGCAGCGGCAGCTGCTCCGGGAAGGCGACTGGAATGACGCGTGGCCAGTGCTCCAGTCGGGGCCGCCCTACCCGAACGCCCTCTTGTGCTAGCTAGAGGATGCACTTTTCTCCCTGGTGCCAAGGGAAGGCAGCAAGGCAGCCCCAGAACCGTAACGTCATGGCGCCTCAGCCATCACTGCGGGGCTATGAGCACGGCTTGCCCCGCACACCCCACCTGCAGAGGGTGACTCGCTGCTGGCCCATCACGCGTTCCACTGCCCCGCCCATTGCCTTGGGCAGCCACAGGCAAGCCCGCGTCAGGCAGTAAGAGTCAGGAGTTCTCTGGCCAGTGTCTCTCAGGGACAGCCAGAATGCCCCTGGCAATGTGCCGTTCCAAGCACGTGCTTGTTTTGCTGGTGCCTAGAGCCAGCCCTGCTTAGTACTCTGAAAATATCTTTACCAAGACCGAGCTTGTAATCACCTCCTCCAGGAAGAAGCCCTTTGAATGAGCTGCGATAAATAACAAAAGAAAATTATAACTTTAGCTATACTATGTTGTAAATCTCAGATCAGCTGTGACATTCAGCCATGTAGCCTAACCTAAACTAAAATATTATACATCAGTAAAAAAACAAAATCTTTGTAAAGCATGCCAGGAGGATGTACAGGGGTTCACAAAATAATCTATATCCACTTACTGGGTGATCAAGACTGCAGAGACTGATCTCCCAGGGGTCTATTTAGCAAGTCTCGTAAGGACCTAAGTTTCCTATAAGCTGCAGGGCAGGACGGCCATGTAGGTACTAAATTAGCCCTGCCTAGACATTTAGAGATTCTGTGCAGGGAGCTTCCTGGTAGGGAGGGGCACTCCCTGAGCAACAGAACCTCCCTGCTCCAGACAACGAGTGAGCAGAGCGTGCGGTGGGGGAGGGGACATAAGGAGGAGGGAGGAAGGGACTAAGTATGTATGTGGCTGGGATGGGAAGTTTGGAGCGTGCAAACAGTATGCGACTCAGAGAGGAGAGGTTTGATTAGAAATCTGACCACAGCACCTGTGTTTGCCTGCAGGTTCCTGTGAGGAAATGCAGCACACTCCTCTAGCTTCCTGGTCCGGGAGAAAGGGAGCAGACTGCATCGGGATAGGTGGGCGAAGTAGGGGGTGATGTCTGTATAGTGAGGAGCCAGCAGAGGGGAGTTTGTTTGGGGTGTCTTAACTTGCTCCCATCTGGACTGTAGGCAGCAAGAGCCAGACTGTCTGTCTCAGCACAGCAGCCCTAGTTGGGCTGCAGACTTAGGACTCTTTCCTGAGCTGGGGCACGCTGTATGGAGTGGTGCCAAACTTTCAGGTAGGTTAAAAGCTTTTAGGCTGCTTTTGAATACTGGAACAAAAGGCCAAGCTCATGACATTTGCATAATTACATTTCAAACAAAGTTTACATAAGTGTTAATAGCTTAAAAGAATCCTTTCCTTTCTTACCTTAACAGAGGATTTTTTAAATTTTATTTTTAGTGTTGTACAGATCTGCAAACTCTGATCTGAATAATTTTTTTTTAAATCCTGTGTCACTAGCAAAGGATAAATTGTTAAAACTGGAAGAACTTTACCATGGATCCTGTTTTATTTGTTTGGCCTTTTAATTTGAGTTGGATTCTGGGCAAGTGCTCCAAGGGCTTCTACTCTGAGTTAGACACACACATAAGTTGAAAGTTTCAAACCAGAACTTTCATCAGTTTTACAGACCTCTGTTTCATTTGCATTGCATGGAAATGTATAAGCCGGAGTGAATGCCTTTTACTCTCCTTTCCAGTGTCAGTAAATACTTTATTATTATTTTCAAGAAGAGCATGCCTCATAGATTTGTTTGGCATCTTAAAAGCTGTGCATATTTTTTAGGCTTTTACTTAATGGCCATGTCTTTGAATTATTTATATAACTATTTGTAGTGTGCCCCAACTCTAGCTTGAGTTGTTAGAAAAGACCACAATTCATATATTGAAAGGGTAGTGTTAGTTTTCTTTATTTGATTTCATATTAAGCACTGTTCCTTGTTAATTATCCTTTGTTTTAATATATTGTCTTCCATATCTATGGGCTGTTTAAAATATATATTTATACCTAGTTTTTTGTTCGTACAGGGACACACTGTGCATCCATATACAAACTTAGTATTGGTGGTGCATATAAGACATTTCAACTGGTCCAAAAAAAAATTCAGCCCGTCCAAGGATGGAAAATGTTAGAGGGAACACTGGTAAGGACCCACTAAATCTATCGCTGATCTTGCTCCCATCAACTCTAGTACTCCTCCAGCTTGCGAGGAGTAAGGGAAGTCAATGGGAGAGTTTCTCCTGCCAACCCCCCCAGAGCAGGGACACCACAGAAATTTGAACTATGGTACACTGCTATTCACATAGCTGGAGTTGCATACTTTAATTCAGCTTTGCTCCCCCTCCCCCCAGCATACACCTGGCTCTAGACTTGCTCTATAGACATGCTATAATTAACCCTCTTCTGAAGTAGAGCATATGCCTACATGCTGCAGTTGGGAGTGAGCCTCCCACAACAGAGACAGCCTCGCACTAGCAAGGCTCAAGCTAACATGCTAAAAATAGCTGTGTGGGGCTTACAGATGCACCAGAAACTCAGACTACCCACCTGAGCTCAAGCCTAGAGTCACAATGTCCACACAGCTAATTTTAGTGCTAGCTCAAGTGCAAGTAGCTTGAGTCTATCTAACTGGCCTTCATTGCTAGCTCCTAGCTGCAATGTAGATACACCCAGAGAGGGTTACTGTGGTAGAGGGCTTTTGAGGGAGCAGTGAGTATGAGGAATGGTGGAAGAGACAACCCCAAAATTCTCTGGAATAAGTATAATTTCTGCTTTAGATTCCATATTTTCTCTCTTCTCTTGAACCTATCCCTAGTCATCCTTCATTCAGCACAGGCATAATAGGGATGTTAAATTTTGATTGACTAATTTAATAGATGATGCAATTTGCATCGACTATGCGATTAGTCGATTAAGGCACCTTCACCTTTGAAGTGTAGTGTTGCTACACTTCAAAGGTGAAAGCGCTACGCTACGGGCAAGGTGCCAGTGAGGGACTCAAGCAGTCCCCTGCTGGCCCCATTCTCTCCAGCGCATTTCAAAGCAGAAATGCCACATGGAAACTGGGGTGAGCTGGGAACTCTGAGTCCCCAGCTGACTCCGGGCACCATGCAGCACTGCCACATTGAAACACTGTGTAGAGCCTGATGGTGGGCTCCTTGCAGCATTTCAAAGTGGCAGTACCACATGAAGACTAGGGTTAGTGGGGTACTCCCCTCTGACTCCCAGCTCCACATGGCGCTGCTGCTTTGAAATGCCTCCTGCAGCCTGGAGCCAGCTGGGGACTCCTGCGCTGACCCTGAGCTCCATGTGGCACTGCCACTTTGAAATGCCTTATGCAACCTGGCCGCAGGCTGCACATGACATTTCAAAGTGGCAGCATCGTGTGGAGTCCAGGGTCTGGCCCCGGGCTCCATATGATGCTTCTGCTTTGAAGCACACCCTCTTCTCCTCCTCTTGCTGCCTCTTTCTGATAGAGGCTGCAAGATGTGTGTGTGGGGGGGAACCGACTAGTGGACTAGAGTGCTGACTAACTGATAAGCATTTCCTTATCAGACATTCGACTAGCTGTTCACATTCCTAAGACATAATACACAGCCTTAAATGCAATTATCTGCAAGAGAATTGCTCAAATTTCCAGAATGAGCAGGAAATTGTTCACCACCAAACACAATAAATTTTATCTATAATCATTGGTTAAAACTTAGTTACTATGATTTTTGTTTCTAAAGAACAATGCCCTCTACTAAAATGCCAGTTTCATTTTTGCTAGCATCTTTTTAACCACTAAGTATGCCAAAGAAAAACAAGACCTCACATGAGTAAAACACTTGAGGGCCCTATCGCAGACTCAAATATATTCAATGTCAAATGTTTATTCCTCACTTCAAGAGATGAATATTCTGCAACTGCTTTTATGGGTGATGAACTGACCTTTCCAGGAATTTAAAGTTATCAGTTTCTACCACCTTCATAATCCACTATGGGATTTAAAAAAAAAAAAACAGTTTCTCTCCTTGAGATGCCGTTAGGACCCCCTACCAATATGACATTTCTTAATCCTATCTTATTTTCCAGGTCATCAATTTGATCTTTCAGTGAGCTTATAGCTGTTGGCATTCTCATTTAGAAAAGTGTCATGTTCATTGATCTTTATCTTCATGTCTTACATTTTTCTCTAAGCCTGCTGCAGTGGTAACAAAATATTTTGAACTTTTCCCCCCATTCCACACATTTTAGCCTGAATTAGCATTGACTGTTAGCTAAGGTATGATGAGTTAATACAAAATAAGTGTAGCATCACTTGGTAAATCAAATATACTTCCTATTGATACAAAACTGCAAGCTGCGAGGCCTGGTTCACAAATACTGTAAGAGTGATAAATCAAAATCCTTAAAACATATTGGCTTAATTTTGGCATTGAAAAGGTCTCTCTCCCCCCTCCCTCTGTCCCCTCCTAAACAACAATTAAAATCAAGCAAAAACAATTAGCTTAAGACACCAAAATGCATCAAAGACAATAAAAATAGACATGCTATAAAAAGCTGCCAAATCTAATTCTGCTTATAAAACTCCCAATGTTTCATTCTTTTCTTAAAAAATAAAATTCTCAGAAAGATCACAATGGTATTAGTATTTTTTATAAACAGAATTCATCTTCTTACTATATCTTTTAGAAATGTGCATCTGTCAGTCCATCCATGAATCCTTATGTCCAATAACTAAACAGGCAAAGCTAGGGCCACCAAATTTGGAATGCATCTTCCTTTTATCATAACTTAAAGCAAGGCCAGGGTTTCCTTGTGCCCGGGCAATGGGATGTGCCCGGAATTAGATTATTTCTCATAAAATGGGAAGGGAGGAGTCTGGCAGAAGGGACAATTATACTGCAAAATGACCACAGGGAAGCAGGAAGGGCCAGAGATGCAGACCAGGACAGTTATAACCCCATTGGGTCATTGGGGTGGAGAAAAGGACAGATATCTACTATCTATTTGAGAGTGTTTGTCTGTGTATCTGTTGCCCAGCTAGGGGCCGTACACCCCTCTCCCAGCTGTGCCCGCTGTACAGGCAATGGACAGGTGCCTCTCACCTGGCCCCAAGCTGCTGTGGTGAGAGAGGGCTGCAGTTGTCCTCTCTCCCTGAAGCAACCTGCATACTGAATCTCTGCATACTGAACCAGTCCCACCCCAGAGCAATGATTTAAATGAAAAATAACAAAACTTATTTGAGTTAAGGACTCGAGAAACGCCAGGGAAAATCTTCTAGTAGCAAATAAAATTGAATTACCCTGGGAAAATTCTGCGCTATGATTTCAGACCGTGTAACCAAAGCTTGGAGGAAAGAGGGAAGACAAATTTTCTAAAATGTGGTGGAAAACATGAAAAAGAAAGACTAACCACTGCAAACAGTAATAGTACAAACATACCTAGGCAGCTGTGATAAAATGAAGTAACAGCACTATCCCTGGGGCAGTTGAAGGCACTTCTTTTCATCTTTCAAGCAAGGTGATAATTCCTAGTATCATAATTTATATCCCTAACTTTAATAAAAAACTTAACAAAAACTTGAGCTTTCCAACTCTGACAAAACTAGAAGAACAATAAATAAATAAGTCCTCATTCATATTGCGCCAGTTTTAATAACAATAGAAATTTCAACTCATGCAAAAGACTGAGCACGTGACTTCTATGGTCAATTTAAAACATGCTATTCAGTTTAGGCCAAGTTGCTTAGCAATCCATTTAAAATAAATTGAAATAAGAATGTCCACACATAGACTTGCATGTTTTAAATAATTTAAAAATAATTTTAAGTTAATCAGTGCATTTTTCTTATATAGACAAAAGTTTTGAGAACAAGCAGATGAAGGAAATTTAGGGCTTCACCTCGTTCTTGGTGAGTGTCAGACATCACATAGAATATTATAAAACGATGCCACTTATGGAGGTAGGATTTACGTGTCGTATGCCACCTACTGTTAATTAACATGTGCCTCATGTCCTGAGAGCAGGAGAGCTCAGATGCTTGGAGCCAGTTAGGTTACACACAGTCAGGTGCATGCGGTCAATAGCTGGGTGAAGAATTGTGCCGTGCTGCTGAGACAGTAAATTGAACAGATTCAGTAGCCGTCGTGGTTCGGCAACCGACATTCTTGACAGCTGTGTTAGCCAGACCTGTCGGGGCCAGAAAGGCGCTATCAGAATTACTGTTGCGCCGTCTGCTGCTATTTTCTCCAAAACTCTTGGGATGAGTGGAAGAGAAGGAAAGGCGTACAGCAATTGATGATGACTCCAGTCCAGCAGGAAGGCATCCCCCAAGGAGTCTTTGCTGATGCCCGTTCCTGAGCAATACTGACAACATTTTCTGTTGTGTTGGGTGGTGAGCAAGTCTACACTGGGGAAGCCCCAGAGTTGGAAAATGTGACGGAGCACCTCGGTGTGTAACTCCCACTCGTGTTGTGAGAGGAAATGCCTGCTCAGAGTATCGGCGATCACATTGTCCTTGCCGGAAAGGTATGCTGCTGTTATGGTAATACCTTGCCGAATTGCCCAATTCCACAGGTGTACCGCCTCTGCTCAAAGAGAGCGGGAGCATGCCCCTCCTTGCCTGTTGACATAATACACCGTGCATATGTTGTCAGTGAGAATCTGTATTGAGCGACCTCGAATGATGTGGAGGAAATGCTTGAAAGCATTGAAGACTGCCCTTAGTTCGAGAAAGTTTATATGTTGTAGTGATTCCGGGGGTGTCCAGAGACCCTGCGCCCGATGCTCCTGAAGGTGAGCGCCCCAACCGAGCAGGGAGGCATCTGTCGTGATCTGTAGTGCTGGCTTGCGGGCATGAAAGTGGTCCCCTTCCAGTATATTGTTGGGGCTGTCCCACCATGCCAAGGAAGTCCGGACCTGTGTTGGCACCGAAACCACCCTGTTTGTACTGTGCATCCGAGGCGTGTACACGGTGAACAACCAATGTTGAAGATTGCGAAGATGAAGCCTGGCATGCGGAACCACATATGTGGTGGCTGCCATATGCCCCAACAACTGTAAACAGGTGAGTATTCGGGACTGGGGAGATATTGATACTGACTGCACCAAGTCCTGTATGAGATGAAACCTCTTTAGAGGCAAATATGCCCTCCCGGTCAGGGACTCGAGTCTTGCTCCGATAAACTCCAGGTCGCGAGTTGGCGTCAGGAAGGACTTCTCTAGATTGATTAGAAGTCCAAGGGCTGTAAATAGAGTGGTAGTGGTGGACACTGCCCTCGTGGCCTCGTCGACAGTGGAAGCCTTCAGGAGGCAATCGTATAGGTATGGAAATATTGTAATGTCGAGGCGCCGTAGGTAAGCCGCCACTACCGCTGGGTTTTGGAGAAAACTCATGGGGCTGCCGAGAGACCAAAGGGTAGTACACGGTACTGATAGTGGTTGGACCCCACTACGAAACGAAGGAATCTTCTGTGAGCAGGATGTATTGTTATGTGAAAGTAAGCGTCCTGAAGATTGAGGGATGCGAACCAATCCCCTTTGTCAAGAGCAGGAATGATTGAAGATAACGTGACCATCTTGGATTTTTGTCGTCTGAGATGACGGTTGAGTCGGCATAAGTCCAGGATAGGCCTCCAACCCCCTGACTTTTTCTGGGTGAGGAAGTATTGAGAATAGAATCCTCTTCCCACAAAGCGAGTCAGTACCCTTTCCACCGCTCCTAACCTGAGTGAGAGACTTCCTGGTGAAGAAGAGTCTCGTGAGAAGGGTCCCTGAAAAGAGACGGGTAAGGGAGGGAGGAAGGGGGAAGAGAAGTGAAGGGAATGGCATATCCTGAGGTGATTACGTCGTGAACCCACCGGTCGGTGGATATGAGAGCCCAACGATGTTGATAGGGCCTGAGATGATGACGGAACACTCCTTGTGTGATGTTTGGAGTCTCTGTCAAAGGGGTGGTCCACAGTCCCTCGATCAACATATCAAACCTGCTGCCGGCCCTTCTGCTGGGAGGACGCTTTGTTAGGCGGTTGACGACGCTTTTGGGGGCGCTCTCTTGGCCTCTGTTGTTCATATGGCTTGTTTCGAGATGTCGCATAAGAAAAAGGCCTTTGCCTATTATAGGGAACATATTTTCTACGCTTATAGGGAGGTGTGAACATTCCAAGCGTTTTTAAAGTTGTATGTGTATCCTTGCCCGAGTGGAAGACCTGATCGGTTTACTGGGCGAAGAGTGACTGGCGATTGAAAGGCAAATCTTCCACCTTGGCCTGCAACTCCTTCAGAACAGCAGCCTGGTGCAGCCAAGACGCTCGACGCATGACTATGGCTGAAGCTGTGGATCTAGCGGCTGCATCAGCCGTGTCGAGTGCAATCTGCAAGGCTGTTTGGGCAATTGTATAGCCCTCCTGGATTACCACCTTAAGAATCTGGCACTTGGAATCAGGCAAGTGTTCAAATAGAGGGACCAACTTTGAATAGTTGTCGCAATCATGATTTGCCAGTTGTGCTGCAAAGTTACACATCCTCAGAGCTGACGTAGCAGAGGAATATATTTTCCTGCCCAAGACATCCAGGCGTTTAGCCTCCTTGTCATTAGAAGCATTCTTGGCCTGGGACATTTTTACTCTTTGTTGTGCAGCGTCCACAAGGGAGTTGGGCTGAGGATGTGTAAACAGGAACTCCATACCCTTCTGGCTTATGAAGTACTTCTTGTCCGACCTCTTATTAGTAGGTAAGGATGTAGCTGGAGTCTGCCAGATGTCATTGGCAACCTCTAAGATAGTGTCATCAAAGGGAAAGGCAAGCTTCGACTTTTGGGAGGGTTGTAAATTCTTTAGCAACCAATGCTGTTTCTGCTGCACATCCGTGGTCTGGATGTCCCGGGATTGAGCAACTCTTTTGAAGAGCTCCTGGAATTGTTTGTGGTCCTCCATAGGAGACAAGTCACCGGGGACCATTGCATCATCAGGCGACGAAGAGGAGTGGCGTGCTGGAGAATCAGGGCACTGCTGCTCCTGATGAGGAGTGTGGTCCTGCTTGTCTTCCTGATAGCTTGAATCCACATCTCCAGCAGAGGACGGTGGAGCGACTTAACGTGCAGACTCGCCTGAAGCGTGTGGTGACTCAGGTCGAGATAACTGCGGTGAGCATGACTGCAAATGCCTTCTGCAATGAGACGAAAGGAAGAGCACTCGTGGTAACATCGCTCGTACCGCCTGTCGTAGCACGGAGACCGGCTGTGTCTTCTGAGCGTGTCGTAGCAACAAGAATATGCTGGACTTGGAGACCATGGTGATAAGGATCTCCTGGATTAGTGAGGAGACCGCGAACAGTGGTTCCGGTAGTATCGACGTGGCGGTGAGCGACGAGGTGACCTATAGTAGTGCTCTCTGGGAAGTGTGTAACGATGACAACGATGATGGGTATAAGAACAGACCGAGGCAGGTGAGTCAGGTCCAGGGGAGAAGGACATACGGTCCGGTGTCAGCAATGGTGTCCGAACCTGTGCAGAACTGTGTTGCCTTTTGGATGGCACTGAGGAAGTGAAGGAAGGCTGGGGAACCGCTAGTGGCAGCAAGGCAGGCAGCAAGGGAGGCTCTGTAAATTGATCCTCTGCAGAGCTCAAGCTCTGTGCTGCTGGATCAGGTGATGACGTCATGGCCTCAGGCTGCACCGGCAGAGTCTCCTGCTGCAGTGCTGTATTTGGTGCCGGTGCCTCTGGCACCGGGGAGCATGGGATGGCACTGAGGAAAAGCCCTGCGGGTGCCGGTACAGCTAGCTGCGCTTGCGCATGCGCAGAACGTCTCGGTGCCGGGGCTTCCCCTGCTGGCTCCACAGCAGCCGTTAGAGCCGTTGCCGGCACCGACTCCGCTCGCAAGCCCTCTTTGGGTGCCGGAGCGGAGTCCTTATGGCGGGCTACAGAAGGGGCCGAGATACATAAAGCAAGAAACGAAGTCTAACTAAGAGATCTCCCTTTCCCCTCAGAGAGGCAAAGGGAGCCTAATGTAACTCCGTCTGTGACTGCAGACGGTTGGAGAGAAACTGGCAGGACAGAACCGCGCTCAGCTGAGAGGCGCGAGCAGGCAGTTGTGCATGCGCGGTCCGGTAGGGGGCTACTGCTATGAAAAATTCCTCCAGTTTGCGGCGCTGGGACAAGCACAGCATCTCGAGTGGAGTACCCACGGGGACACTACTCGATGAAGAACTGTAAAATATCACTATATTGCTTAGAGGTGAGCACCATGAGTTACACCAACATATGCACTGGCATGGACAGAGATATGTTGGCCAGAGGGCTTCTCCCACTGACATAGCTACCGCCTTTCGCAGAGGTGAATTTATTATGATGACAAGAGAACTCTCTCCCATCAGCATACGGCATCTTCACCAGATACGCTACAGCAGTGTATCTGCGCTGCTACAGCACTTATAGGATAGATAATCTCTAAGTTATTCAGAAGACAAACTCCAACATATTCCTATACCTGCTGCCAGAGTGCACGAAGGCCCAGATTTTTAAAGGGACAGTAACTCCTCTCTTAACATTGTAGTTATGTTCTTGAAATATGCTACTTTAAGTGAAACTATGTTAAAAAAATCCCATTTCTCCATAATAATTTTAATGTAAAGAGGGAGAATTAGATTCCAGGGGAATTTTTTTCAGCAGACAAAAGACAATATACACACACAATATACTTTTTAAACCATTTCAAACAATGTAATACTGTACATAGTAAGGATGATTGTGAAGCTTGGTGGAGGTCACTGACTCAGAGGGTGGAATATTTCCCAGGAATGTCTTGCTACAGAATGATGAACTATCATTTGTCTGAACCCTCAAGGATTAACACGTTGTTAATAAAGGTTCACACTCTACAAGGCAGCACGGACTGAGTGATTTAGAGCAGCGTTTCCCAAACTATGGGCCTGGTACCAGGCTGCGGGAAAAAAATACCGGGTAGAGTTGCCCCCGGGTGCCACGGTAGGGGGGCACCAGGCTGGGGTGGAAGCAGAGCGCATAGCGCCATGAGCTGTGGCAAGTGGCAAACCTGGTCTATATGGAAATACTCTCTGTAGGTTTGTGCTACTTCTGATAGCAGTTTCCTATAGGAGTATTTCCTTACAATTGTACAGATAAGAAAATGCTAGCAGTAGCACATTTTTCTAAGGTAGCAGCTTTCTACATTACAGGAGCGCTGTCGGGCCACATGATCCCTGTGCAAACAAACCTCCGAGGCAGGGCCAAGCAGCAGGAGCAGCCACTTTAAAGATAGGGTTATTCTACCTGGCTCTGAGGAAGGGGGAGAGGGATTGGGCTAGGGCAGGGAAGCTGGGGGTGCCTGGCTCTGGGGGATAGGCATTGGATTAGAGTGGGGCGGGTGGTGTTCTGGGGCAGAAGGGACATTAGGTTGGAGCAGGTGGGCTGGGGATGCCTGGATGTGGGGGAGGGGTGGGTGCATTGGGGATACTTATAATTTTTTAAATGGAGTACTTTATAAAATATTATAAAGTTGAAAAATGCTGCTCTAAACCAGTGTTTCTCAACCAGTAGTATGACTACCCTCAGTGGTACTTGAGAGAAGTCTGTAGGGTACATCAACACAACTGAAATTTGGAGCAAACTGAATTTTTTGTTTAAGTTATTCAGGTCTTTATAATTTTTGTACTTTTTACAGCCAAAAATTTCATCACCCACCTGGCTAAGATTAAGTTGTTTAAACAAATGTGTTGCAATGGTAGAGAATTTTTGTGTATGTCTGAAAACTGTGCTGGGGATACTGATAATTTTTTTAAAGGGGGGTACTTTATAAAAAAATGGTTGAGAAACACTGCTCCAAACCATTCCTGTTGGCCTCCCTGTTTCCTTTCTCCTTTGGCAAGTTGGGAAGGTAGCAGTTTTGGTAAAAATATATCAGATATGTGCAAACAGTGCCCTCTCTACCTCAACTTGTGCTGGATAATCCGGGCCTCAATTCTAAAGGTATTAGCATTACTGAGGTGATCAATTCCCTCCATGTGTTGTTGTGGATAGTGCACGTTGGGGCCTGCCCCAAACTGGAAGGGGTGGGGGAAGATGCAGTACATCCCCCGGGGTCCAGCTAAGCCATGAGCCAGGTTCAGGGCCCTATCTCATGGCGGCAGGTGGGGGAAGAGGGGAGATTTTGCTTTTGCCCCAGGGCACATAACACCCTTGCTACTCTTCTGATGCTAGGGGGTGCCAGGCTGGGCTGCGGGTGGGGGGGGGGGGGAGTAGGTAGAGGGCGCTGGGCTCACCTGGGCTGCAGGAGGAGGGAGGTGCCAGGAACCTGGGGCTAGACTCAAGGGGAGGGAGGCGCAGGAAATCAGAGCTGAGCTCAGCAGTTTTGTGAGGCTTGGGGGGGAAAATGGGGCTCAGCTGTGGGGGAGGCATGCAGGGAACCAGTGTGGAGCTCAACTGGGCAAAGGTGGATGGGGGAAGGCATAGGGAACAGAAGGACAGCTCAGCTGGGCTGTGAAGGGCTGCAGGGAACTGGTACTGCACTCCCTTGGATTGTGGGGGATGGTTTTGGGGGAGGTGCAGGGAACCAGTGGGGGTGGGCAGCTCAGTTGGGTTGCAGGGGAGGGAGGTGCAAAGAAGCCTAGTGGGGAAGGAGGGAACCAGGAGCCCTGAAATGACCTCCCCTGGTCCAAAAAATCCCTCATCTGGAACCAGTCAGATTTGGGAAACCCTTGTCTAGCCAGCTTTCTATTCATCTTACAGTCCATTTATCCAATCCATATTCCCTTAACTTGCTGGTAAGAATATTGTGGGTAACCATATCAAAAGCTTTGCTAACGCTGGCACTGGGGAGGACCAGAAACAACTTATTTGCATATTCATCATTTGCTTCATGAATATGCAAATGAATGTTCCAGGTCCTCCAAAAACTCATGAATGGATTTACTAGTCCCCATGTCAAAACGTTCGGGAACCCCTGATTTAGAGTGAGGAAATGCAGCAGACCTGTTTTGTGTAGATGTGGTACAGAGCGGGAGAGCTCAGTCAGAGAGACATCCTGACATCAGCAACACATTGCCTCCAAGTAGGGGACTCCCAGCAGCAGAACTGCCCCCAGGCGCATACAGGACTTTACAGGGAACTTAGGGGAGATGATGGGGGAGCTCCAAGCCTCCCCATGAGGACAGGCTGCTTTTCTAGAAAACCCCGCAAGTAGTGAACAAAGCAAGAGGGCAAACGACTTACAAGAGAGCCTTGCACAACTTCAAATGAGCATGTGCTCTAATAGACAAGCAATGTACCAATGAAATAATGTTAACCAGGACAATGTTAAGTGAGGAGTTACTGTGTTTAGACATTGCTGCACTCAGCATTGCCTCACCTGATTCAGAAGTCTAAATATCATTTTCATGTGACTAAAATTCATGCTAATAAAACTACAGTTGGAGACGTTTCCTTCCTCTGGAAAGGCACAACAGACAGATATATAGCATGATAGATGCCAACTCTGTGAGTGCTCAGTACTCACCAGCAACAAAGAAGCTCTCCCGCTGCTCCTCTCCCTTCCAGCGCCTCCCGCCTGCCACAAAACAGCCATTTGGCAGTGGGTCACTCTGGGAGGGAGTGGGAAAAGCGTGGATGCTTGGGGAAAGGAGGTTGGGGTAGAGGTAGGGTGGGGGCAGAGCAGGGATAGGGAAGACATGGCAGGGGTGGGGCTTGGGGGGGAAGAGAGGTTGTGGGGGTGGAGGCAGAGCAGAGACAGGAAGAGGTGGGAGATGGGGGGGGAAGGGTTAGAATGGCTACAGCAACCCAGCTAGAGAGGAAGTTGGTGACTATGGATAGTGCAGTTTCTATGTCTGCATGAAATATTTACCCCCCCACTTCTACACCAGAGTTCTTTAGTCTTCTACAGCATATAAATACCATGGTAATGTAAAAATTCAGAGCCATGGGTGTTTGATTCAGTGGAGCAAAATTGCCCAATTAAACTCAAACAATGAAAACAGTTGAGAATCCTGGATGCTGGTCATATGATGAAAGGTGCTAATAAAAACAACTATCCATTAAAAAAAGGCCATAAAAACTGTTGGGATATGTAAAATGAATACGGGATGGTGGAAAGGATTTCAGCCAAAGCAGGCATTACCCTTGGACATGCTCTTTCCCTTCATTTTGCAGCCTAGAAAAATAGATAAGCATGCAGCTGTTCCACTTTGTTGTGTCTTTTGCTTATCCTCATTGGCGCTGTATAAAATATCTTCAGAGTTAAAATCTTTGTGAGCTCTGTAACCTTTTAGTTTGTAGCATAGGAATGTGTTGATTTAATTAGAAATTCTGTAAATAGTAATTAGGGGTGGGTATAATTGTATTCATTATTTGCTTATTAATATTAATTTTATGGAGTTAACATTACTAAATAAGGTTTTAGGGAAAGTAGTGGTAGATGTGTGAATTAACACACTAAAATAGATAAAAGGGTCTGACTAATACCAGGTTGTTGCCACTCGGACATTGTGTTGAACGTCCGAGGTATACATGTGTAGGCAATAAAGCAGTTCCTTTTACCCCATCTACTCCTGGGTCGCCTGTTTCTTCTCTAACAAAAACATTACAAACACACATATAAAGTTCTATGTAAAGCCCTTAAATCACTTCTCATTTCTTGAAAAATGTATAGCATGTTCCACAACACTGAAGGCACGAGTTAAAGACATAACAGCAGTTTACCTGAGGATTTTCTTGGGAACCTGAGATGGTGAAGAATGACTCTTAATTTTCTGTTCAGAATCTTCTGGCAACATCTCTTCCATTTCTGCGTTGTCCTTTGCCACTGTATCTCTATTTGGAGACTCCACTCCAGGCTTGTTCTGGTTGGTGTTTGGTTCAGCCTGTGCTGGTTCACATCTATACATGAAAACAATGGATGGCTTCTCACTGGAGTCTGTTTTTGACTCACTGAACCAATGGTGACGTTGAACTGGAGGAGGAGGCAGCATATGTATAACAGTTCCATCAAGACCCACTAGTTTCCCTTTTTCTCTTTCCTTCTCTTTTTCTTCCTCATCATCAGTCTTTCTGCGACGGAAGAAGCTCTTAAAGGAGATCCAGCGCTTGGGCTTTGCATCAGCAGCTCGTCTACCTTCTGAATGGAGTACTGCCTCTGCCTCTGTGGATCTAGTGGGACTGGTTGGTTTGTTCCAGTTGCTGAAATGTCTTTGCAACAGATTACTTGCATGATAGGGTGAAGAAGTGGAACGTGGAGGGGGAAATGGAGGTGCTTGTTCTATTTTGGGACTTATGATATTATGGGTGCCTGTTACTGGCTTTGAAGAGTGGGTGGTAAGTGGCTTTGAAAGTGTGTCCTTCTGCATTTTAGTGGTAGTGCTTTCTGCGGCATTGGATACTTCAGTATCACTGATGGACTGTGTGGTAAAGAGAGATTTGGGTCGCACCACGTTGCTTTTAATGGTATCTGCATCAGGTGGTAGGGAATATAATTCTTCCACACTGCAAGATTTGGACCCCGATTGAGGTGTTTCTGGAGGAGACTGAGGGGGCTGGATAGAAGCCACGATCTGAGAAAGCACTACATTTGCATTTTCCCTATTACTGCTGCCACTAGAAGCATCCTGTGCTCCTTCCATTTTGGCTGTAGGCTCTTGACTTGTCTTCTGGACTCTGGTTGGGGAACTGTGGCCAGAACTATGGCTTATTTGTGCTGAGGGCTGACCTTTACTGAGACAGCTATTATACTCTTGAATTTTCTGAGCCACAGATCCTAGTCTACACTCTGTGCTATTACCCTTGGGTTGGATAAATTCAGAGGGTTTGCTGGGTATGTTTTCAGAGACTTTGCTCTCTGTTTCTATTTCTTCATATGTGTGGCTTATTACACTTGTAGTTTTATCTTTGATTGATAGTTCTCCACTGGTCCCCAGAAAACTTTTATAGATGGCTAAATTATCATATGCATTTGGATTGATTACAATAGGAACTTTGATAGCATTCTTTGAACTTCTAGCATATGTAGGCTCATCATGAATGATAATTGGGAAAGGTGGCATGCCAGCATTGTTGTAACTATTAAATTTTATTTCAGACAAATTGGGTGACTTTACTGGGATGGTTTTTGAAGAAATATTTGTGGCTGTAGGTGAAGTAGGAGCAGATTTGTGGCTGCTTTTCCTTGGAGGGACTGATGGTCCTGAGCTGTTAGCAATTAATTCCACCTTAGGTATCTTTTGTCGTGGGCTAGTACTAGATGTCCATACTTCTTGGTATCTGACTGCACTGGATTTCTTTAGATTGGCATTTACTCGCCCAGATGATGCAGTAGTAGATATAATCTGTGTACTTAGAGTTCCTGGTGAATTTGGGTTAGAGGGCGTACTGTTTGTATCTGAGCTTTCAGTTTGACCATCCATACATTCATTGGTCATGGCTGCTGACACATCCACTATAGTATATGGCCTGCACACTGGTTGTTCCATATTCACCACTCTGTAAGGTTTGGCTTGATCTTCCATTGGTACCAAGTTTATAGTCACTGCTTGACCAGTAACTTCTGTCGGACTTTTGCTTTCTTGATTATCACTTTGTACTGCAATCTTGCCATCCTTCTCTTCCAATCTAAGTGCAAGAACTGCCTTGTGAGTCTCTAGAATTTTTGTAGTGTTTCTGGAAGCTTTTGACACATCTTTTACTTGCTGCTTATCACAAAGACTCTCATAATCTGGCTCAATCAACTTGATCTCCTTAGGGATACAGGGAGATAACCCTCCATTGCAGAGTTTTTGAGATGAACTGCTGGTTGTTTCAGACCGAGACTCTTCTGTCAAAGAAGAATCAGGAGATGTGGAATCAGATGATACCATACTCTGCAGGCTTTCCTGACCATAAAGGATCACAGTTTCTTCTCCATAACCATTTAGAATTTCATCATAGCTATCATCATAGTCTACGGCACAGATCCTCTGGAGAGACTTGTTCCTTAAAGGCACAGTGTTCCATTTTTTGTCAACACAAAACCGGACAGGAGACAAAGTGTTAGCTCTAAAGTTAGCAAAGCGAGGTTGGCCCCGCATACGAATTTCCATTGCTAGTAACTCTTCATCACTTTCATCCCAACTTTCATGTTCTTCTTGCATGCTGGCAAAAAACATATCATCCTCACTCTCATCTCCACTGGAGAATTCTGGGTAACAGAAGCGCCCACCTTCATTACTTATTACTTCAGTGCTTCCACTCAGAATAACATGCTTACTATGAGAATCCTTCATTCCACCCATCATGCAGCTTGGAGGGATCTGTCTTTCTAATGATCTTTTATAGCAATTATTTATTCTTCCCAAGAACATTTCCTTTGAGTTCATTTCATTTGCTGCTAGCTGAGGTGTGGTGTCCAAACCTACAATTTCCTTTAACACTTCTGTCAGTCCATTATCATTATTATTTGGTATCTTACCTACACTATCATTGTTGCCATAAGGCCTATGAATGTGGCTATAACCTTCAATTTCATCTTCGTTATTATTGTTCGGTGGCTTTTTGTTCAAGACAGCCTTGTTTCGGTTCCATCCTTTAATTATCGGCTTGTTCTCACAATGATCTGGTGTGCTGATCTCACCACTGATACTCTGCCCATCTACCACCACCATGGTGGGTTTCACAGCTATCGTGGGTTTCTTTGCTACAGGGGGTCGGAAATTTCCTGTATTTCTACCACGGTGATTGTTGCTGTGATTTGCATTGGTTTTCAGATTACCATGAGAGAGGGGAGCCTTTTCAGAGGCTGGGGCCAGCTGGTGCAAGCTTTTGGGTTTGAAGCAATTTTTACATTCACCAGGTTTCCAGACGTGTTCAGTGAAGGTGTTGCAAGCAGACATTTTCCCAGAGCTTTGCATCTGATGTTCCAGTGTTCAGTGCATGGTAAGAACTTCATCCATTTGTTTTCACTCTGCTCATTTATTCTGGTTACTTCTTCAAATAGTGATCTTTCTAAAAAATGAAAGAGAGGAAACAAAAGATAAGAATGGGGAAAAGCCATAACATTCAGTGACAAATGAAGGACTTTGTTTACAATCATATTCTGACAATTTCTCCTTTTAAAACACTTACTCCTGGGGGAATTCTGTGCTGCTGTGCAGTGCAAAATTTACAGAGAATCATTGTTCTGTGCAGAAATGCATTCTCTCTTTCAGAGTTCCTACCTGCCACTAAGGACCACCGGTCTGGGCGGAGCCAAGCTCCACAGCTCGGGGGAAGAGAGAGAGAGAGAGAGAGAGAGAGAGAGAGAGAGGGAACTGGAGGGTTCCTGGCAACTGTGGTTCCTAGCAGGACATGAAGAAGGAGGCAGCATGTGGGTCATGGCCTCACAGTCAGTTAATCACTCCACCCAGCAGAGATGGAGGACCTGTGCAGTGTCAACTTTGCACCACCCAAGACTGAAATCAGCACAGGAAACTTCATACAAGTCTGGTCTGACTAACATCAGGATGTTTCTCCGTATGGATCCCTGGGCTCTGGGGGGAGAGGATGCAGGTGTTTGGGCTGAGAGAAGCCACATGGCTGGACTCTGGGGCAATGTGCATGTGTGTCTGGCCCTGCGGCTGGGCTCTGTGTGCGGGTGTCTGGCTCTATGACTGGGCTCTGGAGGGGGTAGAGCTGTCTGGGCTGGGGTGTGCCTCATGCAGCCCCTTTCAGTATCCCTGAAATACACTCTCTCAGTACACACTACCCCCTTCCAACTCCCCACCTCCATGTCCTCTATGTGGAAACCTCTATGGTAACCCTTGGGGGATAGGTCAAAAACCTGAGAATCAAGCAGAAGATTGGCAGGACAGAGCTTTTCCCCAAGATTGCCTAGCTAGCACTTGTGACACACGCAGATTGAGGTGCCCAACCAAAACATAACAGAGAAACTAGAATTGTGTTGTCATATGGGTTTCT
Organism: Pelodiscus sinensis; assembly: GCF_052426305.1. Classification (NCBI taxonomy): domain Eukaryota; kingdom Metazoa; phylum Chordata; order Testudines; family Trionychidae; genus Pelodiscus; species Pelodiscus sinensis. The sequence goes on along the minus strand of NC_143065.1, from coordinate 13,608,784 downwards.
TTATCTTTCTACTTTTGGGGCAATCTTTTTTGTTGTCTGTATTGTTAAAGACATATTTGCTGATAGGTATTTTGAAATAAATAACCAAAATAATTAAAAGTGATGTGATTAGATGGCATTATTTTCACAAATAAAAGATGCAAAATTTTGCAGCATTTAAAAATATTGTGCATTGTCGGTTTCATTTTTTGGCACAGATTTCCCCCACGAGTAAACTCTAAATAACACAATAGCCAAGTAGTTTCTATCTGACAACTAAAAGCAGTTTGACTTCCACACAACCAAATATTTGAAATGTAAACCAAATTAGATATAGATTGTGCACTACCAAATTTATAGCCATGAAAAACACATAATGGACTGTGAAATCTGCCCTTCCTCCCGGATTCAGATCTTTTGTTTGCTTTTACCCAATACTATACAGATTTTACAGACAAGACCAGTGATGGTCAAATTGGGAGTCCTGATCCAAAAAGGAGTTGCAGGAGAGTGGGGGTCATGGTACTTCTCCCCATACTTCTGCACTGCTTTTAGAGCTGATGGCAAGAGGGTGGTGGCTGCTGGCCAGACACCCAGCTTTGCAGGCAGTACTCTGGCAGAAACAGTGTATCAGTAAGGGGGGCACTGCCATCTGAAGGATCTTAGGAGGCAGGTAACTGACTAATTGTGTAGTCGATACAATTTGTACCAACCACATGATTAGTGGACAAAGGAAGGTGCTCTGCCCCGGCTTGCACCAGTCCAGGAACTACCCCTGGCTCTGCAGTTCAAGTGTAGTAGGAGATGGGTGCGCAGACAGCCCGGCTCCTACAACATTTAACCTGTAGAGCCGTGGTCCCCAACCCGGTGCCCGCGGGTGCCATGGCGCCCGCTGGGCTCTTTACATGCGCCCGCGGAGCATCTGGGCCAGCCCCGGGCGCATGGCCGGTCCCAGCCCCGGGTGTGCCGCACATGCCGGTGCCGACCCTGACCCACGCCCCCGGGGGCGCCGCGCGTGCCCTGGCCCCGGCCCTGGCCTTGGCCCCGCCCCTGGGGGCGATGTGCGTGCCCTGGCCCCGGCGCCGGCCCCTGCCTTGGCCCCGCCCCCGGGGGCACCACGCGTGCCCTGGCCCCGGCGCCGGCCTTGGCCCCGCAGTGCTTACGGGGGGAGCACCGGCCCCGGGCGCGTGGCTATGGGGGGGGCCCGCCCCCGGGCGCGTGGCTATGGGGGGGGCCCGCCCCCGGGCGCGTGGCTATGGGGGGGGGCCCGCCCCCGGGCGCGTGGCTATGGGGGGGGGCCCGCCCCCGGGCGCGTGGCTATGGGGGGGCTCCGCCCCCGGGCCTGCGGCTGGGGGGGCCCCGCCCCCAGGCGGGCAAGTGTCCCCGCCCCCTGGCGCCCGGCGGGCGAACGGCCACGCCCCCTGGCGCCCGACAACCTGAAAAGGTTGGGGACCACTGCTGTAGAGCTGCAGCAGGGGTAGGTCATGGACCTGGTGTAAGCCAGGACTAAGGAGTCCTGCCTTGCACTGGGTCTGGGACCACTGCGACTCTGCATTTTAAATGTAGTAAGAGCCAACTGAGGAGTCCTGGCTCATGCTGGGTTCAGGACTGCTGTGGCTCTGCATTTCAAATGTAGCAAGAGCTGCTCTGTTCTTACTCGTGCCAAGTACGGCAGCCCCTGTTTGTGGTGGCCCGTGCTGGCTGCTGACAGAGGCTGTTCTCGGGGGGAAGGAGGTGGGCAGCTCCCTGATAGAGGCAGCAGCAGGGGAGGAGTGGAGACAGAACTGCAGAGATGGCTTTTAAGCCAGCTCCCCCCAGTACCGGCTCTTGTTTCCCCCCTCCTTGCTGCCCCCTGATACAGAGGCAGCAAGGGGGGAGAGAAGTGAGTAATCGAGTACTCAACTCGACTGTCTGATAGGCTTAGCCTTATCAGGTAGTCAGGTACTTGACCACTCGCTTACACCCCTATTCCATACCATGCCATACGCAAGTAATTCTGCACTACTCCTGGTGGTGGCTCTGCCTTTAGAGTTGAGCTTTCACCCCGCTGCCACTGTTCTCTAGGTGCCCAGCTCTGAAACCAGTACCACTACCAGCATCAGTGTAGAAGTAAGGACAGCAATACTGTAATACAATATCCTTGTGACCCCCCCACCCCCTCCTTTTTGGGTCAGGACCCTTACATTACATTATAAAATTTCAGATTTAAATAGCTGAAATCATGAAAATCATTATTTTAAAAATACTATGACTCTAATATTGCCCAATGCCCTATGTATATATTCTACTTTCTGCTCATATAGGTTTCAAAGAACCAGTTTCGTGCATAGCAACTATGCCCATGTAAACCTGGCAGTAAGGTTAATGCATATAGACAAGTGACAACGATTAGGAATATAGTGTTAACCCCCCTATTAATTCAGTACTATTGACCTTCTATTCTGCCTGATAAACCGGAAGCTGAGGAAGATGGGACCTAAAACTAAAAAGAAGGGGCCAGAAAACATTCTCCAAAATACCAGACAGGATGCTGCTGATGAAAGAATATATTTAGTTTCTCAAATGCAATTAAAAGTAGGGATGTAAAATTCTGTTTAATTGGTTAAACAATGTTTATCCTGTTAACTGATTAAAGGGGGAGCGGGTGGTGGCCACTCCAGCCCAGCTGAGCTGGAGCACCACCCTCCCTCTGCTTTGGCTAGGCTAGAGCAGCTCCCATGCCACAAAGAGGGGCTGCTCAAGCTGGGCTGGAATGCCCCTGCCTGTGGTATGTCTGGGCTGGACCTGCCACTAACGCGGGCTGCTTCAGTTCCCACCAATTAATCGGAACAGATATGCCTCACACAGTTAAGGTGAGACTTATTGGTTAACCATTTGTCTGAGGTTTAAAGGTGAATGTACTATTGTTTGACTGAGAAAACTGGCCTGAATAATTTAATTTAATCCATAGTTCAAAAACCTTTCAGTAATTTTAGTCATGTTTCCATCAATGTCAAGTTATTTTTGCAGCAGATACTTTAGCCAAAGAGAAAATGGTGACTCCAAAAAGAGAGCTAGATAAAAGACACTGATCCACCATATACAAAAAAATCACACACTTCAGTTTCATGGCATTATTTTTGGTCAACCTAGAATCTAGCTTAAATGATATGAACCATAGAGCTGGAAGAGACCTCAGAAGGCCATCAAGTCCAGCCCCCTGCCCAAGACAGGACCAATCCCAATTAAATCAACTCAGCCAGGGCTTTGTCAAGCCAAGACTTAAACACCTCTAGGGATGGACACTCCACTACTTCCCTAGGGAACCCATCCCAGTACTTCACCACCCTCCTAGTGAAATAGTTTTTCCTAATATCCAACCTGGACCTCTCCCACCACAACTTGAGACCATTGCTCCTTGTTTTGCCATCCATCACTACTGTGAACAGCCTTTCTCCAGCCTGTTTCGAACCTCCCTTAAGGAAGCTGAAGGCTGCTATCAAATCCCCCCTCACTCTCCTTTTCTGCAGATTAAATAGACCCAAGTCCCTCAGCCTCTCCTTAAAGGTCATATGCTCCAGCCCCTAATCATTTTGGTCACATGCCACTGGACCCTCTCCAATGCACCCACATCCTTCCTGTAATTGGGGGCCCAGAACTGGACACAACACTCCAGATGTGGCCTCACCAGAGCCGCATAAAGAGGAATAATCACATCTCTGGATCTACTGGCAATGCTCCTCTTAATGCACCCTAATATGCCATTAGCCTTCTTGGCTACAAGGGCACACTGTTGACTCATACCTAGTTTCTCATCCACTGTAATCCCCAGGTCCTTTTCTGCAGAACTGCTACTTAGCCAGTCGGTCCCCAGTCTATACCAATGCTTGGGATTCTTCCGTCCCAAGTGTAGGATTCTACACTTGTTCTTGTTGAACCTCATCAGATTTCTTGTGGCCCAATCCTCTCATCTGTCCAGGTCACTCTGGACCCTATCCCTGCCCTCCAGCGTATCTTCCTGTCCCCCTAGCTCAGTGTCATCCGCAAACTTGCTGAGGGTGCAATCCATTCCCTCATCCAGGTCATTAATAAAGATGTTGAACAAAACCGGTCCTAGAACCTAACGGTGGGGCACTACGCTAAGAAACCGACCGCCATCCTGACATTGAGCCGTTGCTCACTACCCACTGGGCCCGACCTTCCAGCCAGCTTTCTATCCATTTTACCATCCATTTATCCAATCTACATTCCCTTAACTTGCTGGCAGGAATATTGTGGGAGACTGTATCAAAAGCCTTGCTTCATCCACTGACTTTCCCCTATCCACAGAGCCAGTTACCTCATCATAGAAGCTAATCAGATTTGCTCTTCATGAATCCATGCTGACTATTCCTGATCATCTTCCCCTCTTCCAAGTGCTTCAAAATGGATTCCTTGAGGATCCCCTCCATGATTTTTCGAGAGACTGAGGTAAGACTGACCGGCCTATAGTTCCCTGGATCGTCGTCCTTCCCTTTTTTGAAGATGGGCACTACATTTGCCTTTTTCCAGTCATCCGGGATCTCTCTCGATCTCCACGAGTTTTTAAAGATAATGGCCAAAGGCTTCTCAATGACATTTGCCAACTCCCTCAGTACCCTCAAAAGTATTAAGTCCGGACCCATGGATTTGTGTACGTTTAGCTTTTTTAAATAGCCCCTAACCTGTTCTTTCCTCACCAAAGGCTGTCCACCTTCGTCCCATATTGCATCACTTGAAGACAGAGGCAAAGAAAGCATTATGTACTTCAGCTTTCCCCATGTCATCTGTCACTAGGTTACCGCCCTCATCCAGTTGGGGCCCCACACCCTCTCTGATCACCTTCTTGCTAACATGCCTATAGCATTTTATTATCCTTCACATCCCTTGCAAGTCGCAATTCCAATTGCGCTTTTGCATTCCTGATTACTACCGTGCATTTTCGAGCTATACATTTATACCCCTTCCTGATCATCTGTCCAAGTTCCCACTTTATGTAAATGCATGATGCAAGGAAATGTTTCTTTTAAGCACTGGTTTGTTTCACCTGTACTCTTCATACCAAAATTGAAATATGAATAGAAAGATCTCTCAGCTAACAGGAAAACTATTTGAGAATGAGTTTGATCCGATACTGAAATAACTAGCCTCATGTCAAAAAGCAAATATGAACCCACTAAACTTGAGCCTTTAGAGTATGTAGAATTTGAGTTTTTCATGAATAATGTCTCGCTAATTTAAACCCATGGGGCCAGTATTTTTCATGTAAAATAAAAGAAACAAGAAGCAACACTTTCTATTTTCTGAGCTTAATATATATGCAGGCGCAGGGGCATTGGCCTGCTAAACCCAGGGTTGTGAGTTCAATCCTTGAGGAGGCCATTTAGGGATCTGGGGCAAATCTGTCAGGGATGGTACTGGGCTCTGCCATGAGGGCAGGGGACTGGAATAGACCTCTCAAGGTCCCTTCCAGCTCTAAGAGACGGTATATCCCAATATATTATTATTATAATATTTATATTTCATTTTTTATCACAGAAATAAATTCATACTATGTAAATAAACCTATCCAGTAAAAACAGTCCTTAAAATGCCAGCTACTAAATTAGGTTATCAACAGAATCGTTATGCTGGAAATCATCAAAAACACAGTTGGCTTTCATCACAGTATGGCATACAATAGAAGTTATTAATAAAATCGGACACTTGAATATGTCAGTTTTCTCAAGTAGTATATGAGAATGTGCCTACCTATTCATAGGATATATGAGAGCTGCCTAAAAAGCAACCCTGTTCAAACACCAGATGGGGCTGTAGCCTAGCATTAGAACAGTTTCATACAGCACATTCTTGGTAACAGAGAACTTGTATTTCATACATTGGCTAATGATGTTTAGAGACAAGCTTCTCCCCTTGAATCCTCTATATGATCCAACAGATATTAGTTTTGCCAGACACCAATCTATTCAAATGTTAAGCCTTTTGCTCTGGCGAATATGCCTCTTCCTTCTTCATTGAACTCTTTGAAGCTTAGCTATCCCAACATGCCACAACCTCATCATATACTCTTATTATAAAAGGTAAATTCAAGAAATGAATCGCCTGAAATATTTAAGAGAAAGAAGGGAAGTGCTGAATCTCTCATTCTGGCTATCTCCCTACATTCATATATCCAGTATGTAAAGAGAAAAAAATATGCTGTTTCGAGTCCAAACTAAATGTTTTCTAAGAGCTTTTCTCCCACTATACCAGAGATCGACACTGGAGCAATTGATCCACTGGCCATTGATTGATCATGTAAATTGGTCTCTGAGTGCTCTCCCATCAATGCCAGTACTCCATGAGGATGAGACAAGTAACAGGCATTGACGAGAGAGCAGCTCCTGTGGACCTTACTTCATGCAAGACACCACTGTAAGCACATCAACTTCAGTTATGTTATTTGTGTAGCTGAAGTCATATACATTAGATTGTCAGTGGGGGTTAGTGTAGATCTGCCAGTAATAACACGTCTGTATTCCAGAAAATCTCTGAGCAAATAATTCAAAAAAGAGTGAGTGTGTTTTTTAAGATTTATTTGGTTCTATTACTGATTTTATTTATTCCCTCTTCTCTAGAGACACTGAAACTAATCAGCTTTTTTCCTCTTCCAAATCAAAGTTGAATATTGAAAAATGAATCTGAATGTTAGATGTAAGGAATTGGAAGAAACCAAGGAGTTTCACATTTAAAAAGCACCACTCAAACTAAAATATTAAAACAATACACAATCACAGCTGTACATAAATTTACATTTGTATATCCCAAAGGCAACAGCGTAGACTCTGAACTCTCTCACTTTCTCTTACACACAGAATACATATCAGGCATACACTAGCCCAGTGGTTTTCAATCACTGACAAGCCGCTGGTGGGTGAGATGCTTTTTTTATCTAAGTGTTCAAAATCATGGAGCTTCACAGGCCATGCTGCTTCCCGCAGCCCCTCTTGGCTAAAACCGGCGAACTGTAACCAAAATGGCGAACTGGGAGCTGTGAGGCTCCATGGCTACAGACACTTAGATAAACAACGTGTTGCGGGCCTGCCTGCACCTTACCCAACTTTGAAAACCAATTGTACTGACTACATGATTAGTCAATAAGGGAAGGTGCTCTGTCCTGGCTTGCACCAGTCCAGGAGTTACCCCAGCAGCCCAGCTCCTACTATATTCAAACTGCAGAGGCACAGTGGGGGTGGCCCCTGTTCATGGCTAGCCCTGACTGCTGCGGGCAGAGGCTGCTTCATGGCAGCCTCCCCTACCCTCTGTGCCACCCCCAGCACTGATTCCTGCCCTCCCCCCCATTGCTGCCTCTGATAAAGAGGCAACAACGGGGGGAGGAGTAGTGAGTAGCCTAAGCTTATTGGGTAGTCGACTACTTGCTTACCTCACTAAAACCACTGCTAGTCATTAACATTAACTTAACAATTTAGAACATTAAAACCTAATATAAATGGTTTTCACATAGCCACGTGACATGACATGCAGTTTTCTAATATAGCCTGTGAAATGGGCAAGAGTTATTCAGTTAAAAACTCAAACTACAGATCGGTTTCCAGACAGTCACGGGATTGATTTTGGACAGTCACAGGATGTTTGATTTGATTTGGGCACCCCATGTAACATCCTCTGAAATCACCTGCAGCTGTGAGAAGGGAACTCTGCACCTCCAAACCATAGGTAATTGTGTTGTTTGAGGGCTGGAAAAATAAAGGAATTCAAACATCACCAAAGGCACTCTGCAATATTAAGAACTAAATTCATAGTGAACTTGACATTTAAAAATCAGTGTTTGAACTCTATACAGAAAAAAGTCTGTACCTTTTTCTTCACTGGCACATAACTAAAAAGTGATTTAACAAATTTTGTTGAACTTCCTTCTCCCCTTTCTATCCTTAAAAATGACAACCCTTCAACCTTAACTGTAGATTTGCTACTGTGGTGTCCCCACATTCTGAATGTTGTTCTTGTAGCTGTTACCAGCAACACCTATTATTTGACAGTGTGCAGGAGATTCTACTGAAGCTAATGGAAACATACACAAAGTACATCTTGTTCAAAAAAGAATAATTTAAAATTTCACTTGGTTGAAATAATCTAACATTCACTTTGAATAGCAGAACAAAACTGAATGTGACTATTACAAGAAAGGTGCTCATGAAGAAAACCAAATTTACAAACGTCTCTCCTGACAATCTCTTACTATTCTTCAGATATCATGTTCTCTCTCTCTCTTCATAGCCTGCATGATACCACTCAAGAAGCTACCTAGCCATTGAAGCAAGTAAGAAAAAAACCCGTGGAAATTCCTGTAAGTATTCACTATAATGAATGATAAAATTGCTTTGATATTTCCATGAAAATAATTAAAACCAGAACACACACATTCACTATAATCAGAAACTGGGCTTCCCAAATAAAAGATAATAGTTAATGCTTAAAGCTGATCTCCTATTCATCCATAGACCTCGAAGCACGAAGAAATGTGAGCAAGCATAAACATCCACATTTTATGCACTGGGAAATTAAAGCTCAAAGAAATTAAATAACTTAAAATGCACAGAGCAAGTCACTGGAAGAGGCAGGAATAGAATCCAGATCTTACCTCCTAACGTAGTGTTCCTAGCCACTTGATCAGACTTTCTTGTTCACTAGATGGATGCACCAGTTTAAAAAAAAAAAAGTTTGACAACACTGTAGACCAAATTCAATCCTCTAGAGGAGTGGTTCTCAAACTTTTTGGCCCATGGACCACTTGCCTCAATGCAAACCTTTCCATGGACTACCAGTTGCTGATGAAAACTCACAGTTAATTACATAACTACACCCAAGTCATTTTGCTAGTGCTGAAGCTAGGGAGAATGGTTCAATCTAAATTATTAAACAGATTAAGCTATTTTTTCATGGTTGTTTATCAAACAATGTTAAATAAACTAAAATATTAATTTATGTTCATCACAAAAGGTTTCAATGTTTTCTTTATCTATGGCAGGGGTGGGAACCTTTTTTTGGGTCAGGGGCCACTGATCCACAGAAAAATCAGCTGGGGACCACACTATTGAGTAGCAAATAAACTCCTCCAAACCACCCCAACCCTCACTGGTGTGGCCCCCAACTGAGACACCTCATTCCTCTGGCGCTCCAGCCCCTTGGGGCGAGGGGAAGGGACATGGAGGACTAAAGTTCAGAGTTTCCCATAGACCAGATTTACTTTTCTGGGGTTCCAGACTTAATGGATTTTTGTGGACCTCCTTTGGCTCTTGGGTGGGAACAAAAATGAGGAGTTCTGTGTGTGGGACAGGGTTGCCAGCAAGTGGGACAGGCATGCAGGATCTGGGCTGGAGATGGGGTGCAGGGTGTGAGGTCTGGGTGAGAGTTAGAGTTCAGAAACAGGCTTAGGGTGTCTGGCTAGGGAGGAGGGAGTAAGAGCAAAGGTGGGTACAGTGTGTGGCCAAGATGGAGGGTGCAAGAGCAATGGTGAACATAGGAGCAAGGTGGGAGTAAGTGTCCGGCTAGGGGGAAGGTGCAGGAGCAAGGTAGGGTTCAGGAGTGGGCTTGGGGTAGGGTGTCTTGGCAGGGGGCAGGAACAAGGGAGGGTGCAGGAGAAGGTTGGAGGAAGAATGTCTGGCCAAGAGGGAGGGTGCAGAGCAGGGACAGGCAATAATTTTTGATGGGGGCCACTCCAAGAATTTAGGAAGTGATCAAGAGCTGCACTCTTCCATTATGAATGGAGGAGGTGCGGGGGTCTGGGATGGAGGCTGGGTGCAGAAGGGAACTTGGGTAAAGGATTGGGGTGTGGAATCTGGGAGGGGGTTTGGGTGGAGGAGGGGATTGTGCCCTGGGGCAACAGAGTTTGATCAGAAGGGGGTTCAGGACTGGGAGGGGAATGTGACGTGGGGGAGGGTGCAGGGGTTTGGGTTGTTACTTGGGACAAGAGATTGGGGTGCAAAGTCTGGGAGGGGCATGGGTGCAGAAGATGATTCTGGCCTGGGGGAGGGGTGTAGAAGGAGGGAGTGCAAGGCCTGGGAGGGGATTGGGACCTGGGGCAGAAGTGGATTCAGTGATCTGGGCTGTAAACAGGAACAGTGGATTGGGGTGCAAGTCTGCAGAGGGGGGTTGACACACGAGGTGGGGCATACAGGAGATGCATTGTTTGGGAAGGTCTATGGGGGCTGAAGCAGGGGTGCAGAAGGTTTGGATTACATGAGGTAGGGGAGCAGAGGTTTGGGGGAGGGAAGGGCTTACTTTGGTTGGGAGACCTTACCTGGTTCCCAGCCAGCAGCTCAGTAGGTTCCTTAGCCAGGTTCCCTGTCTTCCAGCCCCTGTATGTGCTCAGGGGAGCTGCAGAAGCATGTTTACTGCTTTGAACTGAATGCTGTAAAGGTGGGGGTATGAGGGACACTTTCCATGTTGCCTATCCTGCAAACAAGTAGCTGCTATTGGCCAAAACCGGCCAATGGGAGCTAATGGGGATGGAGGCAACATGAGAAGCCTGTCCCCCCTCCCTCCAAGCTCTCAGTGTACAGAAACACACACAGATGGCCCTGCAGCCAGCTTTCCTGAGTGCCGAGAGAGGGCGGGGCAGGCAGGGGGACAGCTGAGGCTCTCGCGGGCTGAATTGCCTGCAGATTATCTTTTGCTCTACCTCGCTGTAGGAGCAAGCGAGGGTGTGTGTGGTCTTGGGGGGGCAAAGGGGATTGGGTTGCAGAGTCTGGGCATGGGGGGTGCTGCTTACCTGGCTCTGTGCCCTCGTGGGTCCCAATATGGTCTCCCGCTGATCCCATTGGCTGCAACTCAAGCCAATAAGAGTGGCAGGGAAAGCCCATCATTACGCTGGTGTTCCCCCCGAGATCTGGGTGGAGGGAGGTAGATGAGAAATACAGCATAGAGCCACTTGTTCTGCTCTCTCTTCACACTCCCCCCCCCCCCCCCCCCACAGGGAAAGCCCTTAATTATGCTGTGTCTGGGGTCTGAGCTTTCTTCAAATTCCCGGCTCCTGCAGGGAAAGCCATTGATTACGCTGTTGTTCCCCCAGCTGAGCTGGGCAGGAGGGAGGCAAGAAATGCAGTGTGGCTCTGCTCTCTCTCTCTTTTGAGTTGGTCTGGCGGGGTCAGGGCTTGGCAGACGCGAGGCTAGAGTGCCAGTACTATCCCTGCTGTGGGGGGATAAGAGGATTAGCTTGAGCTGCGGCCCACTTTGGAGGTGGCCAAAGACCACTAATGATCCATGGACTGCACTTTGAGAACCACTCCTCTAGAGCACAGTGCTCTACTGATTTCAACAGATACATGACTGTTTACCTGCAGAATGAATTTGGCCTACTATGCTGATATCAAGCTCATGAAAATGTAACAAACTATGACACTTTTCAGTACACTGCGGTACAAGATGACAGGTTCAAGGCCACTACATAAGGATGAAGAGATGTTCTTGTGAGACATCTTGATGTCAGGTAATGAACTTTGCACAGAAATGCAGAAGTATTTTTATGGCTCTTATTTATTGCATCTAAATTTTGTGCCTAAAGTAATACATGCATTTCATGCATTTTCCTTCTCTTTCCACAATGCATTTCATGCATTTTCCCTTTGTTCTAAATATCTTCCGGTTGGCAGTTCTCCTTTAGCTGAATCACAATGATGACCTCCACTAAAACTTTATACCAACATAATTCAGTTAAAAAAACCTAATTGGTGTGCTGCATTCCCTACAATTTCAACATTTTACAAATGAATAGTCTTAGTAAGTACCAGATGGTGACACGCACTAATTAATCAGGCCTGCTCAATGAATATGTTAAAATGAATGCACCTATTAGACATGTGTTTTCAATGCTTTATACTGCAAAAACCTCCTCTTAAATGAATGCCTATTACATGTGCTGACAATATGGACAAGTATGTATTTCAATCATCGGCTATTGCAGTACTATAACTTTTGATTGCTAGGAACTCCGTATCAAAGCACAGTGTTGTTTTTCCTCTTTTAGGGAAAGGGTGTTATCTTCAGCATGGCCATTTGTGGGAGAATTTTACCATTCTTAGTTTCCAGAGAGAGTTGCATCCACCAAGATTCAATCCTAACAGCTATTTAAACTAGTAATCAACACATGCTTCTCTTACCACCCTCCAACCGTTAAAGAACCCTACCTTTGCAGCACTTGCAGCCCACAGAAACGTGCAATAAGAATCCAACCTAGGTTTCCTGGATGGGAGTTCATAACATTACCACAAAACCACTAGGCCTTGCCCATGCAGTTCTCTTTGAGAGTCACAAATTACAGTACCAATTAAGAAAAGAGAGAAAATTCACACACTCTATTTCAATATCTTACCTTCTCCATCCCTTTAATTTTTAATTATGATTAAGAACGTTGGAAATTCTCAAACTATACCTACCTTTCTATTACTTAGGAGCACCCTCTAAAATTGTTCCATCCCCCCACTCAGAGGCATAACACACTGACTCATTTAGGCAGCTGTAATCTAAGCACATCTAGCACTACTAACTGTGAATCCAAACAGAGATGGCATGTGGGGAGAGAAATACCAGTTTAGAGCCTCCCTCACCAATAAACTGCCAAGTTTAGCTCCGTTGTATGGTTTAGGTCCAAATGGAAGAGACTCAGAAGTGAAGCTAATTGTAACATCTATTGCATACAGAGACTACAGCAGAGGCAGTATAATGTTATGGCCAGGAAACCTAAGAGAAAATATGGTTCCAAGTTAAGGCATGCAGACACACACGCACTTTATTTAAATATAACACCCAGTGTACTGAGTAATTGTGCAGGTTTTATTAATGAGGTGTGAAACATGTACACCATAAAATCGCGAGGATAATGCGCACTCTTTTTCCGGATTTTTTAGTGACAGTCAGAGTGCGCATTATCTTTTTGAGGTTTTTTTTTTAAGTTTTCATTTGGCAGTTCTGCGTCAATTAATTGCTGGACACTGGAGGTTAAGTTGAATTTTATTAGCAGAGACAAGCAATTATATACACTTTCAAAAAAGTAAGTAAAAGTAAGGACATCAACACCGCAGCTCAAACACGCAAATATGTTAATTGATCTTCTACTCATCTTCGAAGCCCTCGAATTCACTGTTGTTAGAATCATCCTTGAACAGATGAGCAATATCTTCCGGGGTATAGCCCGTGACATCTTCATCCAGGTAATACAAGTCATTGTAACCTTCACATAATTCTCCCTTGGCCAATTCATCGTCACTCGGATCTGGTCACAGGGCATCATCCTCGCTGCAATCCAAAGCATTAGAGATGCTGCATTTCAGAAATCCTTTCCTTATGATGGCGGGATCAAGTTGAAGCCAGACATCCGCTATCCACTGGGTCACGTCTTACAGCGTCGGACTTCGCATACGTCCACCTGCAGTAAATGTATGTTCACATTCCAAAAAGCAGGTGTTCCATTTTCTGCGTAGTGCATCTTTCATTGGCTTGTTAACTGTCACGTCAAACGGCTGCAACATTTTGGTCATTCTACCAGTAATAATTGCCAAGTCTGTTTTGTGCTTCTGAATCCTTTTCTTGATGGATGGCATACGATGACAACGAAATGCATCCAAAACTGTTACAGACCACTTTCTGATAAGTCCACCTGGCAACTTCGCCCAAACCGTCTATAGCCATTCAAGCATTAAAGCTTCATCAATCCAGCCTTTAGGGTGAACGTGCACGTGAACAGTGTTCGGGAATATAACATTCTTTGGCATTGTCTTGCGCTTGAAGACAATATAAGGAGGCAGCTTCATTCCGCCAGCCATGCAAGCAAGCATTATGGTGAATCTCAACTTTTCATGCCCTGTGGTAGCAATTGAGATGGTCTTGACACCTTTCACTTGAAGCGGTCTATCGTAAGGATTATTTAAATTTAAAGGTGTCTGATCTGCGTTACTGATTAATGAAAGGTCGTACCTGTGCTCCTTGCGTAGTTTTATGATAAACTTTTGGAACTGTAATAACTTGGTGTCGGAGTCCACAGGTAGCTTCTGCGCAATTGTCATTCGGCGTCAGACCGATAGGCCATGCTGATGCATGAACCGATCATCCCAGCCATGAGAAGCTTTAAACTTGGCTGTGTTAGCGCAAGTGTTCGTAAAAGTCAAAGCCTTCATTCGAACCTCTGCAATGCTAACACCACTGCCTTGCTGTCGACATTCAGCAGTCCACTCAAGCAGCTTGGCCTCCAGCTCAGGATATGCAGAGCTTTTACCTTGCTCAGCCATCTTTGTCCGAGGTAAAGCTTGCAGGCGCTCTTTCTGCCGTCTCCAAAGCTGAATGTTAGACTCTGCAATGTCATCAAATTCATTTATTTGCCATGAGCCTCAGCATACCTAAGTACCTTAAGTTTTTCAGCTGTAGTGTAAGATCGCCTACAACTCACGGTGTCACAAAGAGAGCATCGAAATGCTGTGCATTATATACTCGTGTGCTCACATGTAATCGACCGGCAATACAAAAGGCCAGGAAATACAGCAAATTCAGGGTGCGCATTATAGATAGATGTTCAGTTTTTTCCATGATTTTCACAGAAAAGTTAGGGTGTGCATTATAGATAGGTGTGCATTATACTTGTGATTTTACGGTAAATATATACAATATTAGTAGTGTTACAGCAGAAGTTTGGAGATAATCAGGGCTCGACGATTGCAGTGAAAACCACTTGCCAGTCCCGCACCATGCATGCGCAAAACCCGCACTGTGCATGCATGGACCGCCGGTGAACAGGGCAACTGGCTGAAATCTACTCGCCATGGACGAGTAGATAAATGTATTTGTCAAGCCCTGGAGATAATAAAGGCAATGCTTAACATTTATATAGTGTATCCAGACAACTCACATCACTTCACAAAAATGGGTAAGAATTATTATACATATTTTACAGAAGGGGGAATGAACACCAAAGTTAAATGAGTGTAACCTTGAGAAATATCAAGTCACAAAGCAGAGTCAGAAATAGAATCCAAGTTTTCTGACTCTTAATCTGATATTATATACAATAGATTAACAGTTAAAATTGTGATAGTATGCCTGAAATTAATGAGAAATTGAATAGTAATGGATTCATGTATCAGCAACCACAGTTTTGCTCAAAGTTGTACCCTCTAACAGATATTGATCTGCACTTACTATACACATGCTCATTTTTTAAACTATGTAATCAGGGGGTTAATGTTTTGGGTACTTTCAGAGAAGGTTGATGGGACGGGGGCGGGGGGAGCTCAGGGAGGCATCTTTTGAGATTGAGCATTTTATAAATACCTATATCATCATTTTATACAGGCTGATACTTGCTATAAAGTATGATACTTGGCTACTTTGAAAACTACACATTTCATAAAACCAAGTAGGTTAGCAAACCTTTTAAATGTATTTTTGCCATTCTATATTGCATAAGAAAATGTGCCATAAGAATGATCATGCCACTGGTTCATCTAACTCAAATACCTTGCCCTTGGGTAGACAATATGCAGTACTTCAGAGGAAAAAGGAGACAATTTCCCCACAATTCATTTAAGCCAAATTGACAAATTTGCCTATAGGAAGAAGAAAGAAATGTCTTCAATGCTTGCACAAGTAATTACATTAAACCTTGACTAATAAAATTTGCGACAAAACACGCGTTAATGCTAACATTTTAGTTACTGGTTTTGAAGCACAATACAACGGGTAGCTGATTTATCTGAAAAATTAATTAATTATACTGTGTTCCAGTACAATAAAAAAAACTAATTGGGGAACGTCCAAAATGAAATATACCATTAAGTGGCCTGATAACTGTATAGTTGTCAGTATACCCAAAACACAGAAAAATCAGGAATTACTCAAACAGCGCTGAAGAGTAAATCCTTTTAGCATAGCATTTCTTTTTATTCCTGCAAAAATTTGTCATTATTTATTAAAAAAGAAAAAATCTTCTCTGCATGGTCTTTAGTATTTTGTGACAGCGAGATAAACAGATAGGGTGTGTCTAGATTACAGGTTTTTTTCCAAAAAAAGTAGCCTTTTTTTGAAAAAACTTCCCCTGCGTCTAGCCTGCAGCCACATTCTTTCAAAAGTAAATCAAAAGAATGCGGCAGCTTTTTCGACCGCAGAAAACTTTGTTTTACAAGGAACAACACCTTTTTTCGAAAGTGCTCTTTCTAAAAAATGCGCTATGTAATGCAAACTGTGCTTTTTCGAAAGAGAGCATCCAGACCGCCTGGGTGCATTGTTTCGAAAAAGCGGCTTGCTTTTTTGAAAGTACTGGTTGTAGTCTAGACGTTCTTTTTCTAAACAGGCTTTTTCAAAAGTATCTGTTGAAAAAGCCTCTTTTGAAAGAGGCTTGTAGCCTAGACGTAGCCAATGATAGAAAGTCAGACAGACATAGTTGCTCTTGCTTCCTAAAATGGGGTATGTACAATGTGTCCTGCTGCAGAAGTGAGTTCAGAGTAACTGCATCACTCATATTCAATGGATTTGAGTTTAGTCATAACTCAATTTAGAATCAATTGGAGTTGTCTGACTCAAGCTCCTCACACTGAACTAAGAATACATCAGTAAGACTCTCTTTGACCAACTCAATTATCTTTGATTTACATCTACTGGGGACACAACAGTACATTTAGGATTCAGTTTACAGGACCCTATACTCAAATCTTTTTAACCAGCTGTTAAAGTACATTGAAAATGACTAGAGAGAATCAACTTTACAACAGTGCATATGGTGGGTACACATAATAAACTATAATGCAAGACCTGAGAAACACTGACACTACTTCTGCTGTGATAAAAGCTGGCAAGGTGTTTGTGGTTACACCTCTGTTGATCACACAGTTTGAAAACGAAAACAGTGAATTTTATTACTATCCTAATGAATCGATTTTTTTTTCAACTCAATTTATTTCAAGTAATTGTCATTCTCTTATCTAAATTACTACATCCTCTGGCTTTTTCAATTTTCACATGACATCCATTGCTCTGTTCAATGTAGTGCCACCAAAAATAATTTCTCTCACCTTCTGCTTACATCAAATAATCAAAATGGAATGGCACACAAAATGGAAATGAGGAAAGTGACAAAGGAATGTGAAGAACAATTTATCCAAGGATATAAAAACAAACAAAAAATTCAGTGCATCAGAAGAAAGCTTGTAAGAAAACAGATCTGTTCGACTTCTAGAAAGTAAAAATATAGGATACTGTAGACATGTCAAACAATTTCTTGCATCAGCATGACTATACAAATGATACAAAACTATTGTGGCTAGTTAAGACTTGAGAAAACTGAATAAACTTCAAAGGAACCTACCAAAGCTAGGTGAATAATAGAATACTAGAACTGGAAGGGACCTTGAGAGGTCACCAAGTCCAGTCCCCGGCCCTGATGGCAGGAACAAGCACCATCTAGATCATATATGACAAAATATATGATGACCACAAGACACAATAGAAGGAATAATTTGAAATATTCATACATACTGCTGGATTCTAAATTAAGTGTAACCACTTAGGCCACATCTCCACTTGCCATGTTGGAGATTGATTGGGTCTGGTAAGGATGATGAGGTGCCCCCAGTCATCTCCAGTAGTCCTTGATTCATGACGAATAAGGGAAGCTGATGGGAGCATTTGCTCCTATCCACTTTCTGCTGTGAAGATGGTGTCAAGCTCGCCTTTACGTATTTTGATTCCAGCTATGTTATTTATGTAGCTAGAATTGCATACCTTATGCCAATCTTCCAGGTCTAGTATAAACCTGGTCTTAGGAAACAGGCTGAGGTGTCACTGCAGACAGCTCAATGAAAATATTTGCACAATGAAAAGCACACAAAAGTTAAGATTCACAATGAATGAGATAACAAATTACACTGAAGATAACATTATATAAGTCAATGGCATGTTCTCTTCTTTAATATTGTGTTCACTTCTTATCACAAGAAAAAAAATAAAAGGGCTCAAGTAAAAGCATTGAATATTTGGAGGCAAGAAAAGTCTTTTATATTAAGTGAAATTGACAAGATTAGGATTGTTAGTGTAGAAATGAGACCAGGCATTCCTGTTTACCTTCTTATAAATCAGGAACAAGGGGAAATCTGATGAATTTGAAAGGTTCACAGTTAAAACAGTTACAAGGAAATTATGTATTGTGTATAAAATTATTAATAGGTATAAGACAGCACTGGGTCCAAGAGCTTAGTGAGATTCAGAAAAGGACTGGACCTTTATATAAAGAATGAGAACATCTACAGTAGGCGTGGCCAACCCATGGCTCGCGAGCTGCATGTGGCCCTTCACCCCTGAAAGTGCAGCTAGCGAAGCCACCCCATGCGCCCCTACAAACGGCCCCGGGTACAGGTGAGCCATCCGGCACGGCAAAATGGCGGTGCTGATGGGAGCCTGATGTGGCCAAAAAGTGTCCCTTTTTTTTTTTTTGCTCAACAACTCTGGCTGATGGGGAGCTTTTTTTTTTTCTTCCCCCTCAACAATTCTGGTGAGGCTCTTTGCATTTTTTCCGCCGCTGTTTAAGCTCTCTTCATTTAATGGGTTGGCCACCCCGATCTACAGTTACATTAGCTAAGATAAAAACATGTAAGGGATATAAAGCCATTCAGCATCAGTGCATAAGCCAATCTGTGTGGGTTAGGAAGAAATCCATCTTGGGGATAGGGTAATTCCCTAATTGCCCACGTCAGGGATTCCAGTAGCATTATTTACTAGAATCCTAGAACTGGAAGGGGCCTTGAGAGGCCATCCAGTCCCGTACCATATACTCATAGAAGGACTAAGTATTATCAAAACCAGTGCCCTGTGCACTGAACGCTGCCCATCAGGATAATCTGATTATGGGCCATGAGACATTTGCTGATGTTGACTGTCTGCAGAGACTGGCCCCATAGCTCCTATTGGCCAGAAACAGAGAACTGCCATCTTGGGGAGCTGCAGAAGGCAGTGTCTATGGACGATCAATGTAGGCAAAATGCCTCACTGCCTGTAATCCTCCTACATCACCATCTCAGCACCACGTGCCACACTCACTGGCAGACTCTGCAGGTGGGTGACAAACTGGAAGGGCTTTGGTTGCTGAACTAACTATCCTACTACATCAGCACTGAAGTATCCGCGTATGGCAGCGTTTAGTGGAAGCCTGCCCTGCTGTGGTCCTGTAAATAAATAATATACCAGAGTTCTCAGGCTCTTATTGACACTAAAAATCACACAATTTTAAGCAAGCTTTATAGTTTTATGCAAATTAGCTAATTAAATAATTTATATAAAAAACATACAAAGCATCATTAGGTTGACAGCTATTAATATAATAAAAAGTCTGCTGAAATGCTATATGGTCTAATGCTGGGTTGGAGAACCTTTTTTCTATCATAGGCCACTGACCCATAGAAAAAAATCAATTATAGGCCACACAAGTAGAAAGCAACTTAACTTAGTTTCTTTTGCCATAGGTACTCAACCCCCTGTCTAATGGAATAAGTATGGGTCTGAATCTAAGAGATCCTAATTTTAATGCTGACTGCCATTGATTTATAGTGTAGGCTTGAGCCAGTTCTTCGTGAGGATAAATTGATGCTTGCACAGCACTTAGATGATGTACATCAAAGAGTATGTGGCATTAGGATTAAGAAACATTGGTTATTCTGGGGAATTTTTCAGTAGCTCTGAGATGCCTTTCTGCTGTTTTAAGGAAGTAACAGGAATATAAACCTTTCCCCTTGAGGTACTATGGGACTTCCTCTATGGTTCCTCTGTGAAGAGCAGCTCCTGCTGAAGGGCAATTCTGAAAGAGTGGTCCCTAAAGAGGTACAGGAAAGGGAGGCAGAAATGAACTGTCGGGCATATCCCCATCCCACTGTGCTTATGACCTACAGTTCTGATATGTATCAGAGGGGTAGCCATGTTAGTCTGAATCTGCAAAAGCGACGAGGAGTCCTGTGGCACCTTATAGACTAATTGAAGTATAGGAGCATAAGCTTTTGTGGGCAAAGACCCACTTCGTCAGATGCATGTAGTGGAAATTTCCAGAGGCAGGAATAAATATGCAGGCCTGGTCATCTCCAGCCTGATCCTGGCCTGCATATTTATTCCTGCCTCTGGAAATTTCCACTACATGCATCTGACGAAGTGGGTCTTTGCCCACGAAAGCTTATGCTCCTACACTTCAGCTAGTCTATAAGGTGCCACAGAACTCCTCGTCGCTTTTGCAGTTCTGATATGTTGCCTTTAGAAAGTGGGATTGGTAAACAAAAGGTGGAGAACCAACAGAACTATGATAACTGGTACACTGTCCTCAGCCAATCCATCAACAATAGTGTGTGGGCACGGCAGCTGGATGGCACAAGCCTGCTGAGGCTGAAGGAGTGCTTTGGAGGCTGCCTAATACAACACCTACCCTTTCTCAATGATGGATTGTGGACTTGGGGAGCAAAAACTTGATGATTCTATGGCTGTTGCAGACAAAACTAAAATTTTCATTGCTGGGTTATAGATTCCAAGAAATTTTAATATTGCCCTGGAATATTTTAGGTTATTGAACTTATTGCTTCCTCTCCCCTCCCCCCACCTCCGAAAACAACAAGCAACCTTTGAAAGGGAGGTCCTGGATGGGCAACCCAGATGACTGCAATCAAACACCTTCTCAAAGTAATAGCTGATGCCACCGTTCAAACAGATGAGTCGGCACTAACTAAAGCAGTGTTTCTTAAACTTTTTAAGACAGAAACACCAAACAAATTTTTTTTTAAAATGAGGAACACCAAGGATTTTTTGCTCTAAAAAAAAAAAAAAGTCGGGAGGAAAAAGGGTCGGGGGGGGGGGGGGGAGTTATTGAGGGGAAAAAAAGGGTTGGGAGAAGTTATTGAGAAAAAAAAAGTCTCTTGCCCCTTTGAGGGTGGTCATTTTGAATTCTCTTGTTCTCCGCGTCACACCGGTGTGCCATGGAACACAGTTTAAGAAACACTGAATTAAAGTGTTGTGGAAAGCAGTTCTGGCAACCAGATTACCCTGTTCCACTACTACTACAAACTCCTGCCTTCAGTCCTCTGGTAACTTCTCTTCTTGTTTGTTGGAAACTGTCACCAAGAGAACCTGGAAAAAGATGAGAAGAAATGGTCATCTCCCCTAGAAGGGATGGAGTACCTTGTTTTGCTGTGATAGGCAAGGAGCAACTTGTCTGCCAAAATGTCTTAACTAGCTCCAGAATGGCTTTGTTAACTGATCAATCCACTCTGGCAGGAGCCAGTATATGATAATGCTTTACAACTTGTGAGGGCTTTCAAACACCTCATCTGCCTGAATGTCGAGCAAAGTACCTGTCACTCTCAAAAGATTTTGATGAGCTCTGTGGTCTTCTGGCAGTAGCAAAACATTTGCGGTCTCAATAGCCACATCTGGTGATGAGGAAGAGAACACAACCAGCTTTTGAAGTGGTGGCAGATCTATCTTTTGTGGTAGTGAGGCTACCCAAGTGACTTCTGTGTTACCAGAGAATGATGCCCATGGCTCTGATGACCCCAGAGTACTTTTGAGGATACTGAACGAGATAGCTAAGGGGTATGTTCCTGGAACCCATCCTTGCCCAAACCTTTGTCCCTTAGAGACAATGCTGAGGTTGCTGCACTGCCCACTGTCCCCAAGACTCTGATGGGGCTATAAAATTACCTCGCATCTGAGTCTGAAAAAGTGTCCAATTTTTCTGACAATGGAAAGACACAACATTTGGGATGGGAAAGTGGTAGTCTGAGTCTGGGGATGTCGATATCAGAGATATCATTGAATGTTTGCCTCTTCATTGCACCAGCTTTCACAGAAGCTTGGGAGATAGCAATACTGCAGGCTCTTAACACAGTGAGGAAGTAGATGCAGGCATCAGTACTCTTCATAAACCTTGTACTGCTGGTGATACTGGTACTAAGAGGCTAAGCAGGTCCCTTGCGGCAGTGTATGAGTCCAGAGTGGTTTGGAACAACACTGCCTAAAGGCCCTACAAAGAACTTTCAGGGTATAGCCTCAATGGACCTGGTAGATTCTGGACATGACAATCCTCTTCTATGTTCCTCTTCTGTATCTTGATCCACCATTGGGGAGGGAGAAGTATGAGGGTGATAGGGGGTATTGACGGTGCCACAGAACAGTGCTGTGGGCATGCCCAGCGATGATATAGAGACCAGTGAGTTGGATAATGCGGGTGATAGGACCAGTCAGGATAACTCTGATGATGGTGAGAGTAGTGTGGTCAATGTCTATCATAAGATGAATGAGCTCTGGTTGGAAAGGAGAGTTGAAATGAAAACACATTCCGACAATCCCCATCATAGTCGCTGTATTGTGACAGTACTGGTGACTGTGGTGGCTGAGGAGAGCCACAAACTGAGAAGGGGGATTGAGATTGGTGCCTCAAGGAGGAAGTGAATGGAGATCTAGGTCTTGGTTCCGTATGTGGCACCAGTGCATTGTATTCTTGTGAGCAAGCAGAAGAACGATGACGGCTCAACACAGCTTCTTGTGGTGCTGAGGAATGTGGTGCTGATGGTGGTGGCACAGACTCTGGACTCAGCATGTGAGGCACGGGTTTAATGGATTTAGATCTAGCTTTTACCAGCATTGAAGTCTTGGTTGGCGCCGGTGATGCCAGCAGTGCTGAAGCCTTGTTGTGCTGCCTGGCACCAGATCTCTTCGGTGCCAGAGTAGTTGGTCTGTTCAGACCTTGATTTTGGGTCTGTCACCAACGTGGTACAAAGGCATGTGGTGCCCGAGATGTTTGGCTTGTCTCCAGTACTAACCCATGATGGTAGAGAGCGGGCTGGAGAGACCCTTCTGTTAGTCTAAGGTTTAAGTGAGGGAGAGTTCGAGGTTTTCTTATGTTCGGTGGCAGTCTGTCATGCGGTTCAATTTATTTTATATCCAAGGGAAACCAGGACACTCGAGGGCTACTTAACCACTTTCTTATTTATTGTAAGCTTTAAGCAGTTAATACAGTTGTTTAAAGTTTTACAAGCCTTAAGACCAATTACTAACAATTTAAATCTTAAATACTATAGATTCTAAAGCAATTAATATAGCGCACTGCAAAAGCAATTACTAAAAGATCTACTATATACAATAATAAAGCCTAATTCACTTACACTTCACCCGTATACAGTGCCAGGCAGTATATCCTCATTTAAAAAAAAGTCCATACAATTTTTAAAAGAGGTGCTCTTCTGTATTTATCAGATCTTTTGAGTGAGCTCAAGAATTACCCTAAATATATTTGGGCCCAATGGTTCCACTACCCACTATTTGTGTCTCTGCAGATATCAGTCTGCTGCCTCAAGTTTCATTTTTGTTGCTGATACACTTTTGGTAAACACTTTCTTGAAGAGCCCAGGGAAGTGCACATACAGTTCGCACAGTGAAGAGCTCAATGATCGACAAAACAGTGACATACCTGTATTGCTAATCCCAAGTGATGTTATTTCTTAGGCCCCATAAAAATAATAAGATTGGCTTAAAAACATGAAATTGTGAAGAAATAATAAACTTGGAGAGTTTATTTGCCTTCTGATATTTGAATCTCTACGACACACTTGAGTCACATTTTCAATCTTTTTTCCAGAACCATGAGAACTAGAAACTTACTTTATTTTAAAAGAAAGCTGAGATTCTCATCTAATCAAATGCCCCCAGGATGAGGGACTAACCATTTTATTGTGAGTCTTGCAATATTTTTAGAGTTGGTCACACTGATAAAGTGCTGTCACAAGCACAAACAAACCCTTCTTCTTCTTTAATCTTTTTATTCTAGTTCTAGAGGTTATTTCATAGTATGTATGAAAGTTTCAGGTAGAAATGTAATTTTCAATTTGTAGTGCATCCCTTTTAGGTTGGTAGTTTTTTATTATTATGCTCTAAAGTAGAAGACCCCATGCTTGGTCATCTTTCTCTCCCCCTTACCCATCAGAAGAGAGGGTAAGGGGGCCAAGGCCTTACCCCTAGGTTTGGAATTGGGCCACAGCTTGTGGCCAGGTGCAGATGCACCTCTGCCTTTCCCCCAGCCTCAGCCCAGGGCCAGGAATGGAGCCTTTCAAACATAGGGACAGGGATGAGCACAGAGCTAGGAGCCCAGGAGGTAGCTGAGGGTGGGGAAGGGCTGAGTGATGCTCCTTCCCTACCTTTGTGGGGACTGACCAAGGCTCTGCTGCACCTCTCTCAGGTGTTTCTCCAGGCCCCCTAAGGGGGCACAGCTCACACTCTGGGGATCTTTGCTCTAAAGGAAATTCCCAAAAGCCACATTATTCAAACTACTGGGTGGGGAATAAATGCAATTTGCAAATTCAGAAAAGGGGGAAAATGTATTTTAGGAAAAATATCATTTTAACTAGCGTATGCTTTTAAAAGTTCCCTCCACAGTGCTATCAAAGTATTTAATGTTAATATGGACTAAATGGCAGCCTCTGGGGCCCTTATCAATGACACATCATTCATTCCAAAAACAATGGAAAAGAGGGTCTATACACTCAGATAAACTATAGCAATCAGAGAATTATATGTGGACATTGGTGCAGATGTGTTTCATGCAAGGGACAGGCCTTCAGGAATTATTTGGAGATGTCAAAGGACAATACTTATCTGACTGAACTAAGAACAGAGTTGTAACATCAACCCTAGCACTATCTGTGGCCTTCAGCTAATTGTAACCTCTGTCACAGTGACCTCACTTGTAACATGGAAATAACAACTTATCCTCCCCCCCCCCCCCCCGTGGTCTTACTAGAAAGTCATTTTTTTTTACAATATTTTACCTCTTTAGAGTGCTATACAAAGTGTTAAATATTATCACAATGCTCAGTGTGCAGTACATTAGAGGAAGACAAAAGCATTTTCTGAATTGGCAATAGGATTCTCCAATGGGTTTGCTGAGCGCTCTCTGGAGCCACCACAGTGCTTTGTAGAGTACCACTGCTTAAACAGGAGCCATTATTTGGTTTCTTACAATAAGAACATAAGAACGGCCGTACTGGGTCAGACTGAAGGTCCATCTAGCCCAGTATCCTGTCTGCTGACAGTGGCCAATATCAGATGCCCCAGAGAAAGGGATCACAACAGGTAATCCTCACGTGATCCCTCCCCAGTCACCCATCTCCAGAGAAAAAGAGGCTAGGGATACTATTCCTACCTATCCTGCCTAATAGCCATTGATGGACCTAACCTCCATGAATCTATCTAGCTCTTTTTTGAACCCAGTTAAAGTTCTATTCTTCACCGCAAGCTCTGGCAAGGAGTTCCACAGGTTGACTATGTGCTGAGTGAAGAAAAACGTCCTTTTGTTTGTTTTAAATCTGCTGCCTATTAAGTTCATTTGGTGACCTCTAGATCTTGCATTGTGGGAATAAGTAAGTAAATTCGTCATGATTTTATAGACCTCTATCCTATCCCCCTCAATCTCCTATTTTCTAAGCTGAAAAGTCCACATCTTTTAATCTCTCTTCATATGGAACTCATTCCAAACCTCTAATAATTTTTGTTGCCCGTTTCTGAACCTTATCCAATGGTGACCACATCTGTACGCTGTATTCAAGATGTGGGCATACCATGGTTTTATACAGAGGCAATAAGATATTTTCTGTCTTATTCTCTATCCCTTTTTTAATGACTCCTAACATTCTATTAGCTTTTTTGACTGTCACTGCACACTGAGTGGATGTTTTCAGAGAACTATCTACAATGACTCAAAGATCTTTCCCTTGAGTAGTTATAGCCAAATTAATCCCCATCACATTGTATATATAGTTGGAGTTATTTTTTCCAATTTGCATTACTTTACATTTATCAACATTAAAATTCATCTAACATTTTGTTGCCCAGTCACCTAGGGTATGTATACACTACAGAGTTTTGTCGGGAAAACAGCCATTTTTCCAGCAAAACCTGAGTTATGGCCACACTGCAGTCACCTTCCTCAGAATGTAAACCGAAAGAACAGAGGGGTTTTCCCAGCGTTGGTAATCCTCTTTCTACAAGGAAGAAGTCTTTTTCCGAAAAAGCTCTTTTGAAAAAAGGCGTGTATGGACGGGGAAGAGGGAGTTCTTTCAAAAAGAAGAGGAAAGAGGAAAAAGCACAGGTGCCCTGGTGACCACTCTGTCCATAGTAAATCACTGCTTAAATGTGAGATAGCGTCCATTCAGTGTGCTTTTGTGTGTGGATGCTCTCTTTTGAAAGAAGTTTTTTCGGAAGATCTCTTCTGAAAAGAGGTTCTTCCAAAATAAGCCTGCAGTCTAGACACAGCCCTAGTTTTGTGAGATCCTTTTGAAGCTCTTCACATTCTGCTTTGGTCTTAACTATCTTGAGCAGTTTGGTATCATCTGCAAATTTTGCCACCTCACAGTTTACCCTTTTCTTTAGATCATTTATAAATAAGTTGAATAGGATGGGTCCCCGGACAGACCCTTGGGGGACCCCACTAATTACCTCTCTCCACTCAGAAAATTCACCATTTATTCCTACCCTTGGCTTTGACTCTTTTAACCAGTTATCAAGCCATGAAAAGACCTTCCCTCTTATCCCATGACAACTTACTTTACTTAAGAGCCTTTGGTGAGGGACCTTATCAAAGGCTTTCTGGAAATCTAAGTATACGACATCCACTGGATTCCTCCTTGTCCGCAAGTTTGTTGACCCCCCCTCCCCAAGAAGTCTAGCAGATTAGTAAGGCATGATTTACCTTTATAGAAACCATGTTGACTTTCCCCCAACAAATTAGTTCATCTGTCTGTCTGTCAATTTTATTTTTTATTATAGTTTCAACTAATTTATCCGATACGGACTTTAGATTGACTGGTCTATAATTGCCAGGATCACCTCTAGAGTCCTTTTTAAATATTGGCATTCATTAGATATCTTCCAGTCACTGGGTACAGAAGCTGATTTAAAGGAAAGGTTACAAACCATAATAAATAGTTCCACAATTTCCCATTTGAGTTCTTTCAGAACTCTTGGGTGAATGCCATCTGGTACCAGTGTCTTGTTACTGTTAAGTTTATCAATTTGTTCCAAAACCTCCTCTAATGACATGTCAATCTGGGACAATTCCTCAGATTTGTCACCTAAAAAGAATGGCTCATGTTTGGGAATCTCTCCAACATCCTCAGCCATGAAGACATGTACACTGGTACATTCTAAAAGAGGGGCATTCTTTGTGCAGTACTGTTGGTACATTTTTTATCTTGCAGTTTTCTGTCTTTCAAAATTCACTCAGTATGAAAAATTAATCCTTATTGTTATCTGAATAATTTGTAACACAAGAATAGGTAATATGGCATCCAACATGGTATTTTGTCTCATCGAGCATATGGCAATGAGTGAAACTAGAAGGACTGTGAAAACCCCCACTACCTTGAGGTAACTATGGCCTCATCAGTCTACTGAGTAAATACAAACATAGCTTTCAGCACATTAGGAATGAGTTTGAAAGATAGTAATGCAAGCAGTAAAGCATGACCTTGTATACATTAATGGCCTGTAGATTAGAAATGACAAACTCAAGAAATGTACTAGCAAAAGAATACTTTTTAGTTTGACTTCTTGTCATTACGCTTGAAGTTAAATATTTAAAAACTATTTTAAAAAAAGAAAAGATTTTTTTAACTTAGTTTTGGTTTAAAAATTGAAGCCACTCAAATTCAAAAATCAAAGAGATTTGTGTGTCAATTCCTCATAAAGTTGCTTGGAGGCAGAATAAGGTGTTTGTATTGTCCTCTATCACCAGAAGTCCACTGTTAACAGAAGAAACTAAAATCTCCCATAAACAAAAGTAGTTTTGGTCACCGTCACAATGCAATGCGCTGTGCAACTCAGAAATTCAATCCACCAACACACAGCTGTTCTAAGCTAAAATAGCAGGCCTGTAAAACTCACTATCACCCTTCCTGGAAGTGCTACGCTTGCCATTGTCATCTATGGCATGCAGACTCTTGATTCATTGTTGGTTAAAGACTAAAGCTTATCTGATTCTACTGTGAATTACTTTATATCACTAAGTGCTGATGGTATGAATTCAATTCACAAGTGGTGGCAACATGAAAAGGGGTTAGAAAATGTGGCAAAATAGTTTTTAAATAAACTTGTGAAGAACAGATTATAGATTCATTTAATATAAAACAAGAAAAAACAAATGAATACTTAGCTGAAAAGCCCACAGCTCCCCAGAAGTCACAGTAAAAGGAGCAGGAGCAATGAAGTAAAAGCATGTGCCAGCAGGGCCTGCTAGTATCCCTCTCCAACCCTCAAACCAAACCAATAAGCAAGAGCAATGTGTTCTGTGCCTGTGAGATTTTTATGTTTACAGTTTTGAAAAATCAGGTCCTAAGCATTTGTATGAAAAGTACTATCGTACTGTGATTATAAAAAAATTTATTCTACATTCCAAGAGTCAGTGTTTGCTCTTTTTCATTATAGTACTAATCAAAGGTGGCCCAGAATATATTTATAATAATTCCCTTTCTAATCCTTTATATTCTGGGACATCCCTTTCCTTAGTTTACACAATTGGCTGTACTGGCTGAGCAGAAAAGCAAAAGACCTCCTTAGAGCCACATAAAAATGTCATCCCACAGGTATTTCAAGGGTATTTCTACACTGCAATAAAAAAAAAAAACCATGGTTGGCCTGGCTCATGTTCTTGAGGCTGGGGCTGTAAAACTGTAGTGCAGGCAATTTTAGGCTTGGGCTAGAGCCCAGGTTCTGTAACCTCACGTGCGGGGAGGTCCCAGAGCCTGGACTCCAGTCCTAGGGATGTAAGTGACTAGTCAAATAGCCGACTACTTGATAAGTCTAGGCTCGTGTAGTCGAGTCACTACTTAAATAATTGCTTCACATAACCGCTTCCCCCCGCTTTTTGCCTCTATCAAAAGCTGATTTCCACCAGCACCGCCTCTATGAGGGGCAGGGGAGGCAGAGGCACTGCAGGGGATCAGGCGCGAGCTGGCAATCAGCTGTCACAGCTCACACCCAGTTCCAGGTTGCACATCTGCTTTTTAAATGTAGTAAGTGCTGCCTGGAGTCTAAGACAAGGCATGAACCAAGACAGCTGATTCCTAGCGCACGACCGGTCCCCCACTGAGCCTCTGCCTTTTAAATGTAGTAAGAGAAAGGCAGCTGTTACTACACTTAAAAGGCAGAGCTGCAGAAGAGTTAGCTTCAGGGGACAGCACGTGCAGGTACTGTTTATTACATTTAAACTGAAGAGCCACAGCGAGGGTACCAAGCAACCTCCCCCATATCCACTAATTGAGTAGTCAATGGACATTCCATCAACGACTAGATTAGCTGATTATCCACATTTTAACATACTTATCCAGTTCAATCCTGAACATCTACACTGCAATTGTATAGCTACACAGTCCAAACCCTGTGAGCCCAAATCATCTGATCTGGGCCAGGTTTTTTATCATCACCCTGTAGATGAACCCTTGAGGATTATGGAACTTGAGTTGCCTGTGTCAGAATCTGTGAGATTCTGCTCTCGTGAACACCAATATTTAATTTTGAATAATTCTGTTGACCTTACGGGAGTTACTCCGGATCAGTGATAGGCAATGTGCGGCTAGGGTTGCAAGATGGTTTAACAAAAAATACCATTCCTTCCCTACTCCCCCTCCTCTCCCAAAAAAACTCACTGGGAAAAAAGTCTGTCAAGGAAAAAAAAGGGGAGACCAAAGTTGTTAAGCAAAAGTTGCACCACTCCCTCCAGTTTGGGGCCACACACTAACCCCCAATGCACCCACCCTTCCCCTGGAGCCAGGTCCCCTAGTCTCTCCATCCCAATGCACTCCCTCCTCCCCCAGAGCCAGACCCCCCTAGAGCCTCCCCACCGTGGTGCTTGGCAAGTGCACAGAATTCATGATTATATTCAGTGGTAGCAATTTAGTCTAATACTGTCTAAACTTGCTCGTTTATACAGACGGCCAAAAATTATATAAATGCAACCTTCTGGGCACAGATAGGTGCATGTGCACATGTACACACACACACACACACACACACACACTAATTGCAAAAGATAAGTTTTCACCCCTGCCTCAGACTCAGGCCCCCCGCAGCATTCCCCATACCAGTGCACTCACCCCTCCCTGAGCCAGACATCCCCAGTGCCTGGAATGCCCCGCCCCAATCAAATCCACCCCCCGCAGAGCCAGGCACCAGAGGAACGGGACGGCTGGGTAAGTTAATCTTACTTTTAAAGTTGCTGCTCCTGCCGCCCGGCCGGGCTGCCTCGGCTCACATTATGTAGAGGGAGGTGGTATGTGGCCAGCTCTGAGGTCTCTGCTGGTCTTGTGGGCCAGAGCAGTGTGCACTCCGCTCCCACTCCAGCCCAGGGCCCTTTTACCGTGGTGCTTGGCAAGTGCTTCCTCCTGCCCCCCTTCGCTAAGACTCTGCCGCGCTCCTCACTCCCCCACCCGACACGGCAGGGGAAAATTGTCCCTGCTGGGTTTCTGTCTGAGGGAAACAGGAAATACTGGACATTTCACATGTCCGCTATTTTCTGTTTTTTGTTGTTGTTTTTTTTACCGGACGGAGACAGCAAATACTGGACTGTCCAGGTGAATACCGGACACCTGGCAACCCTATGTGTGGCCTATTGGGGTTCTGTGTGTGGTCCACCATGCGGCCCACTGAGATGAAGGAGAACCACTCATGCGGCCCATTCACTAGCCAAGGTTGCCCTGGATGTGTACCATTGTGAATGAAAGCAGAACTGCATCTGCGTGAAGAGATATTAATAGAATTCCATCTCTATGTACCTAACTATATGGGGAACAGCACAACAAAGACATGAAATATTCTTGAGAAGGGACCAATGAGCTCTAAAACATCTATCTATCCTGTCTCCAACTTTCTGTGAATTGACTTCTCCTGGAGAGAGATTCTTCATAAGGGGAGGCAACCTGGAGTGCAATCAGGACTTGGTCTCTCTCACAGAGTACACAGTAGTTTAATGAATAAGTTCCCATGCTACTATTAGAAGGAAACAAAGCAAATTGGACTATGTTGTTGTCTTCTTACTTCCTTTAGGGAAGCTACCAGTTGGATTTGATTTTTGTTGTTTTCACTATACCCAGTTTGATTTGCTTTATCAGTATGTTGTCTTAAATAACAGCCAAGGCATGGAATTTAGAAACATTTTTCTGCAAGCTGCTTCTATGTACGTTACATAGCTAATACAATAGAATATTTAAACAAACAACAACAAACACTGCAGCAAAGTCTCCATTTGTAACAGAACTAAGTCAACTAGTTCTAACGAAGTGGGTCTTTGCCCACGAAAGCTTATGCTCTAATACATCTGATAGTCTATAAGGTGCCACAGAAATTCTTGTTGCTTTTGCAGGTCCAGACTAACATGGCTACCCCTCTGATACAAGTCTACTAAGTCCTTTTTGGATATTGTTAAAATCCCAAATATATGCTACCCATTACAAACAGCTCCAATAACATCTCAGCATTACTTTTGTTATGAAAAGAGATTTGATGGACACACATACTAATGTCAGACCAAGTTGAAAGAAACCCAGTTCTACCATATACAGTAAAAGTAACAAATATAAACAGATCCCAAATATGTAAGATTTCTGGATGAAATGAAGTAGTTAAGATACAACATGCAGCTTGTCTGACTACATAATTAGGCACAATAAGTGGAGTTTTAACACTAACTCTGAATTTCCTGGCTTTTGTGACTTTAATTTGACCCTTAGTATTATCTCATGCTAAACTTACTTTCCTGTTTTATGTGTTCAGAAAATATACAGGAAGGTCACTGAACCACTGCAAAACTGTAGAAATATGAAATTGTTATCTAGAGAGGACAAAAGCTCTTCATTGTGGTATAAAAAGCACAAAAACACTTCCAGTCACAGTCTCTTATAATCTAAGCCCCAATTCTGCACTATGATCTGATAGGGCAGATGTTTGCACTAATGTCACTGTGGCTAAAACAGACAGAGATATGTAAAAATAAATGTTACACACAGGTGGAGGTACTAGTTATTTAGCTAGTCAGATTTTTACTTTCCTAAAATTATCCCAGGAAGGCTTCAAGGAAGTTGTTTGATAGATTTATTTTCTGTTAATAAACAGAATTCATGATTATATTCAGTGGTAGCAATTTAGTCTAATACTGTCTAAACTTGCTCGTTTATACAGACGGCCAAAAATTATATAAATGCAACCTTCTGGGCACAGATAGGTGCATGTGCACATGTACACACACACACACACACACACACACTATAATTGCAAAAGATAAGTTTCAATGCACAAAATTAACTGCCTCCTTGTGTGTGCACATTGTCTTCTAGGTTCCAGGGAACCCTCTCCAATGCGTCCACAACCTTTTTGTAGTGGGGGGCCCAGAACTGGACACAATACTCCAGATGAGGTCTCACCAGAGCTGAATAAAGGGGAATAATGACATCTCTGGATCTGCTGGCAATTCTCATCTTAATGCAACCTAATATGCCATTAGCCTTCTTGGCTACAAGGGCACACTGTTGACTCATACCTAGTTTCTCATCCACTGTAACTCCCAGGTCCTTTTCTGCAGAACTACTACTTAAGTGGTTGGTCCCCAGCTTGTAACAATGCTTGGGATTCTTCCGTCCCAAGTGTAGGACTCTACACTTGTCCTTGTTGAAACTCATCAGATTTCTTATGGCCCAATCCCCCAATTTGTCTAAGTCACTCTAGACCCTATCTCTGCCCACAAGCGTATCTACCTCTCCCCCAGCTTAGTGTCATCCGCAAACTTGCTGAGGGTTCAATCCATCCCCTCATCCAGGTCATTAATAAAGATATTGAACAAAACCGGTCCTAGAAACGAACTGTGGGGCACTCCACTAGAAACCAACCGCCATCCTGACATCGAGCCATTGACCACTACCCGCTGGGCCCAGCCTTCTAGCCATCTTTCTATCCATCTTACTGTCCATTTATCCAATTGACATTCCTTTAACTTGCTGGAAAGAATATTGTGGGAGACCATATCAAAAGCCTTGCTAAAGTCAAGGTATATCACATCCACTGACTTTCCCATGTCCACAGAGCCAGTTACCTCATCATAGAAGCTAATCAGATTAGTCAGGCACGACTTTCCCTTTGTGAATCCATGATGACTGTTCTTATTCACTTTCCTCTCTTCCAAGTGCCTCAAAATGGATTCCTTAAGGATCCCTTCCACGATTTTTCCAGGAACCAAGGTAAGACTGGACCCTATCTCTGGATCCAGCCTATAGTTCCCTGAATCGTGCTTCTTCCCTTTTTTGAAGATGGGCACTTCATTTGCCTTTTTCCAATCAGCCGGGATTTCTCCCAATCACCATGACTTTTCAAAGATAATGGCCAAAGGCTCCTCAATGACATTTGCCAACCCCTCAGTACCCTTGGATACATTAAGTCTGGACCCATGGATTTGTGTATGGTTAGCTTTCCTAAGTAGTTCCTAACCTGTTCTTTACCCACCAAGGGCTATCCATCTTCATCCCATCTTGCGTCACTTAGCGCATTAGTCCGGGAGCCCACCTTGTCCATGAATACAGAGGGAAAGAAAGCATTGAGTACCTCAGCTTCCCCCACATCATCTGTCACTAGGTTACCCCCTTCATCCAGTAGGGGCCCTTTCTGATCACCTTCTTCTTGTTAATATGCCTATAGTAACCTTTCTTGTTATCCTTCACATCCTTAGCCAGTCACAATTCCATTTGCGCTTTCGCCTTCCTGATAACCCCCCGGCATTCTCGAGCTATACATTTAAACCCTTCTCTGGTCATTTGTCCAAGTTTCCACTTTTTGTAAGCTTCCTTTTTGTGCTTAAGTTCACCAAGGATTTCCCCTGTACGCCAGTCTGGTCTCCTACCATGTTTGCCTCTCTTGCTACGAATCGGGATGGTTTCTTTCTGTGCCTTCACTAAGGCTTCTTTAAAATACTGCCAGCTGTCCTGGACTCCTTTCCCCTTCATGTTAACATCCCAGGGGTGCCCATCAGTTCTCTGAGGGAGTAAAAATCTGCTTTTTTGAAGTCCAAGGTGTGTATTTTACTACTCTCTTTTCTTCCTTTGGTCAGGATCCTGACATCTACCATCTCATGATCACTGCTTCCCCGGTTGTCACCCACCTCTACTTCCCCTATTAGGCCCCTGGTCGGATCCTTCAGCACTTGTGCCAAGAAGTTATTCCCAACATCCTCCAAAAACTTCCTGGATTGCCTGTGTACTGCCGTATTGGTTTCCCAACAGATGTCAGGGTGATTAAAGTCCCTTATGAGAACCAGGGCCTGCGATCTGGAAGCTTCTCTCAGTTGTCCAAAGAAAGCCTCGTCTACCTCATCCACCTGATTCAGTGGCCTGTAGCAGACACCAACCACAACATCACTGCTGTTGTTTGCTCTTTTAAACTTAACCCATAGACTCTCAACAGGTTTTTCTCCCTCTTTATACTGGAGTTCAGAGCAATCATAGTGCTCTCTTACATATAGTGCAACTCCTTCTCCTTTTCTCCCCTGCCTCTTCTTCCTGAACAGTCTATACTCTTCCATGACAGCGCTCCAGTCATGCGAGTCATCCCACCAAGTCTCTGTTATCCCAATTAAATCATATTTCTTGGACTGAGCCAGGGCCTCCAGTTCTTCCTGTTTGTTTCCCAGGCTTCTTGCATTAGTGTACAAACACCTCAGATAACAACTTGATCGCCCTATCTTCTCCATTCGAATCAGGGGTCCTCCTTTCTTGCTCATTCCTCTCTGCATTTCTTCCTGATATCTGACTTTCCCACTCCCCTCAGGGTTTTGGTCACCGTCCCCCGACGAACCTAGTTTAAAGCCCTTCTCACTAGGTTTGCAAGCCTGCCCGCGAAGATGCTCCTTCCTCTCTTTGTAAGGTGGATCCCATCTCTTCCTAACAATCCTTGTGCCTGGAACAGAGTCCCATGGTTAAAGAAACCAAAGCCCTCTCTGCGACACCACCTGCGCAACCACACATTTATGTCCTCAATTACGATCCCTGCCCAGTCCTTTCCCTTCATCTTCCCTGATGGACGAGAACACCACTTGCGCTCTGAGTTCTTGGATCCTTCTTCCCAGCGCCACATAATCTGCAGTAACCCGCTCAAGGTTATTCTTGGCCATATCGTTAGTTCCCACATGGAGAAGCAGGAAGGGGTAGCGATCCGAAGGTTTGATCAGTTTGGTAAGCCTCTCAGTCACATCCCGAATGTGAGCTCCCGGTAAGCAGTACACCTCTCGAGATTCCAGGTCCGGACGGCACATAGATGGCTCAGTCCCTCTTAGGAGGGAGTCCCTGACCACCACCACCCGTCGTTTTCTTTTGGGGGTGGTGGCCGTGGAACCCCCATCCCTAGGACTACGCAACCCATGCCTTCCAGGAGCTGGTGTTCCCTTCCGATTTCTTCCTTGTGAGGTCCCTTCCAAAGCATTCAGCCCTGCAGAGCCTGTGGAGAGAGCCTGAAAGCCATTACTTACCTCTATAGCATTGGGGGATTCCCATGCTGGCCTTTTTCCCCTTCTAGAAGTTACATGCTGCCAGTTCTCTTCCTGCTCCTATATTTCCCTCTCTGGCTCTTCCGCCTGCCGTGTCTGAAGGATTAAACGCTGCCTTCTATCGAGGAATTCCTTCATCCTCTCTGATCGAGCGTAGGGTTGACACTTGGGCCTCCAGTCCTCTAATTTTTAATTCCAAAATGGCGACCAGCTTGCACTTAGTGCAGATGAAATCCGTTCTTTCTTCCGGGAGGAAGACAAACATGGCACACTCCGTGCAAGTAACAACAGCAGACCTATCAGCATCCATCGCAGTTGTCCTGTTTGCAAGCTCCTTGGTCGCTTGCCCACTGCCTTATGTCTTAACACTAACTTCTTCTGGAATGCTTTCAGGACACTTATAAACAAAAACAAATCAAAGATAGTCATGCATAGTTGATATATATCTTTCACATGACAAAAGCAAAGAAAGTATATAATGAGAGTAAGTATATAATGCTTTGATTCAATCTGGTGGCATAAAGAAACCTTCAAGCAGGGCTGTTGAACAGGAGCCAAGTAGGAGCCAAGTGGGGGGGAAATGCAAAACGAGCAGCTGCCCCAGGGCCTGGTGATTTAAAGGTACTCAGGACTCCCAGTCACCAAAGCAGCAATGGGAACCTTGGACCCTTTAAATCACCGTTGGAATCCCACTCAGTGTCCCTGCCTTGAGTCCACTTAACTGGCCCTTTGAGGATTCTGCCTTTAGAGAATACCTACATGGTTTGCTGCCATTATAGCAGTTCTGCACCACCTCTATACTTGGCCTCATAAGATTAAAAAGGATCAGAAGGGTTATCTAGTGTAACCCTCTGCCAAGATGCAGCATTTGTTTTGTCTGAACCTTCCAAGATAGATGAGGGGCATAACTGTCATATTTTCTTTAGAGTTATGTACTGCTGGCATAAATTAGTGGAGCCTTCATGATATCCTCATTTGAACTGGTGCAAATCATCCCCAAGACTGGGGAACTGTGAAGTGGTTTAACTCTTTAACATGATGCCAAGAATGTAAATGATCCCAAAGATCAGGACGGATATTTGCTTCACTCAGTGATAGGTACATTAGAAACAATAGATAGATTTAGTTAGATAAACACAACAGCAGGATCCTTATCCTATAGACCAGGGGTCTCCAAACTTTTCAGCCCGAGGGCCGCATTAACTATCAAACAGCAGTTCGGGGGCCGCTTTCACGACGGGGAATTTCAGTTGCCTATTGCGCCCTCTGTCGCAGCGCGGCCGGTACTCTGACCATGCACTCCCTCCAGTGCTGAAGGGGAGGGAAAGGGGGGCCCGGGCCCACCCTCACTCACGGGCCCCAGCCCAGGGCCCTAAGAACACGGAACCAGCTGGCTCCGGTCCGGCTGACGGGGCTCCTGCCGTAACTCGTCAGCCCGCCAACTCTAACGAGTTCTGCCCTGGGCTGCTTCCTTTCCCTCCTCGTGTGACCCTCTATCTCCCCCCACCGTGGGGCGGTCACCTTTGATTCGTCCGTCAGGCTGACGGTCATATATCCAGACGCCCACCCCTCCCGCCGGGGCTGGTCCTGCCGTCTGGGTGGCCGTCAGGTCTGGACTCCTGAGAAGGGGGGGGGGGGGCTTTTCCCCCTGCTCTCCCCTTCCTCTGCACGCTGTCCTCCCCTCCTGCTTGCCACCGCTCACTCCTTCCCCCCCCCCGGGTGGAAGGGGTCACCTTTTTAAAGTTCCCGCCGGGGTTCATGTTCCCCCGCACGTCGCCGGGCGGGTGTTACCACCACCGCCCATCCTGCCCCCTGATTGGCCGGCTGCCCTGTCAGTCTGGGTGGGGGAACGCCGCCCGTGCTAACCCCCGCCCCCTGCGCCGTTTGCCGCCGTGCGGCCGCTTGTCAGTGGAGCGGCCCGCTTCTCCTGCCCCGGTGCGGCGTGAGTACACGCCGCACACCCCTGACAGGGCCCCCCCCCCCCGCGGCAAGAAGGGCCCGTTCGGCGGCACCCCAGGGACGGGCGGGGGTCGCCTCATCACACCAGCACGCGGAAGAAGGCGGGGCCAGACAAAAAGGTCTCCACGGGCCGGATGAGAGGGCCTCGCGGGCCGCATCCGGCCCGCGGGCCGTAGTTTGGAGACCCCTGCCATAGACTGACAAACTTATTGCAAAAGATGCAGTAATATGCATGTAATAACCTTGGTGGTGGATTGGAATAAGGGTTGAAAGGCTGCACAAAACACAACAGGTAATGGCTACTTGAATACTGAATTGAAAACATACAGCTGAGCTGACTGTCTGAAGATAAGATATCCATAACTGCATGTGCCAATACTGTAAATTAGAAATACTGTGGTGCAGATGAAAGGGGGAGAGGGAGAATTATATATATTTTCCATCCTTCCACAGGTTGGTGATGTCCCTCATAAGGAACAATGATCTACAAAGCCTAGATATCAGATTTTATAGAACCCACTTGCTGTTTTAAGATTCTCCATTTATTCTAAACCGTTCTGAAAGGACATCTTTCTAGGTAATTACTTCTGTATCAGAGATGAAAATATGCATAAGACAAAGTCACAGTTAAGGAGGATGCTAACAACACCAGCTTCCCAATAGATTTGTTTGCTTTATCTCCAGTTATCTCAGAAATATATTACTGCTTTTATATTACAGAAAGTGAGAAAAATTGGAAAGCCACGGATTCCATGAATAAAAAGAAACTGGAAAGAAGACATGAAACAATCCAGCGCTAATTAGAAACAGCTGGAGACAGTTCTCTTAGTGATACTTAGATCAATAACCAAATACTGACTGTTGCACAGTTGCAGACACCAAATATATGTAAATATCAATAGTCACATGCTCTAGGTTATTTTTTGTACCAAATGGTGACGTATAACAATGTAAAATATTACCACTTAAAAATCTTTTGTATTGTATTAATGATATATAGGATATTTTTTAGATAAGGATTACTTCTCACTCAACTAGCTTGGTGCTGTCATACCATTTCAACATTAGAAAAATCATTTTCATGCAGCTCATCGATAATGCTTAACAGTTCAACAATTAGAGTGAATCTTCATGTCTCTTGCGTAAACTCAGTCCAATCCTTAAAATTTTGTATGCTCAAGGTTGTATTAACCTGAAACTAAGGCTGTGTCTACACTTGTGGATTCTTGTGCAAGTATGACCGGTCTTGCACAAGAATCTGCAGAGCGTCCACTCTGCCCGCCTGCTCTTGCACAAGGAAATTTACAGTACGGCGTGGTACGAGAGGGCTTCTTGCACAAGAGCTACATTCTTTTTTAACAGGTGTAAGCTCTCTTGCGCAGGACTCTTGCGCAAGCGGGCAGTGTGGACGCTCGGCAGGGATTTCTTGCACAAGAAAGCCCTATGGCTAAAATGGCCATCAGAGCTTTCTTGCACAAGAGAGCATCCATACTGCCATGGCACAGCTCGCACATGGCAGTGTGGATGTTTTCTTGCGCAAGACTTCTTGCACAAGAACCCTTGCGCAAGATGTTCTTGCGCTAGAAGCCGCGAGCGTAGACATAGCCTAAATGTTTATAAGTCTAACTTATTTCATAAGAGACCATGCAGACTGGAGGACATATTTTTGTAATTATCACCATTTTACATAAATTTATCCCAAGAAACAAAGACTGCTTTTCAAAAACCCAAATTATTGACTAAAACCAGTGAACTCTGGAAAGATGATTATAAATAACAGACACGGCACATTTAATTCAGAATGTTTGAAAATCAAGAATACTAATTTCTTACTATTGTCCGGGAAAAACAGTGACATGCCAAAAATGGGATCTTTCATACGCTTACTTCAAATTCACAAGCTTTTAAGTACTCTAGTATTTATGATGGGAGTATATTCTTACAACATCAAGGGGCTGGGCATATCACATCACATAATAAGTCTTTCTGTTCTCTAAATTTCTAAGGTTTATCTTGTTTACAGCAGAAGTGACAGAACTATTCAGTTGTTGCACTTAATCCCACTAAGATGTGATTTGTACATTCATCCTGTACATCTTGGTTTCAGTCGTTATATTTTAACTTCATTCGCTACATGGCATTTTGATTCCAAATATCAATAGGAACGCCCTTCTGGATTGACCTGGTCACCAAGATCTTAAAGAAGGGCTTGAATAAAGATCTTAACTGGTTAATACACTACCAAGACAATTTCCCAGCCTTTCACAGTCGCATCTCCACATGCAATATTATGAATGAGACACATCCACCCTGACATCATTAGCTCCATTAACACTGTTCCTACTATGACAGGTAACTTCTTTTGCTGTTATACCCATAATTCTGTAATTTCCATTCCAACTCATCTGATAAAGTGGGTTTTACCCATGAAAGCTCAAGATCTAATAAATTTGTTAGTCTAAGGTGCCACAGAACTGCTAGTTATTTTAGCCAAAACCTAGGTCATCTTACAAAACTGTAGACAAGATCACCAATAATTTCTCCAGAGGCATTCATGTGGGGAAGCTGATCTAAAAATCTGAAGAAAATCTGCCACAGAAATTCTGTTTGCTTTGTAATTTGCTTTTCATTTAAATACTAGATAGCAAATTCATTCAAATAATATTCATACATATACATTCTCACTCAACTTTTTTGTTACTGAGTTGAGTTTATAGACTATTTACTAAACTTCATGATAACTGGAGATCCTCTATCGTCATCACAGAAATTCAACATTGGTGTAATGGTACACACAACTTTTGCTCTTAACATGAAAGTCTCTGCACTACATGTCTTTACTGTCAGAATATGAAAATTAATTTGATACAATATTTGACAATTTTAGGAAATACCCATATCTCAGAGATGGATAATATGTGATCATCTGCACTGATATAGTAATAACTGGCATGATCCTAAATTAAATGGATTAACAATTATCTATTCGTCCATCAGTGCCATGATCTAAGTATCTTAGGCACTAGTGTTCGGGCTGAAGTTATGATCATTAGACTATTAAAATAAATGGGCAAAGATAAAATCTCAGTTGGTTCAACTGTTTCTATCTAATCATATATTCAAAAAGACAGATTCAACTGTAAAAATACCCTTGACAATAAAACAGAGCATATCACTGACACCAAATCAGAAAGCTCTACTGTGCCTAAAGTTTCTGAAGTAATTTAACTATTTCAAATAGCTAACTAAATCACATCAGTATGAAAGGCACAATACTATTGAATGTATCTCGGTTACAATGACATTTGTGTTAAGACAATGCTAGGCAGATCTATTTTACTTCTGTTCCTCAACTACATTTTTTAGAAACAGCAGCCTCACTTTCCTTTTAACATTAGCAAACCTGCCAAACCAGAGGAGTGTTTTATATAACTTCCTACATGCCATTTCATAAACTGGGAGAAAAAGGGAGTTAATATAACCTCTCTGATTTACAGCTGGTGTCAGAAAACAGCAGAGACACCGTAGGCTGCAGTTCTGTTTTGTAGGTCTGGATAACATGTTTCTATGGCAACTGCATACACAACATTTTTTCCAGAACACAATCATTCTCACGCTTTACACAAAATCACTGCAGTTTGCTGTAGTATCAGGGGAGGGGGAAATACCTATTCCAGCCCCCGAATCAATGAATCTCTAAATCAGCAGCATCTGAAGTAATGGTTAAACAGGTTTCCTCCCGCCCCCCGGAAATGAATTCCTGGCCACTACTATACTATATAATAGGAGGTTGGGGAAAAGTGAAATTTAGCTTGAAAGAAGTAAAATCTAATAAATATCAAACAATTATTCTTTAAAAATGGAAGTATACAAGGTTTAGTATTGCATGATTAATACAATGGGTACTAATTGTGGATGGATGTATTAAAAAACAAAAACAACAAAACAAGGCTTATGAGACCTGGGGCTCCAACTATTCATATACCTCCTACCTGAACACTAAAGAAGTCTATTTTGAGACAAAAATGGGATGCTTGTATGGAGCATCCCTGTCCTCATAAAGTACCTTAATTGACAATTTTGGGATTATACTACTCTGATTCCCTAAGGGTAGTATGGGAGGGAGCAGAAATATTAGAAATAGATGTCCATTACAAGAAAATAAATAGATGATTAATTTGGATCAAATTAAAACTTCTTGTAAAAAGAAAATCCATGAGATTCTTTTGCCTCTATCTCCTATTTCAGGATTGTAGTTTTCAACAGAGACCACCAGTTGCTTTTAAGTATAGATTTTGGGCCATTTTGGATTCTAGTTGACATCTTTAGATGCCCTTATTGCTAGAGAATATAATCATCACAAAAAAGAAGCTTGTTGTGTGATACATAGTAGCACAGCACAGTCTGAATGTGACACACAGCAGTCTTTGGCTAGCCCAGCAATACAACATGTTTTGAACTTTATAAAATCTATGAAATGCTTTTTTCCATTTTGTCTTGCCATTGTCTGTCCTGGTTACATTTCCAGAGGGAGCCATTTCATCAGCATGAATTTAAAAAAAAGAGAAACATTTTCTCCTTATTAGATGAGCATATAATCAAAATATAATATTTAACTCATCTGTAAGAGAGCAGTTTTCACAGGTCACAGAGGAAGCCAGAGAAAGAGTAATAATCCACTGTGGAAATAAATACAAATCACAATTAGATCCTTTATAAATATTTTCTTTTATTATGACTT
The DNA here is from genome assembly GCF_052426305.1 of Pelodiscus sinensis. Taxonomy (NCBI): domain Eukaryota; kingdom Metazoa; phylum Chordata; order Testudines; family Trionychidae; genus Pelodiscus; species Pelodiscus sinensis. Next base: position 13,566,533 of record NC_143065.1, on the reverse strand, counting down.
AGTCTGACCATGTTTCCATTTATGAATCACCTTCTTCAGGAGTTTATAACTCGGCTGGAAAAGTCTACTTAGGGCTGAAAACTAGCAATAAAGGTCTCAGCTCAATACTAATGATTTTTTCCCTCAAAACAAAATTTGAATTCAATCTGCTCAACTATACTTCAGATAAAAGATGCCCAAAATTCATGATTTTAACCACTGAAAAGGTTGAAAAATAATCATTTTTTATATTAAAACAGTATTAAGAATGTAGCAGATTTGGATATAAATAAAGAAATTAAGGCTGTTCTGGGTATATATTGAAGTGTAAAAAGAAATGCATACTTTTCTTCAACACCATCCAAAAAGTGGCTATTTGATTTCAAGAAAAAAAATGTAAAAGCCACCCGAAGTAACTATAGGAGCTTTTGGTACTGAGAAAAAAGGCATTTCCTCTTTCTTTCCATCTTTTGAAGACAGGATGAAAAGAAGAGTACATTTGTGAGGACAGAGATGAATTCTAAATTTCCCACCCAAACAGCCTTGACAGCAACTATTACAATCCATGATAACATTTACCACTGCATCTAATAATGAAGTAGCACATTTGCCTGATGTTTCTGCTAAAATGTCAACTGCTAAATAATTAACATTAGGCTTCAAAGCCAATACCCCATTGAGATAAATTAGGCATTTCACACATCGAAGAGCTATTGTTTCTCTCTGCAGATTCAAATACAACATCAATGCATTGGTTTATATTTTTTTCATATTTTGAAGGTTTTCCTCACAACTGTATGACCATACACTTTATATTTTAAAATGCAATCTTAATTCGGGAGTATAACTGTGAAGAAAATTAAAAAAGGACAACTATGTTGTCATTAATGAGGCAACAATTACATTTTTCACAAGTCCTAATTTTATTTATTTTTATGTACTGGGGATAACCTTTCCTCTTCTGCAGGTTGGGAATTACTACTTATGAAGTGAGCAAGAACTGGATGTCAGATTTGATCTGAGGAAGTGGGTCTGGCCCACGAAAGCTCATCATCTAATAAACCATCTTGTTAGTCTTTAAAGTGCTACATTGTCCTGCATTTTGCTTCAGCTACCCCAGACTAACACGGCTACATTTCTATCAAAATAAGTAGGGTATTGGAAAGGTCAGCCTATGTGACAAAGTATTTTAGATAACACAATGAAAAAATAAAATTGTATGCAGTATTTTCTCTTCTTTAACCTGAAGTGTCACAGCATGATGGTGTATATAGTTTTCCAGCTCCTGTTTTCTGCTCTAAAGTGAGCTGTATTTCAGAGATGAGCAAAAGCATCTTTTGGCTTTTCTTTCATAGCACACCACCATTTATGGCTGAAATAGCCTCTTCTCTCCTTCACCAAGCACCTACCCTGCTCTCTTCAGCAACTTGTTCCTTAAATTAAACTTCTGTTACGCAGCTTTGCAATATCAATCTTATTTATTGTTTTATATGGCAATTCCATCAAAATTGAAAATATGTAAATGTAAAATCATTATGAGAGAATGAAAAGTCTGAGAAGTAGCTATGAGTGTTCCTTTTTGTCCTTAAAAATATAGTGTAAGGCCATTGACGAGCTTGTACATAAAAATATAATTATATATACAATTATACAGTAAATGTTGAAACAAAGTATTTTCAGTCAAATCAGATTCTGCATCAGCACCAATATGTTTTATGTGTTCCTTCCTCATTCTGTGTGCCAAGTCAAAGAGAGGAAACGAAAAGCTGGGGTTGTTTCCAAGAAAAAAAAAAAACACCGCTGGAATCTATGGGCAATTTCCTCTAGTGTACACAAACTAACATTTCTATAGGAAGATTCACATAGTACATGTGTGTCAAAATGGTCAATCTTCAGTATATAGAGAGGAGAGCATCCCTGGGAGAAAACAAAAGAAAACAGACTGTGCATCTGGGACTGCTAACTCTTGCAGAATGGCTGTGTCTACTTATAAACAATTGTGTAGATGGAGACCAAATCAGTTTGTCCAAAAAAGGCGTTACCCAGCGATCTACAACCTTTCTTTGTTACTGAGAAGGTGGTGGTTTTCCTCCTCTTATAGATTATTTTCCCTTACTCTGGTCTTCCTTCCTGATGATAAATTCACTTTTATTATTCTAACTGATTGAACATTAATTTAGAAACTTTATTACCTCATTTAGACTTTACTATGACTCAAATGGAAAAAAATGTTTTCTCAAGCTGAGAACCCTCCCATACCGCATGTTCCCTGAGCCAAGAGAACCCTCCCATACAACATCCTCCAGCTGTTCTCAAATAAGGAAAGAATTAGCCCATGTGGCATTCTTAGGCACTTCTCAGCTAGAAAAATTCTAGGCTGACTTCGGTGAGAAGGAACCTCCCCCAAATGGCATCCCTTGGCTCTTCTCTACCCATGGAAGATCTCCTCCCACACAGCTTCATAAAGCATTTCCTGAGCCAAAACAACTCCTCCTTACACAGCCTGGTAGGGTCTTCCTGTGCCAAGAAACTATGCTCTCACTTGGCATCCTCTGGCTATTCCTGTTCCACCACCCCTCCTATTAATTTTTGTTAAAGAAAAATCTAATTTAAGTGCAAATACAAGCTTCCAGAATGATTTTCCCTCAGCTAAAATCTTTCACAATCAAATGCATTTCTAAGTGCTTACACAATGTTTGCTTAAAATACAATGGCTGAACTGCAGGCAGCAATGGCACAAGACAGAAACAGGCTGCTCTGGCTAGAGTTCTTCAAGCCCTTTACTATGTCACACTGACATTAATTCAGTTACAGACTCAAGTTTGCATTCACATGTTCTCTTATTCAATAAAACATCAGTGTTTTTCATAGAGAACTATGTGGGCTTGTGATGTACATCATATAACCTCCCATGCCAATATTCTGGGGACATTCTAGATTTTAATATGACCTCTAAAATTAATAAGTGCTCTGATGTGCCATAGTTCTGCACTTTGGGCAAATGAAGATATTACAACATGAGTTTGCTTCTCATCTTGCTCTTTTTAGAAATGCAAGTGAAACAGAAGTTAGCTTTTATAAAGATCCACAAAAAGACAAGAAGAAAAAAAAAAAAAAAGAGGAGCTGAGGCACTAGATGGGGAAAGGACAGGAAATATTTTGAAGTAGTCTTACAATTAAAAAGGAGAATGCCTACTTTTCAAAACAAAGAAACAAATACAATACATACAACCAAGTTCTGAACTAGATAACTTTAAGTGAACAGAGTAAACCAATTAGGGAAAGGACAGCCTGATCTTTTGACCAAATGATGCATCAGCACAAAGTCATAACATTTACTGTGGAATTTTCCAAAGTGCACAGTGCTGGCCTAACTCTTGCTTTCTTTTCATACCAACGGGAACTTTACCATTAATTTCAATGGAAACAATTACAATTAATGTTAAGAATTTTGAAAATCCCAACCTCTGGGCTTGTCTATGCAATATATTAGTCCATTCCAATAAGCTCCAGTGCATCATTTGGTAACTGGCCAGTGTAAACCCTACTGACACACATACAGGCAGTCCCCGGATTACATGGATCCGACTTACATCGGATCCCTACTTACAAACGGGGTGAGGCAACTCCACACTAGCTGCTTCCCCCCAGCAGACCAGGGAGACGCGAAGCTAGCGCTCCCCCCTCCCCCCCAGCAGACCAGGGAGACACGGAGCGGCTTTTCTCAGCAGACACCTCAGCTTGAGAATAAAGGACTAAGGGAAGTGAGGTGTGGGAGAATAAAACTGAGCTCTGGAGAAATGTTTGGCTAGAGTTTCCCCTACAATATGTACCAGTTCCGACTTGCATACAAATTCAACTTAAGAACAAACCTACAGTCCCTATCTTGTACGTAACCCGGGGACTGCCTGTACATATGGTTGTGACAATTTTCTTCCACTATTTGATCTGAGGAAGTGGGTCTGGCCCACGAAAGCTCATCACCTAATAAACCATCTTGTTAGTCTTTAAAGTGCTACATAGTCCTGTTTTTGTTTCAGAGACATTCCCCAGC